>NC_143564.1:105932500-106532500 GCF_054136105.1 Typopeltis vanoorti | reverse complement strand
TGCTAAGGGGTTGTATTTATTGGTGAAAATGGTGTTGAAAAGGCTGCTCCAAAGAATAGATAGATAGGATGAAAGAGTATGAAAAGCTAATTTAGCAAGTTTGGAGTTGATAGAAAATGTGCATGGATGTTGATAGAAAAGAAATAATGTAGAAAGTGTATTTATGAGAAAGTGATTGGTGAAAGTCTGTGTGTGTGTGTTTGTGTGTGAGAAAGAGAGAGGAGTCATCTATTAAGTAGATTGCCTTCTTCTTGATACAGTCCAAGTATTCTTAGAGAACTTTTGTGTGCACTACTCCAAATGTGATAACAGCATTCTAAGGTCAAGTAGATTCAGGATTTATAAAGTATTACTAGTTGCACAGAGAAGTATTATTTAAAAATAAATGAATACCAAGCTTTTTCAAAGAGGTTGTGGATGTGATGCATTTGTGCCAGGATAGGCTAATTGTAAAAGTCAACTCAGTGATCATTGTTGGTGAGTAGAATATTATCAGAGTTAGAAGATTGAAACATGATCTTTCTTCTGTAAAATGAGGCTGGATTATGTTTTGTTAGCATTAATCACAAGATTATCTACACTCCACTTCAGAATAGTCAGGAGATCAGTGGTTATTACATTGTTTATACAAAGCTGTGCATTAGTTGTACAAGGCTCAGGGAAGAAAGTTGACCAGCATGCTATGGAAGACAAAATCAAATTATAAGAAGAAATTATCTGAGCAAGCCAAAGAAAATCTTAAGAGTTCCTTTGCTATATGGTAAGTAAAAGGAAGAATGACTATGGAAGGATAAATTATCTAGTGCTGATGGTATCAAGGAGACAGAAACAGACAAAATATTTAAGTTACTGAGTGACTACTTTGCATGGGTCTATCATCCAGGTGAGCAGAGTTCTGTGATAGATGTGGCAGGAACTAATGTGAGAATATAGATTGATAATTTTGAAGTACTTAGGATATTATTATCCTGAGGATTTGAAGTACTAGAATATTAGGATGAAATATTAGGTGAAGAATATTAGGATTTGAAGTACTTAGGATACTGAGAGTGTGGTGCCTGCAGAGAATTTGAGTGTGTTGAAAGCACGGTATGATGAGCTGTGTGTATGATAAAAGGACCTCCCAGATGAGTCTTTGACTCCATGGGAAGTCTTGGATAATAATAATAGAATATTAATGGACGTATATGTCTTAGTTTATATAATTGTCATGAAAATTGACTATTATGTAAGAATGAATAAAAAATAAAAATATTGGAATAATAACTATAATTTCTGCTACTATACAATTAACAAAATGAACAGAAATTGTTGTGTACATTTCATGAATTGTCTAAAATGCTACACATTTCATGAACTCTACAAGGGCAATGTACAATTCATGAAATATATAAAAAGTTGCATATTTCTGGATTGCGTAATTACGATCTGCAAGTAACATATGTAATTCTTATGTAAATATTATAATGTTTTATGTATAAGTATTTTCAATTATACTTTTATATATATATATATATATATATATACACACACACATACACTTTTAGGTGTTGAGTCAATGTTCCATTGCCTGTTTGCAGTATTTATATATCATTCTATGTGTTATTAATGCTCTCATATTACTGACCTGAGAATGGTAGAACGAGGATACTTTTTAAAGTTTGTTTTCATTCCATTCTTACTTCATGTAATGGTCCATTTGTTGTGTATTCATTCTGATGATACGCTCGTCATGAAACATGAATGTTTTTATATCACATATTTTATTTACTCTTTATATTATTCTGGAAACATTGGAGAATGTGTAAGGATGAGTGACCAAATGGAGAGAGGTTAAAGGAATGTATTAAATTGCAGAGTTTGGTGGATATGCAGAAAACAAGGTTGTATGATAGAGATGTTTAAAGTAATAAGGGGATTTTACTGGATTAATACAGAAGGGATTATAAAAAGAGTAGATGAGAGGGGGATGAACAGGAGGCCATCCTGTAAGTTGTGTAAAGGTGTAGTGAAAAAGGGTGTGAAGAGTCAATTTTTTACATGTGGAGAATTGTGGGTGAGTGGACCACATTACTGCAGTATGTTGTGAATGCTTGAAGTGTTAACAATTTTAAGGTAAACCACAATAAATATGTTGTTGGCTGTGTGAACCTCCTACATTGAGTCTGCATTCTCTGGTTAGTGTGATGATAATAATAATTTACATATATAGAAAGTTCATTGTGTAAAGTAAGATGCCAGCCTGGTTGGCTGAGTGGTTAGCGTATCTGCTCTCCAGCCAAAAGGCTGTGGGTTTGAATCCCACCATGGGCATGGATATTTGTGATTGTCTGTGAAAATACTAGTGGTGGTGGTAGGCAGTAGATGATGACGGAGACAGAGAGATATAGAGTAGGTGCCCTCCCTCAGTGTGTCTTTGGACTCCCTGGAGGTGTTGTGTAATAATAATAATAATAATATTGCAGAATCTCAATGTAAATGCTACCATTAGGTTAGGATATCAGCTTGTGTATTATGGGAATGTACAAAGGAATTGTCATTGCCTCTGATTAGGCTGCTTAAGTAACAGCTCTGATAAAATCCTACAGGAGTGGAAGGAAGGCAAAATAGTTCAGTTGTATAAAGGAAACTTCAAGACTAGTAGCATGATCCTCCATAGCTCCGTTGGTATAGGCGAGTCTTTGGTTGGAACTTGAGATTCCAACTTGGATCATTCCAAGTTCGAATCCCATCTATGATGTAAGGAATTTTTATCAGGTTTGTTCATTTAGATAGTGAGTTAGCTGGTCTCATGCAGAGGTAAAGGGTTTTTTCCCTCCTGGAAACCTGGGCTTTTCATCCCTCAGAACATGCAAACTGGCCCTGTGAACACACAGAGTTACAGCCGAAAAACACTTGTCCTTATGGGATATGGCAGAGGAGTGACATGCCTGCTACATAAATTTGTTGTGACCCCTAATCAGGGGACTCTACCCACCCTAAGGGACTATTGGGTTGAAGAAAAAGAAGACTAGGAGCAAATTATAGACCAGTCATCATCTCGAAATTAGTGGTAAAAAAATATATTTGAAAAGATGGCAAAACACAGAATTCAAGAATTGGTAGATAAGAACGTGATGCTCTTTGAAGGGGAGGGGGGGAGAGGAAAGCATGACTTTGTGAACAGCAGGTCAGGTCTTAGTAAGTTAGTGTCTTTTTATAATAGAGGAATGGCCAAGTTGGATAAAAGGGGTGGTGACTACACAATGATACTGGTGGATTTTACAACAGTATTTGACAGAATGCTACGTAGAATTCTGTTACACAAATTGGAACATAATGGCAATGGATATTATTATTATTATTATTATTATTATTATTATTATTATTATTATCCTAAGGCCCCACACAGATTCATCTAGGATATACCTTTTGGAATACACAGAGCTCATCATACCACACCTTAAACACATTCAAATTCTTTGCAGATACCACAAAAGAATGAAGGGTTGGAGAGGGTCCAGAGGCAACTGATTAAAGTAGTTTCTGATCTCTGGAATATTGAATATGAAGAAACGTTGAGAAGATGCAATTTGCAGAGTGTAGTGGATAGGAGGAACAGGGGTGATATGATAGAGATGTACAAGTTAGTAAGGAGTTGTTATAGGATTAATGTAAAACTGTGGTTTCTTCATATTCAATATTCCAGAGATCAGAAACTACTTTAATCAGTTGCCTCTGGAACCTCTCCAACACTTCATTCTTTTGAAAACCAGGTGACCAAATCTGTGCACAGTAGTCCATGTGGTCTAATCAGAGCCTTATAGATTGGAACCAGAATTTCCTTACTATAAGTCAGTGTCCTCTGCATCATTCCCAGAATTTGTTGTGTTGTCCTCACAATTTTGGCAATGTGTCTTCTGAATTTTAGATCCTTATCCACCATCACCCCAAGATCTCTTATTTCCTCCACTCCAACAATATATCTTCACCAAGAATAAATTCTACATTCCATCTTTGTTTTCCAAATTTTAAAACCTTACATTTTGCAACAAACTACTCCTTATAGTTTGTCTCAACTTTGCATCATCTGTAGACAGCTGTATATCCCTTTCAAAATTTCCCCAATATCATTAACCTACAGGTTAAACAGTAATAGCCCTAAAACAAATCCCTAAGACACACCATTAGTGACTTTCCTCTTTCTGGGATATTGCTCTCCCATACACAACTTGTTGTCTATCAGACAGCCAATCTGAAATCAAATGCACTAGTCTAATATCTGACCCCATCTGCTCTAGTTTGACCATCAACTTATCATGCAGTAATCTATCAAAAGCCTTTGCAAAGTCTAAATCTATTACTGTCTATCCATCTCCCACATCTAATGCTGCTGTCACCTTATTGTAATAATAAGTAGATTACTAAAACAAGACCTCCCTTTAGCAAATCTGGCTGTCCACCAAAGATAATTATTATTATTATTATTATTTGTCACCTCCAGGGAGTCTAAAGACTCATCAAGGGAGGGCATCCACTCTACAACTCTGCTTCCACCACTCCCAATCCACCAACTGATCGCAACTACACCACCGCCATCTGCCGTCGACCACCACCACTAGTATTTCCACAGACAATCACAAACATCCGTGCCCACAGCGGGATTTAAACCTGCAGCCTCTTGACTGGAGAGCAGACACACTAGCCACTTGGCCAGCCAGGCTGGCCCTCTATTAATACTACTGTTTTCAACCCAATTGAGGATCCTGATTCTCATGAGTTTTTCCAACACTTTGACCACAACACCTGACATACAGATTGGCCTATAATTTGATGCTTGAATTCTGTTACCTCTTTTAGGAAGTGGTACAGTCTTGCCTTCCTTTCACTCCTTTGGAACTATCATATCACACTTCACTCCCCAGCACATTCCTTCAAAATATGTGGTAATATATCATCAACTCTTACAGTATTATTAACATAAAGTTTCTCTAATTATCCATATGCCTTTTTCTCACTCACAGTCAGTCTCTCCTCCTCATCATCCACTGCTCTCAAACATTCCACGATGTCACAAGGGTGAAAGATTTTTATAAACTGCGCATTAAATATCTCAACTATATCCTCCACAGCAGATCTCCTTATATTATTTTCTCCAATCATTGCCATCCTACCATAATTGTTCTACTTTTTGCTGACTTTGCTGGCTACATATTGAAAGAACTCCCTGGGATTTTTTTTTTTTTTTTTTTTTTTGGTTTCGTTAGCTAACTGCTGCTCATACTGAACTTTTGCTATCCTTAGCAACTGAGTCACCTTCCTTGCCTGTTCTTTGTATTCCTCATGGAAATGATTATTAGCATGCCTCTAATGTTGCCTCCATTAAGCCTTTTTTCTCTGATTTGCATGCATAATCTCTTCATTCATTTATTGCACACTTTTCCTTATTACATAAGGTAAGTGTGCAATGTGACTTCTCCATACTTTTCTTGAGCCATTTCTTTTTCTCTTTTCTTGACCCAGAACCCTTTTCAGAACTGTTTTCCTTATATATCAGGTCATCCCCTTCCCTTTTTGTCTACACATTCACATCCTCTTTGAGCATCAACTTTTTTCACTCTGTGTTCCCATGTTTACCCTGAGTCTTCCCATTTCTCTGCTTGTCTTGCACACTTGTTCTCTCATTTGCTACACTCATGCTAACCACTTCTTCATTCATAAGCACCACTTCAGTCTCTCCTTTCTTACTCCTTCTCTCTTTCACACCGCTTCTTATTTGCTCAGATGCATTCTTTGCACTCATTACTCTTCCTTCCCACAGCAGTCTCTCCAAATGAAATAACTCACACCAAAACCATTCAGATACAGTCCATCACTCTTACACAGTTGAATTCCACATTTCTGCTAATATATTCTCCATAGTTTTTGCTCTCCAACTCATCTCATCACTGTCGTACCTGGGCAACACTACCTTTCCTATCACACTATTATCTTTTATCCTTCTCAACAACCTCCTGATATCCAATCTTACATTCTCCTTGTTCCCAGTCAAGTCATTTGTCCCTACTACCAACGCCTTTGCTTGCTTGCTTAGTCCTCATATCCAACGCCTCAATCACTCTGTTCATTTTATCTCCAGGAAAACAAACCTTGTGCATCATCTCATTTACCACACCTCTATCAATCTCTGTACAATGTCACTCGCAGGTCTTCCTGTGAGTGACATTGTACAGGGATTTTCATGCCGGCATCATTTGTTTTCATCTTCTTCACTCCTCCATACATATTCACAATTCTTTTCTTTCACTCTGCATCTGCATCATCTCTTGCATCATCTTCACCAACTCAGCTTTCAAATATTGCAGTCTTTTTTTGCTATCATTCACTCTCATTATTTTATCACCAGTCACACACACTTGTTCACAGTCAATCACACTCGCAACCTTACCATTAACTGCACTCTGTTTTTCAACATCATTATTGCCCACTTTATTGTTAATTTCACTCTGTTTTTTAATTTTCTATAAATTATTACCACTTCATTGTGAATCGAACTTTTTTTTTTTTTTTTGCATACAACCATTTCCACAGATCTCTGAACATTTACACAATCTTCAGCTTCCACATCAGTTATAATTCCATGTTCTCTACTACTATTTAAACTATTAAAAGGAATCATTTGTACTTGCTAGTGATATCGATATGAGGGGCTGATGGACAGATACCAAATAGTAGTATTTGGAGTAGCAGAAAGTAGGTGACTATCAGTGTGCTGAAAGACCTCTGTGCTTGGACCAATAGTGTTTAATTTGTACATATTTATAGGGAAATATTCAGATATAGAAGATATTGATGCTTGAGTGATTTGAGCAATACAGGATTTTGTGAATAAAGGCAAAGTGTACTGTTATTAGCAAAATCATGAAAAAAGATTGAATGTTATTTAGAGAAGATGTTTGATGTATAAGAGAAAGAGTGTAGTTGAAAGCACAGGCCTATGGGATACTCCAACATTAATGAACAAATGGACAGATTAATGTAATATAATAAATTTAGTTTAATCATTTATCCAAGTGTGAGCAAACAAAGTTTGCACTTGAAAGTATCTTCAGGACTGGGGTAAGGTGGTGCAACACTAGGGCGACTCCTTGCAAAGGTGGAGCAAGATACTAATACTCCTATCTCAGTATCTCCCATAATGCAAAACACATCTCCTTGCAGATATGTCTAATGTGGGTAGTGGCCCTTCCCTTAATGCATAATATTAAACATATCCGCAAGGAGATGTGTTTTGCATTATGGGAGATACTGAGATAGGAGTGTTAGTAGCTTGCTCCACCTTTGCAAGGAGTCGCCTGGTGTTGCACCACCTTACCCCAGTCCTGAAGATACTTTCAGGTGCAAACTTTGTTTGCTCACACTTGGATAAAGGATTAAACTAAATTTATTATATTCTAACCAAGTGAAAAATAAACTTTCAACAGACAGATTAATGGACAGAAAACCATTCACTATGATATGCCGTGAACAACCAGAGAGGAAGCTGGATTTCCACTTACATAGGGTAGGAGGGAGACTTTATGGTGGCACCTTTGTAAGAAGAATGCAATGCCAGACTCATTCAAATGCCTTGGAAATATCAAGAACAACTACAACTTTCTCAGTTCCTCTTGTGGCCTGTACTTAAAGAATGATAAAGTTAGTTAAATAAGAAAAGTTAAATAAGAAAAATTATGCACATTGAAATCTTCTAGGAAGACTATTTCAATGTTTGAGTAATCACACTCTATGTGATTAGTTTCAGAGATACATAAAGAAAAAATTAGAAAAGCATTAATGGGAGCAAGTGGGTCAGTGTTGAAACATTTTATTTTTCATGGAATTTTTGTTTGTTAGATTTTTTTGGGGGGGATATATTTTCATTGTTTTTTTAATAATTTTTTGTTGGTATGAGATTTTTAACCACATTGATAATATAATTTTTTATGCTGTCTTGCATAGTAGTGGAATATCGTGAAAATTTATAGAGTTTAGAGGCACACAGCAAGGATACAACTTGTGGATACAACTCCCACAGAGGACTTGGACTTTCTTCAGACACAACCTGGCAGAGTAAGTATAGCTGTAGGATTATTTGCCAGTTGATCATGAAGCTTCCTGAAGTGTTGTCAATAGGTTTGGCCCCCTTGTACTATCCTAGTTGCTGGCTTGCGGAAACCACTTTGCTGCTGTCAGATCAGTTTGAAGAGATAATTGCTTCCTGTTAATTAATTACCATGAAGAACATGCTCAGCTAGGTCATCACTTGCACTCAAGTGATGGTCACTTCATGCTTCCATTAAGCAGAGTGGTGGTGATGGTGTTTAATCAGGAATTGAAATACCACCACCACCACCATTGGTGGATTTGTTTGATGGGAGAAGGGATTTGTATGAATGGAATTGATCTGAATACATATGGGAGTATGCATTTAGAAATTTGGCAATGGAGCATGTGTTGAACCAAGGAAAGTAAAATTATTAAGAGAGAGAAAAGTTGAAGTATGACATCAGATGGGGATAGTTGTGTGCACAAAAATGTGCATGTATATTGCATTTGAAACTGAAGAGAACAGTAATGGATTTATAGCTAATATTTATTGTGGCAGTGCAACTTACTAAGAATAGAGAACCAAGATGAGTACTGATTAACATTTCGATTGTATTATTATTATTATTATTATTAATATCTGACCTGCATTGAGTTAAATGACTCATTGCAGGAGGTCTATACTATCATACCAAAAGATCATCAAGTCATGCCTTGAACCCATTCACAGTTTCTGCACTCACCACACTTTCAGGCAATACATTCCATTCACCATTCATTCTCCATGTAAAGAACTTGCTTTTCACTCCCCTGCTCGCTGCTTCCTTATACAGCCTCTGTAGATAACCTCTAGTTCCACCCCTGCCTCCTTCTACTCTATGAAATATCTTCTCCACATTAATCTGGTAACAACCCCTCATCAACTTATAGGTCCCAATCAGATCCCCACTTCTTCTTCTTCTATTCACAAGGCTCTGTAAGTTGCATTCCTTTGACCTCTCCTTGTATCTGACATTCCGTAGACCTGACACTAACTTAGTAAACCTTCTCTGGACCTACTCCAATACATTCTCATCCCCCCTATAAAGCAGGTGACCAAATCTGTGCACAATAATCCACGTGTGGCCTGATCAAAGCCTTATACAGAGGAACCATAATATCTTTGCTCCTGCATGTCAATCTCCTCCTCCTCCTCCTCTGTCCACCATCAATCCCAGGTCTCTCATCTCCTCCACTTCCTTCCAGAGTTCTCCATTAATTGTATGTTCTGTATCCCAACCTTGCCTACCAAATTTCAAGACCTTTGCACTTGACAACATTAAACTGATAACTCCAATCATTTCCCCCCTCACATAATCTATTCAGATCCTCCTGCAAGGCCACAACATCTGTTATACTTCTTATAGCTCTTCCCAACTTTGCATTATTGGAAAACAGCTGCACATCTCCAGTTAAGCTGGTCGTAATGTCATTAACATACAAGTTAAACAATAATGGTCAAAACAGATCCCTTCGGCACTCCACTAGTGACCTTCCTCTTTTGGGATACTACTCCTCCATATACAACCTGCTGATACCTGTCCAACTGCCAATCAGCAATTTAACTTACTAGTCTATCATCTAATCCCATTTGTTTCAATTTAGCTACTAGCTTTGCATGTGGTAGTTGGTCTATCAAAGGCCTTTGAAAAATACAAGTCCACCACCATATATGCATCTCTTTTTTTTACTAAATAGCTTAAGGAAATTACAACGTATACTAGGGTATACATTAAAATAAATTTTAATACACGTTGCCATTTTCACAGGAACTTAAAAACAAGACGTGCATGCAAGCACAACAAACAGTAAATGAGGATGAAGCAGGAAGCTATTCTTTCTCCTAAAAGTCCTGATGGTGTCCCCTAGTGGACAGTGTTGGTATTCTTGGGCAATTGGGCTGAAGGTCTTCTGATGTAGGTTTCCCAAATTTGGGGCAGTCTCATGCAACCAAATTTGTTGAGGTTTGGATTGTTTCTTAGGGCTGAGGCTGATTCCATGAAAAGCCTTTCATATTTGAATTTACTACAGTGTATTATTTTGGCTTTCTTCCACTGTATTCTATGTGCATGGTCTGCAAGACCAGAGTGGCTGTATTGGTGAAACCGGATGTAGTCCTTGTGTTCTGAAATTCTGATATGACGTAATGGTCAGTTTTGATGTCTCCTCCTTATTCGCAAATGCCCCACTCAAAGAATCCTTAGAGCTAATCCAAGCTTAATTTCCTCCTGATATCACAGCCCTATTTCAGTTCACAATGAACTCAGGCTATTTTGTTTGGCAAGGAAAATTCTACACACAAATAGAGGGGACAGCCAAGGGTTCTCCACTCTCCCCACCCTTGGCCAACTTTTATATGGAGACTTTTGAAGAGAAAGCCTTAAACTCTGCCCCACAAAAACCAACCATATGTCTTTGCTATGTTGATGATGTGTTCACTATTTGGCCACATGGCTCCGATGTACTCCTCTCCTTCCTAAACTCCTCTCCTTCCTAACACACTTAAACAACCAACACCCCAGAATCAAATTCACCCTGGAAGAAGAAAAAAACAACTGCCTTCCTTTGTTAGACACACTAATCACCCACCAGCCTGATGGAACCTTGGTTTTCTCAGTCTATAGAAAACCCACCCATACAAGCAGATACATTCACCAACAATCCCACCACCCCTCCTCACAACAATATGGAGTCATTAAGACACTACACAACAGGGCTAAACTTATCTGTTCAAATGACAATGCCCTAACCACAGAACTAAACCACATTCTCAACACTTTCTCAGCCAATGGCTACCCCCCCCCCAAAAATCCAAAAAATATTAAAACCAATAAACCACAACCCCTCCTCCCCTTCACAACAAGGATTACTTTAAATCCATCACCATACCCTATATCCGAGGCACCTTGGAAAAAAATCACAAAAATCCTAAAAAAACATGACTTTACTTCTTGTTACAGATCATATAAAAAATTGGCATCTTATCCGCTCTACTATAGACCCCCCCCTCCCCAGACCTACCTGGTGTATACCAGGTCCCTTGCAGCTGTAAGCTGTCTTACTTTGGCCAAACAGGCAGGACAGCTAATATCAGAATTTCAGAACACAAGGACTACATCCGGTTTCACCAATACAGCCACTCTGGTCTTGCAGACCATGCACTGGATACCCGTCATAGAATACGGTGGAAGAAAGCCACGATAATACGCCGTAGTAAATTCAAATACGAAAGGCTTTTCATGGAATCAGCCTCAGCCCTAAGAAACAATCCAAACCTCAACAAATTTGGTTGCATGAGACTGCTCCAAATTTGGGAAACCTACATCAGAAGACCTTCAGCCCAATTGCCCAAGAATACCAACACTGCCCACTAGGGGACACCATCAGGACTTTTAGGAGAAAGAATAGCTTCCTGCTTCGTCCTCATTTACTGTTTGTTGTGCTTGCGTGCACGTGTCTTGTTTTTAAGTTCCTGTGAAAACGGCAACATGACGTTGCCAAAATATTGGAAGTGTATTAAAATTTATTTTAATGTATATCCTAGTATACGTTGTAATTTCCTTAAGCTATTTAGTAAAAATACATAACCAATGTCTAAGCCTTTCCACGAGAATGCATCTCCTTTATCAAGTGAATTTGTCACCTTGTTGCAATATGTAATCAGATTGCTGAAAAATAGTCTTTAACTAACAAACCTATGCTGATTATCATAAAGAATACTGCTGTTATCAACCCACTTCTGAATTTTAGTCCTTACCAACTTCTCTAGTGCCTTAAGAACAACTCCAGACACACAGACTGACCTATAATTTGTAGCCTCAGTCTTATTCCCTTCCATTGTAAAGTGGAACACATGAATCTTGCAAAAAGACAAGTCCTGAAGGAATGGTAAATAGTTGTACCAAAGGTGTCATTAATTCCATAGGACATTCCCTCAAGACATGTGATGATAATTGTGAAATCATCATCATCATCATCAAATTCCTGACATGTACCCTCAAGGGGTGTACAAGATATGATAGTATACTACATGAAAAAACTTACATCACCACTAACTTCCTATCTATAATTTTCCTCCAAATCAATCTGTTATCCATCAAGACTCCAACATTTTCAGATCTTATATTTCTGTCTTCTAAGGCACTTTTTACTGTATCAATCCACCTATATCTTGGTCTTCCTCTGGGTCTTTTTCCTGTCAACCTGGCAAAGAACACATGTTTTGCTAATCTTTCCTCGCTCATTCTCTTTAAGTGACCATACCCCCTGAGATAAGCTCTGCTAATGCATTCCTGGATGCTAACAATCAAGTTATTTCCTAATATCCTTATTTTTAATATGATATTTCCATTGATGCCATCTGTTCACACCCCTAGTCTTTCTCAGGACTCTCATATCTGCACTCTCTAGTCTTTGGTCAAGTGTTTTATTTCTAACCCAGCTCTTAGATCCATAAGTTAAAATTGGTTTGAACACTGTCTTGTATACAGCTAATTTAGTCGTCTTCAACTTCATCGTCTTCCTATCTAGGGAAGATGACGAAGACGAAGTTACCTTTACTGTCTTGTTCTGCGTTTTGATCACTTTTTCATCTCCTCTTTTAACATCTATAGAAGAGGACCCGATACTATAATATTTACTAACCTAACTTCTTACTCTGGAGGGGTTCCTCCACTCTCCCCTGAAGCTATTAGAGTAATCGAGGGCTAAGGGGAATTTCATTTTTCTTTAACAACCACTAACCAATGCAAGCTTGATGACCTTAAGGTAGCAGCTCCACCGCCAAGCTACATTGCAGGAGGCCAGTAACCCCCCCCCCCCCCCAATTGAACTGAAACTCACTAAAAAGACTCAAGATAATTCAAAAAGCTAATTTAGTGTTTTGACTAATTTCTCTCTTATTCCATATAAATTTATTCAGTTTACTTCCTACCATACCAGCTTTGTTGATTCTGTTTTCGATTTCCATATTTAATTTACCATCTTTCCTTAAAAATGGTGCCTAAGTAGCTGAAATGTTTTACTTGCTCTATAGGTTCTCAATGCAGTTGATATTTTCAGTGCTTCTGCATATTTTCTTTGACTTGCTATTGCTGACCATCATACCATATCTATTACAACAGTTATTTAATTTAGTCAGGGAATCTTGCAGATTTGTACTGGATTTATTTAGAAGTATAACACTTAAAATAAAGAGCTGAGATTAACATTTCCAATTTTGATATCAGATTTAATACCACTTTCCTTCATATTGTGATCCATATAGATAATATATAAGAGAGGGGATAATGTACATCCTTGTCTGACACCAGATTTAACATTAAATCATTTTCCTGTACTTCCTTCAATTCGAATTGCTGACTTACAACTCAAATAAAGACTAAGTATTGCTTGATATAATGTCCCATCGACACCATATAATTGTAGTGTTTTGAATAGCTTCTCTCTTGGCACCTATTCTTATGCCTTTTTCAGATAGATCTACACAGTTAAATACATATCTTTGTTATATTCCCATGATTTCTCAACTATTTGTCATAAAGTGAAAATCTGATCCTGACAGTCTGTATTTGGCCTGAATCCAGCTTGTTCTTCACCAAGCTTTTTCTTCCACAATCCTTCTCAACTGTTTCTCAAGTATACTTTCATAAATCTTAACCGGAAAACCCAGTAGGTAAATACCTCTGTAATTCTCACATTCAGTTTTATTTCTCTTTTTGTACATGGGTACTATGAGAGCTCTACTAAAATCATCTGGAATTCGTCCCTGTGTTCAGGCCTTCTGAACTATGCAGTGCAGCACCGTAAGACTTTTATACCTCCATACTTGAGCATTTCTGGTCAAATATCATCTATTCGAGCTGCCTTTCCACATTTTGATGGATTTTTCTACTTCAAGTATGGATATGTATTCTGACTGCATCCCTGTTGAGTTTTTTACCGCTGTGCTGTCACTGATTATTTGATTTAGCAATTTTTCAAAGTAATGACTCCATACATCAAGGATATCTTTTAATCTAGTTTTCATGTCACCTTTATCATCTCTAACTCCTTTTACAGCATTCTTTCCTCCATTTCAAGCTTCTTCAACAACCTCCAGAATATCTTGCCTCCTTCTTGATATTTATTTTCTGTGTTCTTACCAAAGTCTTCCCATGACTTTTGTTTAACTTTCATACATTTATCTCTGTATTCTTTAAGAGCACAAGCTGACTTATTTGCCAGGAACTTTTGATGCTTTCTTCTTTTTCATCACTGCCTCTTTACCTTCCTGTGTCCACCATGGAGTTCTGATTTTTCTGCCCTTGCAGACAACCTCACCACATGCCTCTCTGGCTGAATCAATCAGTGTTTTCTTCAGAGCTTGGTTCCTGTTCTCAAACTCTTTCATTTTTTCTTGAATAATGTTTGCATATTTTAGTCTACACTTCACATCTGAGAACTGCTCAACTTTTATTTGCCTTAAAAATTTCTTATTGTTTTTCTCTTCAATATGAAATTCAATTTTATCCTGCTCAAGACTAAATAGTGATCACTTCCAATTTCAAATCCTCTGTACACTCTGGTGTCCTGCACCAGGAAAACATCACTATCAACAATAACATAGTCAATGAAACTTTCCTTGCCTCTTCTCTCCATCTGAATTTGTGCACATCAAATCCTATTGCCTTATTAACACAAGTTTACTTAATCCTCATATAGTTCCTGCTGATTCACCATCAGTTCCTCTTCCCCCATATGCCATATCCTCTACACTCTAGCTTCTCATGATGTTGCCTTCAGTATGATGAAGCATACTGATGAACTGATAATGAATAAATGAACCATATGCTACGCATTGGTTACCAATCTGCCAGCATCATCAACTAGCATCATTCTTCCGTAGTAATTTTTCCTTCTGCTTGCCAGATATCAAAAGAACTCACTAGAATTTTTCTTAACTTGATTTGCTAATTTCTTTTCATACTTCACTTTTGCTGCATTTACCTTCCTGGTCTGCTCTTTGTACTCTTTATGTAACTGATCTTCATCTTGTGTTGCCTCCACAGTCCCTTCTTCTTTCAGATTTCATGCTTAATCTCTTCATTCATCCATTTTACTCCTATCTCATTTTGCCCTTTTACCTTTAGAATGCACTTACACATTACTGATGTTAAATAGCTTTTCATAAATGCCCACATAGTGTCTATGTTTTTCCCACTCAACTCCTCTTTCCATTCTATTGATCCCAGTTGTCGCCTATGCTTTTCATAATCGCCAGCCTTGTAGTTCCACATATATTCTTTTTTATAGAAGTTCTCATGTGACTGGCTGCAACTTAGCTGGTCACTTCATGGTCTCTCTCTCAAACTGGGGAAGATTACACATTCCATTCACAATCACATCCTCTGATGATATAACCAGATCTGAGGCTCTTAACTATTGTGTGCCCTGTGTTATGTATTGCCTAAGATTGTTGTCTCCTAAGAACTCAAGAATGTCATTCTCCTTATTTCCTGATGCTATCTCTACATTCAAATCAATATTGCCATACCTAAAATTACCCATTATGATCACCCTTTGCTTGCTCACTAAGCCAAGTTGCTTATACATTTCTCTGTCTCCACCTGGACTGTAGCAAAACCACACCAAAAATCTAATTCTGTCAACTTCTACTTCACACCATACTGTTTCAGAACCACTGCCACTTTTTTTTTTCTTGTATTTCAGCCTTCATGGACATAATTTCCATACTATCATGTGCAGCACTCCTCCTCCCTTCTTACCTTTCCTATCTTCATGAAAAAAAATCATATCCCTCATTTCTATTCCCATCATGGTCCTTCTTATTCAACCATATTTCACTTATTCTAACTATTTTTAAGCATATAAATTCAATCAATTCAACAATTTTTCTCTCTTGTTTCTGACACTCCTGGATGGGAACTACATAAAAGAAAATTTAAAAAAAAAAAAAAATTGCCAGATGGTGTCACTTGATCTAGCAGCATAGCCAAACCAAAGTAGCTACTTTGCCTCTTTCTGGGGAGATTGGCATGCCATTTTGACCTTGGATGTTGCTAAATGTCAAATTTTCAGTTATGAATAGATATGAAGAAAAAATATAAAATGAATTATAACTACAGAGCATGTGATTATGAAAAACTGAGGTGGCCAACTTACATCAGTGCCACAGCATAAGAAACTGCAAGGGTGGTTTGTCTGCAGTTCATGGTCAAGGGATGTTCGAGGAAAGCAGTATCAGACTGCATATCCAGGATCAGGAGAATGAATCAGATAGAAATTAAATGGATCAGGAACATTATCAAGCAAGAGCTTTAAATAAATGAAAATGTTTTGGAATGAGTATAAAGAGAAAGGTGATCAATAGGCTTGTGAACACTACTAAAGGGTGGCCAGCATGGTAAAAAGGGAAAATTCAGATTATGAGAAGAAATTAGCTGAGCAACCTAAAGGAAATCACAAACAGTTCTTTTGCTGCATGCAAGTAAAAGGAAGAATGAC
Organism: Typopeltis vanoorti; assembly: GCF_054136105.1. Classification (NCBI taxonomy): domain Eukaryota; kingdom Metazoa; phylum Arthropoda; class Arachnida; order Uropygi; family Thelyphonidae; genus Typopeltis; species Typopeltis vanoorti. Next base: position 106,515,889 of record NC_143564.1, on the reverse strand, counting down.
TATAGAAGGATAAACATTATTGAATTCTGAAGGTATAGGGAAGGTGATAGAACCAGAAGAAATAGTTGAATTGTTTAGTGATTAACTTTGCTGAGATGTATCATCCAGGTGGAGATATTGCATGACAGATGTGACAGGGCAAGAATACAGGTAGAGGAGTGATTAGGATATTAGGAAATCTGCCAACTTATTTGGCCAATTGGTTATCATATTCGCTCCCCATCCAATAGGTTGTAGGTTGAATCCCACCATGGCATGGAAATGATTGTTTTTAGGTGAGAGATGAATTTCATCCCTTGGTGTGAGACCACTGCCTAGCTTATTGGAGGCCTGAAGAAGCTTGAAAAAGTTCCATGTTGATCTCTAGGGCAGGTCTCTAGGACTGTGTAAAAAATGAATAAAAATACAAAACAGTAAAATAAAATTAATAAAAATAGAAAAAATCTCTAGACTACCTGTGGGTATGGATGTGGGTATAGGTTTACAAAATCCTTTTGTGGTGGGAGCCACATTAAAAAAAAATCTTGGTGTGATACAGCCATGAGTTTGTGTTATAAGAATGTGCAAAAGAATTGGCAATGCTCTTACCATCTCTTTACAGAGGTAGCAAATTATAGACTGATGAAGGTATATGCCTCCCAACCATTCCAGATGCTCCACATACAGTGCCCCCTATTATCCTTTTGCCAGAAAGAGATCAGAAAAATACTGTCTAGATTAGACCCAAAAAAAAGGTCTCCTGGCCTTGATGGCATTCCTCCAATTGTCCTGAAAGTTTGTGCACCAGAACTGACTCCTATCCTATGTCACCTGTATATGCACTCTTACTCCACTGGTATCTATCCCACAGCCTGGAAATTGGCCTATATTCAACCCATTCCCAAGAAGGGCAACAAATCATTGCCATCTAACTACTGCCCTATCTCACTCACTCACCTCAATCCTGTCTAAAGTAATGGAAAAAATCATCAATTCCCAACTCCTGCACTACCTTGAAGGCACCCATATAATAAATGACTACAGTATGGATTCCATTGCTGCTGATCAACAGGAGATCTGCTCACATATGTCACCCATCTCTGGACAAATGCCATGGAGAGGTTTGGTGAATCTCAAGTGGTTGCACTTGAGATTCACTTGACCAAGTCTGGCACAAAGGCTTACTAAGCAAACTACCATCATTCGTACTATCGTATATATAACATACTATCGTCTGTCTCAGGACTTCTGTAGTTGGATTGTCAGTTTTCTGTCTGGATGCACACTATGTGTGATGGTGGATGGTTCCTTATCCTCTCACCAACCAGCCCTCTTCCTGCTATATATCAATGATCTACTCCACTTGACCTCCAACCCAATACACAGTTTTGCAGATGACAGCACATTGCACTTCTCCCTTTCATTTGATAAACCTTATTCTACACAACTTATCTCAACCTAAAAACATCAACCACCACTACCCTTAATTCTGATCTCCAAGTCATACCTCATCAATTTCAATGCTAATAAAACCCAGTTCTGTTTTACTTCTCACAAAAAAAAACCATTCTCTCCAGGTATTACTTTTGAAAACACGAAATTGCCAGACACAATGTGATTTCTCTTATTGGAATTACCCTGACATCAAGACTCTCTAGCATAAACACATCATAACCATTGAATCCTCAGCTTCTAAAAAAACTAGGATTTCTCTTTCACTCAAGATCCTCACCTCTGAACAGCTGTTAACCTTATACAAATCACAAATCCGCCGCTATTGAATACTGCTCTCACATTTGGAGTGGTACCCCTAAAAGCTCCCTCAAAATGCTTGATTCAGTACAGAGGAGAGTAATTAGACTTATTAATGATCCATCTCTTACCTACTCACTCCTCCTACTTTTGCACAGTCATTTGGTTTCTGCAATATGTGTATTCTATAAATATTTCCATCGGAAATGTTCATCTGACATAGCATCAATAATTTCCCTACTTAGTACTAAGCTCATTGGAACACATATAGCTGCTGCTCAACATCCCTTCACAGTGCACCTTGAAACCCACAGAACAAGTTTCTTTTCCTCCTCCTTCATCCCTGCTACTCATACTGCTGTATTGTGTAACATTCTTCCCCTTGATGTGTTTCCCAAAGAATACAATATACAGTCTTTTAAATCGAATGGAAACAGGTTCCTCCTTAACTCCCTACCCATACATGATACTAATGTACTGTAGGTTCATCCAACCTCTTATGTATGGGCTCAACGTAAAAAAAAAAAAAATAAATAAATAAAATAAAATAAAAATTAAAAAATAAAAGTATCTCAGGAGTGGTTCTATTATTGAAAAGCTGGTTAAGAGTTGGATTTAGGAATATGCAGATATCAAAAAAGGGACTAGTGGCAATGTAACCATTGTCACTAGTTCTTTTATGTAATGAAACAGTGTGATGCAAGGTGGAGGTTGATAGGAAGACATATTTAGTTCAATGTTGTTATGGGAAACTGAATGGAGATGATGGTCATGAAGAAATGTATGAACAACATGGGTTTGTGAACAAAGGAAAGGTGATTATTATGGGCAGTTTTAATTATGGTGATATAGATTGGAATGAAGAGATAGCATTTAGGAATAAGGAAAATGAATTTCTTAAGAGACAACTATCTCAGGCAGCATGTAAATGTGGGCATGCAAGTATCAAGAGTTTTAGATCTCATCATTTCATTAGATGATGTAATTGTGAATCGGGTTTTGCGCTTTCCTCCAGTTGATTAGAGTTATCATGAAGTGATCACCTGGGTTGTGACTAGTTATATGAAGGCTTCTGTGAGGAAAGGACATGTATGGAAGTAAAGGCTAGGGACAGGCTTAGAAGACAGCTTGGCACTATAACATGAAATGAGGAGTTGAGCAGTAAGGAAATAAATGCTGACAAAGAAATGCATAACATCATCACTGTGTGTATTCACATATTGATGCTGTGAATGCATGAATGTATTCCAAAGGTCAAAAGGCTGAATAATGTAGGTGTAAAATGGATGAATGAGTGGTTTAAGCATGAAATATGGAAGAAGATGGCACTTTGGAGGCAGTACAAGATGATGGTAACAATCAGTTACATGAAGAGTGTAAAGAATAAGCTAGAAGAATGACTCAGTAAAGACAAGAAAATGCAGTATAATCAGAAATTGGCAAATCAGGCAAAGAAAAACCATAGAGAGTTTTTTAGATATGTGGCAAGTAAAAGGAAGAATGATTACAGTAAGTTAATGTTAATGGATGAAAATGGTAGTATGGCAACTGCAGAAAAAAGACATTGTTGAGATATTCGGTGATCAATTTATAAGGTTATTTCATCCTCATCAGGGTGGGAAGTAGAATACAGAAATGGGTTGATAAAGGGAAATCATGTTTTACTAACTTATTTATTATAACAAGATGACAAATGTGTTGGATAAGGGAGATGCATATATAGTGGTATACTTAGTTTTTGCAAAAAAAATTGATAGATTGCCACATGACAGACTGTTGAATAAATTGAAACAGATGGGATTGGGTAGCAGACTTCTTAATTGGATCAATGATTGGCTGTCTGATAGTTATCAGAAAGTTGTATACGGGTGTGTGCAATATTCCAAAAGAGGAAGGTCATGTGCCGTACAGTTCAGTTTGTATATTAATGATATTGGGATGGGTTTAACTGCTAATATGCAGCTGTGTGCATGAAATGCAAAATTGGGGAGAGCAATGTAGAGTGAAGCAGATGTCATCACTTTGCAGGAGAACTTGAATAGATTGCATGAATGGGCAGGTAAGTGGATCTGTCACTTCAATGTTGCAAAGTCTAAGATTTTGAAATTTAGTAACCCATGTTAGGATGCAAAGTATACCATTGGTGGGGAAATTTTAAAGGAGGTAGAGATCTGGGAGTGGTGGAGTTTGATATTTTGGACAGCAACTTGAAATTCAGGGTCCAACATTGCACAAGTTGTGAAGACATCACATTGGATTATGGCAATGATACAGAGGACCCTGACATGCAGAAATAAAGAGGTTATGATGCTATTGTATAATGTCCTGATCACGTCTCATATGGATTATTGTGCAGAGATTTGGTCACCAGGTTTTCATGGTGATGAAGATATGGTAGAAAAGGTCCAGAGAAGGTTCATAAAGGTGGTCAGTGGTCTTTGGAATTTGGAGTGTGAGGACAGATTGAGAGAATGTAAATTGCAAAACCTTGTGAATAGGAGGATGGTGGATGTGATTGAGACATAAGCTAGTCAGGGGATGTTATCAGGTTGACATGAAAATGATTTTTCATAGAATGGGAAAGGGAGGTAGAACACAAGTCCATCCCTTGGAACTGTATAAGGAGGGTGTGAGCACTGCAGTGAGGAGAAGATTCTGTATATGGAGAGTGGTTGGTGAGTAGAATGCATTGCGTGAGTGTGTTGTGAATGTAGACATATTGAATCAGTTTAAGGCACAGTTGGATGAGCTTTGTGTGTAATAGTGTGTACCTCTCAAGATGAGTCTCTGACTCCATGGAGGTCAGATGTTAATAATAATAATAATAATAATAATTATATTCACTATTTGATACAACATTGTTTATTGATTTGAAGTTTCTTTATTATTAATCCAATTTTGCATTGTTTGTGAGTTGTCCTTAACTCTTTTCAGTGAGATCTTTACTAACTGCTCTGACTGTCTATTTGCCCAATTCAACAGCATGAAACCTTTAAGTTTCAGAAAAATCTATTTCACTTTTACATATGAACTCAGCAGTGGCAGTAGTTCACATAGCATTTTGTGTTTATTAAGAGAGACATTATGTCAACTTCTTTTCAGAATTATGTTAATTATTGTTCATATTTTTAATCATATTTAATATATATACATATTAACAGGACTTGAAAATAATAAAAAAATGTGTTAATGACATCTAAAAATATACTGGCCCCAAACCTCTTATTTTTTTGAATGATCATAACAAGATTAGTAATGCTTTATTTTAGTTGGAGAGATTTTCCTTTACGTGAGAACCATTCATAGAAGGAAATGTCAATAAACAAATAAATAGAAAAAAAATACATTAATTTTATAGAAGATGTAATTTAGCATATTAATTTTTGTTACTGGAATGGCCCTTTATATTCTTAAAAGTAAAAATATTTTGTTTACACTGACTGTGTGTGTGTGTGTGTGTGTGTGTGTGTGTGTGTGTGTGTGTGTGTGTGTGTGTGTGTGTGTGTGTGTGTGTGTGTGTGTGTGTGTGTGTGTGTGTGTGTGTGTGTGTGTGAGAGAGAGAGAGAGAGAATTAGTTTATTTTTGTGGTTTATATTTAAATATGAGTAGAAAGTATTATTGTTATTATTATTATTATTATGTAACACCTCCAGGGAGTCTAAGAACTCATCCTTGGGAAGGCACTGTACTCTACTTTGCTAAATACATTTCACCCTCCCCACTACTACTTAATTCTCCTACTATGACACTACTATCATCAATGCCATCTACTGCCCACCATTATGATATGAAGAATAAATAGTCTTCTGCTGCAATGTATATAGAGTCACCATGTTTGATAATTGCACCACTCATATTAAGTCTCTGCATTCATCTTTGTTGATTTAATTCTTGTGATAAAAATTGATTTGCTCTTCATTGATTCTTCATCACTTGCACTTTTAATGGATGAATATACTATGAAAGGAAGTGTGTTTTGCAATAATATGGGTATTTCCATGGAGTCAGCGGGCTCATTATCTTGGGAGGCTCATACTAATCATTATTCATGCATTACCTATTATACCTCACTTCTCAAATTCTAATGTGTCCCTCATGCCATTGTGTATGGCATAGTATATATCTTTATATGAATTACAATCCTTTTTTCTTTGTTGAACATGTTTTATTATTATAAATATTTTATACTTGAAAAGAAATTATATTTTTGTTTTAATCTTTTACTTAAGTGCAATCAAATAAAGTTTTCACATAAAGTATCTTCATGACTAGTCTACTTGTATATAATGTAGAAGCTGTTGACTTCATATTCGTTGTCTTAGTATCCCATATTGCAAAGCAAACTTTCTTTGGAACATGTATATTGTTATGCATTATGGGAAAGGTTGCTATACAGACTAATTTCAATGTTTATTGAGGTCTCATATACTCTGAAATGTACTTCCTTCTGGATGTATATATTATATATATCTGCATCTGAAAGTGTGTCTTGCATTATTAAATAGTAATATACTATGAAAGGAAGTGTGTTTTGCAATAATATGGGTATTTCCATGGAGTCAGTGGGCTCATTATCTTGGGAGGTTCATACTAATCATTATTCATGCATTACCTATTATACCTCACTTCTCAAATTCTAACATGTCCCTCATGCCATTGTCAGGGCACTTACAATACCTCTGGCAATCCATTCCAGTCATTTATCACTTCAAGCAAATAATTTAGCTCACATATCCTTACTAATCACGCTGTTACACAACTTCCAGAGGTGACTGCTAGTTCTCTCTGTACTTATCATTTATTGATGGTCAATTTATACACATACTGGCCACTGAAATAGAAATGTTTATTTAATACCACGTTGGACCTACTTTAGCCTGAATTACAGCACATATGCAGTCCAGCATAGTTTCCAAAAGGTTTTGGATTGCTATGTATACAACAGACCAGGAGTTAAACATACAGCCTTTAAGTGGCTCAGATTTGATAATAGTTTCATATGATGATACAGTGGCTGTGAGTCCCTTTTGTGAGAAGGTATGGCACCATCTCAATCACCCTCAAATCTTATCTGGACTCAGGACTGGCATAGCTGACAAATCAGGCCTTTGGCTGGGTCAGTATTCCTGGCTGTAATCCATGTGTGCTCACAGGGCTGGTTTGCCTGCTTGCAGGATGAAAAACCCCAGATAAACTGGTGGAAAAAACCCTGCTGTCCACGCCCAAGACTGACTAACTTGGCTATGGCTGAGGAAGATCCTTAAGCCCCTCATGTCATTGACAGGAATTGAACCTAGGACACTCCTTCCCCAGGCAACACTGGAATTGGCTTGGCCTAATGGCTTTGCGCTTCGCAACCATATGGTTGCAGAGCCATTAGGCTAACTGTGCGGACTCAGATTTGATGGAAGATGACTTTGCTCCTGGATCTGTTTTTCTAATGTGTCCCATAAATTCTCAGTGGGGTTCAGATTCAGGCTTTGTGTTGGCCAGGGAAGATGGCAGAAGTTGCTGTTATGCTGGCTGAACCACTGCTGAACAGTTCTAGCTCAATGGACAGTACCATTGTTATCCATGAAACAACCATCGCCTGCTGCTGGATAAAAAGTCATCATTGTAGGATGGACTCCATTGGCAACAGTGTTCAGATATTTCTTGGAGGACACCCAACTTTCTAGCAATATCAGGGGATTCCTTCCATACTAACAGAACATGCCCCACACCATGACACCACCTTCAGAACCTTGAGTTGTGCTTACAAGGAAAGCTGGATTCATTGCTTCATGGGGCCCCACCAAACTCTCTGCATATTGTCATTACAGAACAAGGTGTACTGTGACTTGTTGGACTACATGACTTTTTTTCCAGTCTTCCAGTGTCTTGTCACAGTGTTCCTGATGCCACTGTAGACAAACCTTCTGGTTTTTTGCAGAAATCACTGGTTTCCGTATGGGCATGTGACTGCCAATTCTTATCCTCTTCAATCCTTGCACATAGTTCGGTGAGATATGGGGCTGAGAACAGCTTTGATTAAATGTTTTGGTCAATTGCGGAACACAGGAAGTTCTGTTTGTCCATATAAGCCTTCTCAGATGATCTCAATCTTGTTCCTGACAGACTGTCTTAGGACCATAGTTACACCTCTTAGACAACCAATTTGAGTTATTTTTCCACTCATTAAACACTCAGGATATCTCACCTTTTTAATATATATATATAAAATTTTGTTTAGTTAGGAAAGTGTTGACTGCTTTTTTCACCTTACTATTAGTTACTATGGTGGTGCTTTTTTAGAATGTTTCTATTATTTTTTAAATTGGCTATTCCATTTCTGTATGGAAGATGCCTGTGAAACATATGCAAAAATTTTATAAATAAACATCAAGATTTTTTAAGTGAGTTTTCCATGATGAGTATGTATGTATTATTACTATTATTACTATTATTATGGGCAACTCCAGGGAGTCATTAGACTCATCGAGGGAGGCCCCAAATCATATTCATCACAACTATCTGACATTCATACAGTATCTATCATACCTCGCCTTAAACTCATTCACTGTCACAGCATCCACTACAGACTCAGGGAGCACATTCCACTCATTCACTACTCTAAAAGTAAAGAACCCAGCTCTAACACCTTTACTAACCACACTTTTGCCCAGTTTCCATGGATGTCCCCTAGTCCTCCCACAACCAGCCCTGTTCTCAAAAATATCTTCTGAATTAATTTTATAGAAACCCTTCAGTAATTTGAATGTCTCAATCATATCTCCCCTCCTCCGCCTATCAACCAATTTTTGCAACCCACTATGTATGCGTGTACAAAAAGAACATATTGGAGACATGAATAATCTTCCTTCTTGAGATGATCCACAATCACCCCAAGAAGAAAGATTTGAAGTTCCGAGACCATATTGATGGTCCTCAGCAATATGTCAGGCAGGGATTATTCTGTCCAATACACAGTTTTGGCAATGACAGTATACTACATTTGTCCTTCTCACTTGTTAAACCTTGCACCAAACAAATGACCACAATTCATCTCTGCAAGCTTAAATTTTGATCTCCAAACTATACTTTTATGGAGCTTAGATACCTTGTTATTTTCAACCTCTGTAAAACACAGTTCTGCCTTATTTCCCACAGAAAAAGAACCATATCATCCCAGACTTACCTTTGACAACACCAAAATCTCTAGGCAAGAGGAGTTTTCTCTCCTTGGGATTACCTTGACATTAAGACTCTCTCTTGGCATAAACACATTACATTCTCTCTCTCTCTCTCTCTCTTAAACATTGAATCTCTCTTAAACACTTGTCTTTTTTCTTGCAAAAGAGATCTCAGCTCACCTACCTTAGTAACTTAGTAACAGACAAATCACCAGACAAGATCAGATCTCTCTGTTTGTACTAACATTTACCTCCAGTCTCTCCTGGCATAAACACATCACATCAATAGCCTCCTCAGCATCCAAGAAATTAGGCATTCTCTTTTGTTTAAAAGGCTATTTTACATCCTACCAACTCCTAATTATATACAAATCCCAAATCTCCCATGCTTAGAATACTGTTCACATTTGGGGTGGTGCACTTAAAACTTTCCTTAAAAGCCTTGATCCTGTCCATAGGCAAGCAGTTAGTGCTCATTAATGATTCCTCTCTTACAGATTCACTTCAACCTCTATCTCACAGATGCAGTGTTTCCTTCATGCTTGCTGCTACTGTATTCTGGAACAGCCTTCCTCCCATATGTTTCCCAAGGAATACAATGCACAGGCCTTCATTGTGAACAAGTTCTTGTTTCCTAATTCTCTTCCCATACATGGCACTAACATACTATACATTGACTAACCAATCCCTTATCTATGGGCCTAACATAAAAAAAAAAAAAAAAAAAAAAAATTTCTGAAGTCACTCAAGTTTGTGTTTTGTCCTATGAAGGACTGCATAAACATGCTGTTTCTCTCCTCACTGTCACCTCATCATTTGCATTACCTTCAACCACTTCTTTAATACTTTCATATTTTGTCTGCTATCATTCACTCCTCCCACTGCATTCTCTACAACACTTCCACTATCATGCCTTATGTCAACATTCTTTTTTCATGCTTTATGCCATTAACATTGGTGTAGTTGCAGTTAGTTGTAGTTGGTGAATCAAGTGGTGGAAACATAGAGTTGTAGAGCAGATGCCCTCCCTCAATGAGTCTTGGGATTCCCTGGAGGTGTCATGTAATAATTTTTTTTTTTTGAATATAGAATATACATAGTAATTTTTTTTTATTATTTTTTATTGTTCTTTCAAATATTTACATATGTACAATGATCATCTATTCAGTATATTATTTTACAAGGTTCAGCACTTTGTGCTACATATAATAATGATGAGATTTAAATAGTAATGATGATGACAGTTTTTTTTTTATATAACAGTCATAATAATAATTTACAATTATATTGTTCAGAGTTACATAAGTTGTATAATATTACATGTTGTAGTTTACTATTTTTTTTTTTTTCAAGTTTGAAAAAGGTGTGATTATACAACAGTATTTACACATATGCAATCTAAATATTATGTTTCCTTATTCTCACAAACGTACGGTGTAAACTCATGATTTACATTTAATATATTTTTTTTTTTTTTTTTACATTGCATACATTTGTTACAGTTATTATATACATTACATACATTTGTTACAATTATTATATACATTACATACATTTGTTTACATATGATACATCACTTACATTTGTTTACATGTGATATTTACATTACGTACATTGGTTTTCATGTGATACGTACATTACTTGCATTTGGTTACATATGATACATCTTCTATGAGAACTAATTTCTTTGCTTTCATCCTCGAAGCTTATATGAAAGCTTATCTGAGGATGACACCAGTTGGTTATTATGTATTGTTTTTTTTTTTTTTTTTTTGCTGTGTTGGGAAGCTATGAAATCTATGATTGAGAAATTCACATGCGCACTCACACTCACACGCAAACGCACACGCACACACAATAACTTGGAATGTCTTGATGCGTCGCTGAACTGGAAGCCTGAACGAATATATTGTGTTTCATTAAGTTTGTATGGTATTTTGGGTGCGTGTTTCTTGTTCGTAGTATGTCCTTAGAGCTCTTTTCAGGTTATTGTAGTTTGTAAGGTTTCTGTATTCAAAAGGTAATTTGTTTATCACGTCTGGGATGTAGAAGTTTTGCGTGGCCTTTCCATAGTGATTATTGTATTTATATGTGATATAATAAGAAGTCTGAGGTCTTGTTATACGGTATGTATTTCTAACTGTCCTGTAGTTGGCATCAAAATAATGTTTTAGCAAGGCTGCATAGTGACATAAATGTTTGGCTGTCAGTATTTTGTGTTCTGACATTGCAATGTTTATATTATTATTATTATTATTATTATTATTATTATTATTATTATTATTCAGGCCGCCAAGGAGTCAAAAGACTCATCGAGGGAGGTCCTTCCTAAGACATAAAGTCTGTCAAGACTCATCGAGGGAGGTCCTTCCTAAGACATAAAGTCTGTCAAGACTCGTCGAGGGGAGGTCCCCCCCCTGAGAAACACAAAGTCTATCATACCACTCTTTAAACTCACTGACCGTTCTCGCTCCCACCACTCCATCAGGCAATGCATTCCACGGCTCAACCATCCTCCACACAAAGAAACCACTCCTTACCCTCTTGCTCACAGTTTCCTTTCGTAACTTCCATGGATTGCCTCTTGTCATCACTCCTTCCCGCTGTTCAACCAAGCGAAAGAACTCCCCAGTGTCAACCCTTTAACCACCTCTCAACAGTTTAAAAGTCTCAATCATATCACCTCTCCTTCATCTATCCACCAAACTCTGCAATCCACATTCTCTCATCCGACCTCATAACTATCCTTGTACAGTCCTGAAACCATCTTTGTCATCCGTCTTTGTATCCTTTCCACAGTTAATTTATCCCCTTCAAATCCTGGGGACCAAATCTGAGAACAATAGTCCAAGTGTGGTCTGATCAGAGACTTATACAACGGAATGATAACTGCTTTATCTCTGCAGGTCAGTGTCCTTCTCATTATTGCAGCAATCCTCTGTGTTACCTTCACCACCTTTGCAATATGTCCCCTAAACTTCAGGTTTCTATCAATCATCAATCCCAGATCTCTTGTCTCCCCTACTTCCTCCAGTATAACTCCTCCCATAGAGTATGCAGCATCCCACTGATGTTTCCCAAACCTCAAGACCTTACATTTTGCTGCATTAAACTGACACCCCAATTCATTTGCCCATCTATTTAGCTTATTTGAATCCTCTTGCAGGGCTACCACATCTGCACTATTACTAATAATCCTTCCCAGCTTCGCATCATCTGCAAACAACTGAATATTCCCCATGCAATCGACTGGCTATGTCATTGATATAAAGGTTAAACAATATAGGTCCTGGTACTGAGCCCTGTGGGATCCCACTTGTAACCCTCTGCCTCCTTGAAACTGCTCCACCATACACAACTCTCTGATACCTATCAGACAGCCAGTCCTGAATCCAGTTGACCAATCTGACATGCAGACCCATGTGCTGCAACTTAAATATCAGCTTATCATGTGGCACCCTGTCAAATGCCTTCGCCAAGTGTAAGAAAATTACAGTATATGCCTTTCCCTCATCTAATGTTCTTGTAACTTTATTATAAAAGGCTAGCATATTGCTAAAACAAGCGCGTCCTTTCACAAATCCATGTTGATTCTCACAGATAACATTACCCTCATCTGCCCAATGCTGTATACGGTCCCTCACTACTTTCTCCAAGATCTTAACAACTACTGATGACACACAGACTGGCCTATAATTAGACACTTCCAGTCTATTACCACCCTTATGCAATGGCACTATCTTACCTTCCTTCCAATTCCTGGGCACCTTTGCCAAAGCCAGACTTTCATTGAAAAGCCAGGTTAAAGGCACTGTCAATTCCCTAGCACATTCTCTCAAAACTCGTGGTGAAATACCATCCAGTCCCACAGCTTTACTGACATCCAGAGTACTCAGTATCTGAAACACACTCTCCTCCTGTACCTCGAGACCTCGATCCAGTCCTATCCCTCAACCATTAAAACTGACTCCTCTAGCATGAAATACTCCAATAAAGTGTTCATTGAACAATTCCACTATGTCTTCTGCATTAGTCACTCTATTCCCATTTTTATCCCACAATATCATTCTTCCACAGTCATTTCTCCTCCTAAGTTCTGCTTCTTTTATGGTTGGGAACCATAATGTCTGTGTTGATTGTGGTCCAAGTGGAGGGTTTCGTTTTGTGATTGGTCGAATATTTCTGTGCAGTTCTTGGATGGAGTCTGCAAAGTATTGGTTAAAGTCATTTGCTAGTTGTTGGATAGGTTTTGCATCTTTCATGAAGCTGTGTTTTATGGTTTCGGAGGCGGTGGTGTTGGGAACAAAATCTAGCATCTCATTGATCAGATGCCAAGTTTGTTTCATGTTGTTTTGTGCGGAGGTTAGTTTTTCTCTGTAGTAGCTTCTTTTTGCATTTCTGATTTGTGTTGTAAGGCGATTCCTTGTTATCTTATATTCAGTTTTTAAAGCTGTGTTATTTGGATATCGCTTTAATTCTTTCCATAAAGCATCCTTTCTGTGTATTTCTAGGATTAAGTTTTGTGTTATCCAAGGATTTTGTGTTGTTTTTGAATGAATTCGGACTTTCTTTGTAGCTTTCTTATATATTTCCTCCAGTGTGAGTTTATTGTTGTTGTTGTATAAGATATCTGCTGAATCTGATGCCAGGTGTTCCCAGTCTGTTGTTCTTATTTCGTGGTTGACTATTTCTTCATCTATTATTGTTTTCTCTCGCTTTTCTTCTGTGGGACATTGCATGAATATTGTCTTGGTGTGCAGGTTTAGAGCGGTGAAGTAATGGTCTGCTGCTTTGCACTTTATGACTGATGCAGTGTAACTATTTGGTGGTGCTCGGACATTTATATGATCTAGACAGGAGGCAGTGATAGTATTTCCGAATATTTCTTCTCTGGTACATGATGTTATTGTTGGTATTAGATTATACATGGATAGTGTGTCTAGGTATTCTACAGTGTTGTTCTGGTTTTCATTTGCAATATTTATGTTTATGTCGCCAATTATCCTTAGGTGTTCGGTTGAGTATATTTCTTGGCTTGAAAGCCAGCAATTGAGTTCATGCAAGAATTTTATCATGTTTAGGTTTGGTGGCCAGTAAATAGCAATTAGTATTATGGGATGCTGTGTATTCATGGTATTAATGATTTCGAGGCAGAGGGTTTCAGCATGTTCAAACTGATAGGCCGTTTCCTTTGCTATTAATTTTTGTTTGATAAATATTAATATTCCACCCCCTCTTTTTGTTTGGCAGCATGCTCTATGTTGTTGGAAGCCTGGAATTTGGAAAGCAGTCGCTTCTTCATTAGTTATGGATACTTCTGTAAGAATCAATATATCAATAATATCAGTGTAATTCCTCAGATAAGCCTGTAATAATAACCAATGTTTTCGGATGCTTATGATGTTAATATGCAAGATTGAGAGACCTCTCGCTTGTAGTGTGTTTTGTTTCCATGCATCAAGAGATTCGAAAGTACAATTACTGATGTATTCTGGTGTAATTACATCTATCTGATGGTTCACATTCATTTTTGTTGTGTTGAGATCTTCTTATTGAACTAAGTTGGAGTCTTTTGTTTCACTCTGGCAACCTGTCGATATCTTCCAAGCTTTTTATTTGTATAGACTTTGAAGTCTGTGACTTTCTCAAGAATATTTTGCCGTCTTTGATCCATAAAAATTGATACTTTTTTCTGTTTTTTCTTTTCTTGCTTGGTACAAAAGATTCTGATTGAAAGGTGTTAAATACTCAGATAAAAGATTGGCATATTGTCTTGCGATGCATTTAAATCCTTGACTACTGGTTTTTTCAGTCTGCTGGCTTTTATGAGATTGTCTCTTGTAGCCTTGCTTGTCAGATGAACTATGATTGGTGCAGGTCGTGGCGAGCCTTGTTTTCTGTTCTTCCTGGGAAACCGATTTAAGGTCTGGATATCATTTTAAAGGATGTCTATTGCATGGCCTAACTTTAAAACTACGTCTCTGAGATTTTCTGTGGATTCGGTTTATGGGAGACCATTTATGTCAAGGTCTTCTTTATGTTGTTGTTGGTTTAAAACTTCATATTGTAGTTTCAGGGAATTAAATTCTTGACGGAGTTCTGATGTGTCTTTTATCAATTTGTGCTGCCCGTCAGTTAATGCGTTAATGCTGGTTTTAATGTCTTTTACCGTTTGTAAGACTTCTTCGACTTTTGAATTATTAAATTGAACAAACTCTTCATATTCGCTAATTTTTTTTGTTATTTCTTTATTCTGTTTATCAAATAGTTCTTGGATAAGATCTACCAAGTTGGCTTTTATATTTTCTAAACCTTTTTCTAGTAATAAATTTACGGAACTCAAATTATAAGACTCACCAGTGTTTTGTTGTCTGTTCAGTTCATCATCCGATTCTGCCTCCGGCATAATCAGTTGCATCGTGGGTGGTGGCGTTTCTTTGTTCTCTCTACAGTTTAGGCACTTCCATTCTTCTCGTTTGGTATTGGATTTGCGTTGCCAGGTTGTTTCTGAAAGTCCGGAACATGTAAAGTGGAGATTCCTATGGCATTTCCTGCAGGTTATATAACATCCGTCGGACGGTAATTCCTTCTGACACTTGTTGCACTTCATGACTCACCTTTCTTCCTTTGGACAGCTGCAAAGATGGCAACGTCCTTTGTTCTATACTTGTTTGCAACCGCGGTGTACGCTTCAATTTTTAGCACACTCAGATTTTGGATTCCACTTGGCCGATTTCGATGAATTATATGTCACTGCCTTCAGCGTGACAAGTAGAGTTACTTTATGACACTTTTAAATTAAAAACAGGAGTCAGAACCACATTAAAACTATAAAAAAGGGACCAGCGATACAACCATGCAACCGTTCGTATGCCTACACAGCGCCCTCTCCTCAATAATAATAATAATAATTCTTCACTGCACTCTCCAGTTTTTGATACATATTACTTTCTTGCACTTGCTCCCAAAACACTTCTTATATTTTCTTTACTCTTCCTTTCATATAATAATACATTCACCCTTAGCAATGAGTACAGTGAGCACACAGTAAATTGCATGGAATTATTCATATTAAACTTATTGAGCAAGGAAACTCTAGGTACCATTTTTCTTGTACACATTAGTGCCATTTAAAAATGCTTTTTAAGCAATACACAACATTAAATTAAAACTTGCAAACCAACACACCCAGTTACAAAGTAAGCAAAATGCTACCAATAATAATTAGCAATATCATGAATTCATTTTAGACAAATTATTGACTCTACAAACACCTGATAAATAACTATTTTAATTTCCCAATGTTCGACCTTCATATTAAGGTCATCATCTGGAGTATACCCAGGAGTAAGCTGAATTACATTTCACACAGTATGCTAAAGAGACAATGATTTGATCAACGGTTGTTCTACTGGCATGACCTCTAGTGAAAATAGAATATAAAAAAAATTAAATAAATAAATAAATACAACTACAAATTAAAAAAAAAAAAAATTAATTAATTAAAATCTACACCAAAGCTGTATTCTATTTAAGATAACATTGGAGAGATAGTTTTCTTACAGTAATAAATGTCCTAATTTAACATGACAAATGTTATATTAGATTTAAGGTTCTGGATTACTTATGGTCCTATTTATAGTTAACTCTTAGGGAGAAAGGTTAAGTGGGTAGAATATGTGCCTTTCATATGTTTGGGATTTTTAGGCTATCATTATAGTTAAGATTAGGGTGATTGATAAGAATCTCACAGGCTTCCTTAAATTTACGTTCATACCATGTTTTGATGTGATGTAAACAACTGATGCTTTTCCAATCAATTCTATGTAAAGTGTTCAGGGCATGATCAGAAAGGCCAGCTTCACCATAGTTATTATATTTAATGTGTTGTTTATGTTCCTTTTGTCTGATAGGAATTGTGCATACTGTTTCCCCTATATAGGGTAGATTAAAGATGCAATAAATATGGCATACTCCAGGGTGGCCCAGCAGAGGGAATGGGTCTTTAGATGAGTTGAGTAAGCTCTTTAATTTTGCAGGAAGTTTAAAGGGCTTTAAGGTTGTATTTCTGTAGTATTCTGTTTATTTTACTGGATGTCCCTTTAATGTATGGAATGGTTATAGTTTTATTGTAGTCTAGTTTATCTTTGTTTTTTAGTAAGGTCTTGTAGAGAATTTTGTTGATAGTATTTTGTCTGTAACCATTTTTTAGGAAAGTATTTAAAGTTATCATCAATACCTTCCTAAATAATGGTTACAATTTTTATCTATCTGATGTTATCTTAAATAGAATATAGCTTTTATATTTAAATAGAATATGAATAGGATATAATTTTAAATAGAATATGTAGTTTTAATTAATTAATTTATTTATTTATAAATTTTTTATTTTTATTTTTATTTTTTAAAATTTATTTAATTTTTTTTATATTCTATTTTCAGTAGAGGTCATGCCAGTAGAATAACCGTTGATCAAATCATTGTCTCTTTAGCATACTGTGTGAAATGTAATTCAGCTTGTCTCTGTATATATGTATATACTCCAGATGACCTTAATATGAAGATCAAAACGTCGGTAAATTAAAATAGTTATTTATAACACGGTTGTAGAGTCCATAATTTTTCTAAAATGAATACTGATCACTGTAACACTAAAGGAAAGCAATATCATGGACATTTTCTAAATTACAAGACTCATCTGTATGACACTTGCTACACTGATACTTCTGTTTAGCAACATTAGCCATTATGGCATACTAAAGCAATCAATACGAAGTCAACAGCTTCTGTATACAAGTAGAGTATTGTTGTGATGATACTTAATGTGTTAACTTGAAGTATCATCGCAACAGGATAAGGATTTTTACAGTGTAAAGATTAAAACAAATCATTTCTTGTTAACTATATTATTATTATTATAATTATAATTATTATTGCATGGGCACTTCATCATGGGAGACTCAAACTATTCACACAATCTATCATATCTCTCCTTGAATCCATTAACAGACAAAGCGCTCACAACTGACTCTGGCAACCCATTCCACTCATTTACAACTCTCCAAGCAAAAAAATCTAGTCCTCACACCCCTATGTTAATCACAAATTTATTCAACTTCTAAGGATACCCCCCCCCCTTGTTCTGGCCCCTCCAGCCAAGTACTGAAATATTTTCCCTGCATCAATCATATAAAATCCTATAAAACCCCAAAATAGAGCATATCATATGCTCTCTTTTTCTCCTATCAACCAACTTCTGCAATCCACACATCCTCAATCTGTCTTCACAGACCACTATCATCTTGGTCACTTGCCTCTGAATCTTTTCCACTTCTTTCACATTCCCCAAAAACCCAGGAGACAAGACTTGAGCACAGTAACCCAGATGTGGGTGTATCAAGACCTTATAAAAAGGATTAACAACTTCCTTTTCTCTACTTGTTAATGTGTTCTTCAATAGCATGGTAATCTTATGGGCTACCTTAGCAACTTTAGCAATATGTCCTCTAAACTTTAACTCTCTGTCTACCACCACCGCCACCATCCCTAAATTTCTAGCTTTCCCTATTTTGTGGAGTATAGTGCCATCAGTGTAATACACAGCTTGTAATCTCTTTATCCTAAAATGCATAATTTTAAATTTCTTGACATTAAACTGACACCCATTATACTTTGCCCATACTGACAGCCTATTTTAATTGTCCTGCAAGTTCTCCACATTGTCCTGATTAACTATTGATCTGATTCTCCCTTTCAGTCGTTTCCGACCATAGGTGACTTTGTAGGCATTGCCCACAAAGAGCTCCTGGTGAGATTTTTACAGGGTAGTTCACCATTGCTTTCTCCAACCCCCCCCCCCCCCCATTTTATCCAGGCTCAGGACCGGCATATGGCTAGGATGTATTCATGACTATGACTAATCCATATGTGTTCACGGGGCTAGTTTGCCTTTTCTGGGGGACGAAAAACCCGAGTTTCCATTCCAGGTGAAAAAATCTCCTACCTCTGTATGAGACCGGCTAACCCACCTCACGTCACTGATGGGAATCAAACCCAGGTCTTTCCGACCAAAGTGCTTCGTCTACTGACTGAGCTATGGAAGCTCTGATTAACTATTACTCTACCTAATTTTACATCATCAGCAGCAACTAAATATTTCCCTTCAAGTTGTTTCCTATATATACATTTATGTATACAAATTAACAGCAATGCTCCCAGCACTAAACCTTGTGGCATACCACTAGTCAGCTAGCTGTTTTTGCCTTGATTCTACCCCTCCATATACCACTTTTTGATATCTGTCCAACAGCAACCCTCTTAACCAGTCGTTTCAGACCATAGGTGACTTTGTAGGCATTGCCCACAAAGTCTTAACCACTTAATCAGTGTCATATCCATCCCATTTGTTCTAATTTGCATAACAATCTGTGTGGTATTCTGTCAAATGCCTTTGCAAAATTCAGTAGAATCATTGCGTAGTCATTTCCTTTATTCAACTCAGCTGTTACTGTATTATAAAAAGTTTGTAAATTACTAAGGCATGAACAACCCTCACAAAGCCACATTGCCTCTCATACATGTTATATTTTTTTCCACCCATTCTTTAATTCTCTTTTTGACTAATTTTTCCAGTACTTTTACCACTACACCTGAGATACTGGTTATAATTGATAGCAAAGCTAAAAAACTTCTTATTGTAAATATGTAAATATTTATATAGTTGTTATACTATTTCTGCTTAATTCATATTTATTGGAGTATTGTTATATGTTTTATAGGCTGCTGAAGAATCATCTGATGCATATGAGTGGGGTGATGATTTGACAGATGTAAGTATAAATATTATATGTACACATGCACACACAGTGTGTGTCTTATTTAATATGATGTTATTCAGCTTAACAGATTTCATTTCTGATTTGAAAGCATTATCTTTCAAATATATAATGGTATGCATTATATGAAAATATTGTTTCTTCAAGCTATGTACATACTGTATTATCTTCCTCAGTAGATAGGTAGATATATCAATTTTGGGATATGTACTAAAATATATGTGTTTTGTATTAGTCTTATAGAACCTCTTTATTAACTTATAAGTTTTCATACTGTCCCCTCTTTTTCACCTGTTAACTACACTTCAAAACCCACACGTGTTGTTCAATCTATCATCGTAGACTGAAAATTCAACCTGTTACCAGTTTGGTGACTCATCTCTGGATCCTCTTCATTCTCCTCATCCTCAAGAATCCCAGGTGACCCAATCTGTGTAGAATAGTCAAATGCAGCCATATCATACCCTTATGAAAAAGAAAACTTTCTTATCTCTATATGTCAATGTATTCTTCTACATCCAGGTAATCCCTTGAGCTATTTTGAAAACTTTTGCAATATGCCCTCTAAACCAGAGTTGTGGAGTCAGAGTCAGAAGCAATTCTTGGTTTACTGGAGTCAGAGTCAGTAAAAATGTACTGACTCTGACCCTTAATGAATTTAAATTGTAATAGAATTCTTCTTCCTTTACGTATTAGACCTAGTGGCCTGTTACGGTTACGTATTAGGCTTCGTAGCCTATTATGTTTGAAACCAGAAATCCCACTGACTAGGTTGATCAATCCTATTCTGGGAGTGTCCCATGTCTGTAGATGCATGTGTTCGCAGGCCAGTTTGCCTGTTCTGGGGGATGAAAAACCTGAGTTTCCAGGTGAAAAAAAACTCCTACCTCCGTATGAGGCCGGCTAACTCACCTTTCATTGAAAGAGACCAGATAAAGATTCCTCATGTCACTGACGGGAATCAAACCTAGATCTTTCCAACCAAAGGTCTATGCTGACTGAGCTACGAAGGCTCTGTAATATAAATAATATGTTAAAATTTCCTATTTCACAGATAATAATTTGATTAACTTGATTTTTTCAGGATATAGTTTATTAATATATCAGGATATATTAATTTCAAGTTCTTTGCAAATTTCAAAATGAAACATCCCTCGCTGAGTCTATGGATTCCCTGGAGGTGTCAAATAATAATAATAATAATAATATATTATATTAGTGGTTACTGAATGTTCATAATTTCTTATTAAATAGAATAAAAAAAAAAGTTAGAATGGCATATCTATAGCCTTTAGACCCAAACTTTAACAGGTTAGAGTTATAAAAAATAGCCTGATGATTCACGTTGGCAGTGATGAAGTGCCTTGTATGTTGAGTTTTTGAGTTTTTTCAGTTGATATAGAAAATAAATAATTAGTATATTTTTTATTTATTTCCTATATTGATATATAAATAAAGGAGTCCGAGTCGAAAGCACCATAAATAGAGGAGTCGGAATCGGAGTTGAAAGTTTTATGTACTGACTCCACAGCCCTGCTCTAAATGTCAACTGTCTATCCACCATCATCCCAAATCCATAGCTTCATCAATTTATTGCAATCTACTGGCATCAGTGTAATCTTTTTATCTCAAAATGCATAACCTTGTACTTTACTACATTAAATTGCAACCATTATTTTGTCCACACTGCCAATTTATTTAAATCATTATTTCGATGTCTATATTTATTATTATTATTATTATTATTATTATTATTATTATTATTATGTGACACCTCCAAGGAGTCCAAAGACTCATTGCGGGAGGGCACCACTCAATCCACCAACTACAATGAACCGCAACTACACCAACACCATCTAATGCCCACCACCACCACTATGCCACCACTAGTGTTTTCACAAACAATCACAAACATCCATGCCCATGGTGGGATTCGAACCCACAGCCTTTTGGCTGGAGAGTGGATACACTAACGGGAATCACTTGGCCAACCAGACCAGCTGTCTACATCAACTTTATCAACTGTTTCCCTTCCTAGTTTTGCAACCATTGGCAAATGGCTGAATATTCCTCTTAAATCATTCCTTGTATCATTAATATACAAATATACACGGCTCTAGACAGAGTCTTGAGGCACTAAGCTAGTTACCCTCATTCTCCTAGATTCCATTCCACCATATATACTATTCTCTGATGTCTCAGTCCACCCCCTCCTCCTCCTCTCCCCATCTATGCCATCAGCTCCCATTTCATATTCATTTATATTTGCTTCAACTTATGTAGTATACTGGCTTCCATAAATCAAGAAGCAAAGAGAAAAATCACAATAACTCAGAAACTGTGATGAATTTTTATGCAATTTGGTGAAAAGTAGTATGATATGAGATGTGAAAGAAGCTCCCACAAAAATGTAAATAAATAGTCTAATTAAGCAACAAATGGACGCATGAAGACAATTGTCAAAAACAAGAGATCAAAATGAGATTGTTAAAAGTGCATGCAATGATGTTTCATACTATTGATAATGGTGTCCAGGAGCTTAGTTGGTCCTGCAAAGCTCTCCTAAGTCCTTCAAGGTTTTGGGGAGGGTGTTGAGAGAAAAAACAAGTCTAACTACCACATCCCAGACATACTCAATAAGATTAAGTTCAAGAGACCTGGATATCCAGTCTATACGTACTATAGCCTTTTCTTGAAGATGCTGGTCCATGAGCTCTGCTCGAAGAAGATGAGCATTATCGTCTTATAGGATAAATGTCTCCCCTATTGCACTCACATAAAGACAAATAAAGGGGGTCCAGAACATTGCCTCTATAAATTGCAGCATTCAAGGTTCCACTACAAAGCATATACTGGTTGGTGTGTCCACACAGTGAGATACCACCCCAAACTATCACACTACCTCCACCATAAGTTTCCCTTTCAGCAGTATTAGAGAGATGATAACCTAATTCTCTCTCTAGATCAGAGCATGCCTGGTATTGCTTTGTACAGCAAGTTGGGATTTGTCTGTAAACATTACTGACCCCATTGGTTTTGGGTCTGGTTGTGGCCATTTCAAATGTTCTCTCATGTGGCATGCAGATACAAGTACATAGCTATCAGTCGCCTAGCAAGCATGCACACCACTTTCTGAAGCTTTCATTGCACAGTGGAAGCAGATAGCAATGTTCCTGTTGCTGATGTGAGGTCAGATTATAGCTGAATTGGGATTTCGCTGCTGTTTTGGCAAGCAGATAATTGAAGATGTTGATCACCACCGCAGTTACAATCCATGGCCTTCCTTCACTGTATCTCTGGGATGTTGTTTGTGACTGTTGGAATTGGTTCCACTCCAACCATAGAACAACTCACATGAAGCCATCTTAGCTACCTCTGTCTGACTTTGGCAGCCTCTCTAGTCTTATGTCGACTCACCACCTAAATTCATTATTTAAATAATGTCTTGTTCTCATTCCAGACATGAAATAGAAAACCACTCCAAAATGCATGCTTTTATGCCATGGTCATTTGCATATCCTGCTGACAGCAGCACTACTTTGTATAGGATAACCAGACAACATCACTTGTTATGTATAATGTACCTGACTTTCATGAGTCCTTTTCCTCCACAAGTTATCTGATTTTTCTCTTTTTTCCTTAATTTATGGAAACTGGTGTAGTTTCTCATGTGATATTCTGTCAAATGTCTTTGGAAAGTTTAACATTATCATGGTGTAGCCATTTCCCTTATCCGGTTCATCTTTCCCTCTATAATAAAATCTGAGTAAATTACTAACACTAGACCTACTTTTTACAGAGCCGTGCTACTTGTATTCCTATTGGTACTCCCATTCCTGAATCTGCCTTTAATTAACTTTTCCATTACCTTAATCACCACTCCTGAGATACCAATAGATCTGTGATTTGGAGCCGCCAAGACAGTACCTAAAGCACAAGACCCCAACAAGATGCCTGCATAAAATATTAAAATATTTTGGTGCTGACTGTGCAAAAAAACATCACCAATGAAATAAAAAAACAGAGATGAAAATAGATTGGACCCACACTGAAAGTGCCAGCAGAGAGATTCCTAAAGTGGCTTTGACATGGATCCCAGAAGGAAAATGAAAAGGGGAAGGCCTAAATTGACTTGGCAGAAAATGACAAAAAATGAAAGAAGACTGGCTGGCTCGAAAAACTGGAGAGAAGCCAAACTGGTTGTTCAGAACAGAGGTATCTGGAAGAAGCAGATCTTGGCCTTATGTGCTATGAGGTATGAAGAGTATAAGTATCATACCTCCTCTCATTCATCTATTTCTCAAATTTTTAAGCCTCAATTTTGTTTTTCCTCTCATGCATAATTCTTTAGGCCAGTCATCAACAAATCCAAAGCAGATTTTGTAAGGACCAGTTGCGCTAAGCTTGGTCCAAATGGCAGTCAGTGCACAGAAGTTGCACCCCACAAGGCTGTGAGGGGGGAGGGTGCAACTTCTTTCCTTTCATGTTTCCATCTCTCTCTTTCTCTCTCTCACTCTCTCACATCCTGATGTTATAACAGGGACATATCCTGAAGATAAAGTGGACCACTTGGCATTAGTTTCTGCTCCAACTCTTCTATAGATGACCAAGTGAGATCTCCTACCATCTCAGATTTCTTCTCGCAAATTATCCACAGTGTGCTTCCTCTGAAATTTTAGCAAAAGGACATCAGAAAAATACTCAGTAGCCTTGATACCAATAAGTCTTCTGGATCTGATAGTATTCCTTCAGTAGTACTAAGAGCTCGTGCTCCAGAACCTCGTGACCATCTTGTATTATCTTTTCAAGTAATGCCAGGAAATACTGACATATTCATCTAGTATTTATCTGGCAGCTTGGAAGCAAACTCACTCTTATCCAGCCTTGTACCCAAAAATGGAGATAAAAGTCAACCATCCAACTATTGCCCTGTTGCTCTGACCTAAGTACCCTCCAGAATAATGGAAAAGGTCATCAACATTCAGCTGCTTTACTACTTCCGACTCACCAACTACTTTGTGATCATCAATATGGATTCTGCTATTCTTGTTCCACAACAGACCTCCTAGCCAACCTCACTCACATTTGGATGTAGGCCATGAAAAAGTTTAGAGAAACTCAAGTGGTCACTCTTGATCTTTCCAAGGCATTTCACTGAGTCTGACATCATTGCCTTCTTACCAAGCTACCATCTTGTAGTATTCCTCTTTCCCTCTGTAGATGGATTGCCAGCTTCCTGTCTAGTCATACATTGAGGGTCGTTGTAGATAGTTTCTTTCATTAGATTTTTCAGTCAGTGCTAGCATTCTCCAGGACTCTGTGCTTTCATATACACTCTTCCTTCTCCTTTACATCAGCGATCTTCTCTTTCTGACATCCAGTTCTATTCAGAGCTTTGCTAATGACAATACTCTCCATTCCTCTTTCTTATTTTCTAAATTCCGTAATGCTCAGGTAACTAGCACTTTAAGATTTTCTTTAACCAATGCCTTAAATACTGATCTCCTTGCCTTTCTCAAGTGGATTGAGAATAACCTGATGAACTTTAATGCCACCAAAACACAGTCCTGTCTTATTTCCAAGAAAAGAGACCATGCCATGCCATGCCTCACTTTCAACAATTTTCTGTTTGCTAGTCAGGCCCCATTTTTCTCTTCTTGGGTTGATTCTCACATCTAACCTATTTTAGTATAAGCACATCATATCCATAGCCCTCTTAGCTTCCCAAATTGCTTGGTATTCTTTTTTGTCCCAAACAGTATTTCATTCCTGCTAAACTCCTGACACTTTACAAAAGCTTTCAAATCTGCCCAACCTTAGCATACTATTCTCACATTTAGGATGGTACACTTAAGACCTCCTTCAGAATACTCGATTGTATTTAGAAGCAAGCAATTTGCATAATTGATGATGCCTTCCTCACTAATTCCCTCCAGCTGCTTCCCATAGATGCTCTTTTTCTGCATTATGTTTTTCTTGTAGGTATTTCCACTGGTGTGCACCACTTAACTGATTGCTGCCAACCCTCTACATATACAATGGCAAGCAACTGCTGGTCAATTTCTTTATACCAGTGATCTTCAACCTTTCACCTCTCAGGGCTGCATTCAGTACTGGAAAGACTTTGTGGGCTGCAGACAAAATCTCTTGATCCTTTTTTTTTTAGAGTGAGTTAGCCAACGTACTCCTTCAGCATTGGAGGTGGAGGTAGGCTAAAATACTTGAAAATTATTATTATTATTATTAAGAGACTTCCAGGATATCAGAGACTCATCTAGGGAGGCCACATACTACCTGCATCAGCTGTCATACGTATTCTTGAATTCATTCACACTGCTTGTGCACACAACATCCAGTGGAAATCCATTCCAATCATGCACCACTCTATGAGAGAAAAATCTAGCTCTCATCCCTTTCTTGATGGCATTCATTCTCAGCTTCCAAGGATGCCCTCTTGTCCTTTCCCCACCCTCCATGAAATGAAAAATTCCAATTTATGTATGTATGATCTTTCAGAAGTTTGTAAGTCTGAATTATATCACCACTCTTTCTCCTGTTTGCTAGTATCTGCAGTCTACAAATTCTCAATTTATCTTTATAATCAGTATTCTACAATCCTGATATAATTTTAATACTCTCCTTTGTACTCTCTCCACTGTATCAGAATCACCAAGGAAATAGGAAGACCAGACCTGCACACAATAGTCTAAGTGAGGTCTTATTAAGACCTTGTAACAAAATGACATCTTATTTTTACATGTCAAAGTTCGTTTCAGCATTGCAATTATCTTCTGAGTTGTATTTACAATCTTTGCTATATGGTCCCTTGAATTTCAACTTCATATCTACTAAAACTCAAAAAAACTAGGCTGATCAGTTTCTTCTAGCATGATCCCACCAATATAATATGGCATTGAATATCTAATCTGACTGAAGTGCATGACTTTACAATTACTAATATTGACAGCCATTTTCCCATGCCCACAATTCCAGCTTGTTCAAATCATGTTGCAAATACTGCACACCAGCAGCACTCCTGATTATCTCACCTATCTTTGCATCATCAACAAATAGCTGTATCTCACATGTCAAATCCTTCCCAATGTCATTAATGTACAGATTGAATAACAGTGGACCAAGGATTGATCCTTGTGGTGCACCACTCGCACTGAAATGCAGTGCTACATACTATGGTCTACAAGAGCAAAGGCTGATGCCTTTGTCCCAATAGGCCAGAAAGGCTGAAGCCAAAATACATCAAGATATCTATTCAATCCCACGCTGGCATGAGGTATTCTAGAAGTCATTTGTTGGTGATGACACAAAGCCACCACTGTGCTCTGCAAATCTCTAAGCAACAAGTTCTTAATGTCTGCTGAAGTAATGCCTATAGAAGTCAAGTCTTTGTAACTCTCATTGCACAATACACCATGAAGGGAGATGGTAGTACTAGTGAAATGAGGAGCTGTCCCAAACTTCTCTTCAATCTCAAGCAAGGTCTATATTCTGCTCATAATATGAGACCTTGTTCCTTTGACTGACAACAGGTGGATGCTCAGTGCCCAGGACCCACTATCTGTGCCTCACTAACTCAAACTCTTTCATTCTTCTTTTCAATTAAATCGGGCTTTCTAATACCAGCTATAGTCCTATACTGCAGTTCAACCACAGTCTCCCAACCTTTGTTTTTCAACCGGTTATTTAATATGGAGACAATGGCATTATGCCGTTTCATCCGAATGTCGTGAGTTCGAAAAAAACAACATTAGGTAATATGAGAAAGGATTTCACTTTAGCAGCAGCCTTCCCTACAACTACTGTCACCTCTTTTGCCACGTACTGTGCGAGCCCTTGTGGGCAGGGCATTGATCTTAGCCCTGATTAAGTCAATACATTTGCAACCAGGTAGGAGTCTAGTACATTCCCATTCCCATTGATGCTGGGGAGGCACTAGATTAGATCCATAAAGTGATGCACCATTGACAGAGCTATATAGTTGTGTAGCCCATTTCTTATGTTCTGATGCAGTCTCTCTTTAAAATCTGTCATTCAGCCATCCTCTCATCCACACCAATATTTTATAATCCAATCCCAGATTTTCTAATATATGCAACAGTCTTCCATGCTGTATTCTGTCAAAAGCCACAGTAAAATCTAAAAGTATCATGGTAGATCCATTCGTCTTGTCTAACTCAATGGTAACATTATTATAGAATGTGAGCAAGTTGCTAAAACATGACCTTCCCTTAGTAAACCCATGCTTTTCATTTCAAAATGGAGATTCTCTGTTAACCCATTTCTGAATGCAAATCCTAACCAACTTTTCCAAAATCTTTACCATCACTCCAGAGATACTGATAGGTCAATAGTTGAATACATCAGCTTTTGCACCACACTTGTGCAATGGGATTACCATAAATTGTTTCCACTCCTGTGGAATCTTCCCTGTTCTGAGACTCAACTATGTAGCCTGGTCAAATGAATAGTTAGTTCAGCTGAACACTCTTTTAGCATCTGTGCTTATATCCCATCAGTCTTTATTGCTGAATTCTCATTCAGTTTGTGCAATAACTCTAATACCTGCTCTTCATACACCTGAGTTTCTTCATGCAGTGTTGCATGTAGCAGACTCAGGTGTATGCAATATGAAGAAACTTCATGTTGCTTACACCAGGTTGATAGCTTTTAGCAAATTGGTTACTTATTTGTTGAACAACCCCTTCTGCATCTCTCACCTATCAGCATCTGCATTCACTAGAGTTATTTTTTAATATTCATTATTTGATTTACTTGCAACATAACATCAGAATTCTTTAGGGTTGTCTTTAGCTTGCATAGCTAGTTTCTTTTGATATTCAGACTTAGTTTTTGTACAACAATTGTGACTCTTCTGGCCTGCTGCTTATAATTTTCATAATGGATATCATCCTTATGCGCACAGTATTTCTTTCACATTATCAATTTCCTACAAATCTCTTGTTTGATAAGATTGCAGATTCATTTCATCCTATTTATTCTTTGAACTCTAGGGATACATTCTGATATGGCATCATTTAAACATTTTTTAAACACTGCCTATGGAGTGTCAATATCGTTCCAATCCAACAACGGATACCATGGTGCAGAATCCAGCATACTCCTCAGTTAGTCATAATTTCTTGCTTTGTAGTTCATAAACTTAGCCTCTTCCCAAGTGAGTACCACATGGTAATGTCACCGGCCAAAAGCAGAACAGTCACATCTTTAACTGAAATCTCCTCTGCTCATATGTTAATGCTCGGCTTCATTCAACATGTTTCAAAATGGGTTGTTTCTCACAGTTGTTTACCTCCTCTAATCTCCATAGCAGTTGGGTGAAAACTGATACCGAAATGCCCCCATTTGTTTCCTTTAAAGGAATTCAGTGAACAACAGTCTATGTCCATAGCTGGGAGGAATTTCAGAAAATTTTAATACAGACTCCTTTAGTGATCATTTATTCGCATAGGGTTATTAAAACTTTATGCCTTCAAACATATATAAAAATTTGAAAGAGGTAGACATTTTGGGAGACCAAGGGCTGTATCGAATTGCTCCAGGTGCTACATACAGGCCACAGGTTTGGGACCCCCCCCCCCACCTTATATGGTTTGGCTACAGACCGATTAAATCAACTTTTCTTCTTCTTCTTCTGCTTTCTTTATACTTCTACTCTTTGGAACAGTCCTCCCAATATTATTTCTCCCAATGATTATAATCCTCCTGTCTTCAAGAAACATGCCAACAAATTCTTTTCTTCTTTCTAGCCCCTTGCCCACACATGGCAATATTGTGTCATAGGTCTTGGAACCTTTTGTGCATGTGTGTGTGTGGGAGGGGCTGATATAAAAAAATAATCAAACTATAGTCAAATCTAACACTCTTTGACCTGAGTTTCTTCCCTCACATGCTGATTGAGGAAGTTGTCTTGCAACAGTTCAAAAAATTAATTTTGATTCTTCTCATGAGATTTTACTACTACTCAATCAATGTTTGGATAATTAAAGTACCCCCATTATGATTACTCTTTTTGCATCCATTGTCTTTATTTGGTGATACATTTATTCATCACTAGCAACCAATCCACCACCACCACCAGGTCTGTAACTATACCCCATTTTGTATTTGTTCTTGTTAACCTTCACCTTACACCAGATGGCTTCAAACTCACTGCCAGATGGGAAACTGTTACTAGTATTACAGTCATAGGTCTCAACACTAACTGGATTCAAGATTCAAGTCATCCAATATCATTAGTAGCATGTCTCTCTTCTCCTTTTCTGTGTATCCTTCCTAAAAATATAGTAGTAAATGTACTAGTAAACAGTAAAATTTATTGGAAATGGATATATCTCATTCAATAAGATTACAATGGTCTATAGATATACAAAACAAAAAATAACAAAATATCTGTCCTACTCAAAAGATAAAATTAAACTTTTGAAATTGTTCAAACAAAATTTTGCCATTGTTCAAATGTTGTTCAAAACAAAAAAATAATAATTTGTCCACTGATCATTGAAATGATGGCCTTGATCTACTATTTTTTAATTCACATTTAATGAAGTCATCTTCTTAAAGGGTGTTTTATTTTTGAATTATAAACCGTCGGGTGAATACTTTTAAATCCATATGAAAAGAAAAACTCTTTTATTGATTAATTATTTAATGAAATAATGTAATTTATAATAATGTAAAAAAGTGATTAATATACTGCACATTGAATTCATCCTGATTTTTTTTTTATTTGACTCACCTATGCAAGCATGCACGTTGTGGAGACCTTTTCTCCAGTGTCACTCACATTCATAAAATGAATAGCAATACTTAAATTAAGGGGATATTGAATCCCACATAGTTTTAAAACCGAATAAGAAACTCAAAGATTGGAATCAGAGAGTTTCTTGCCGAATATAGTAAACTATAAAGTATCGGCGGACACTAGCGTTAGCCAATGCAAGTGATCCTAGTACATAGTACATTACTGGGCAACTCGTTGCAAAGGTGGAGGAAGAAGTTCAGATCGCTATTCTTAGGTATTTTCCATAAGTTCCATAAGTCCATAAGTTCTTTTCGCTATACACTTTGGTATTAGGTCTA
This sequence comes from Typopeltis vanoorti, assembly GCF_054136105.1. Classification (NCBI taxonomy): domain Eukaryota; kingdom Metazoa; phylum Arthropoda; class Arachnida; order Uropygi; family Thelyphonidae; genus Typopeltis; species Typopeltis vanoorti. The sequence goes on along the minus strand of NC_143564.1, from coordinate 106,485,033 downwards.
GCTGCTCACTGATGAAGCCTCAAAAAAGGCTGAAACCGGTCTGGGTAGTGACCTCCCTCCATAATGTAATAACAGCATACATTTCCTAAGAAATGTGTTTTTACATTATGGAAAATACCTAAGAATAGCGATCTGAACTTCTTCCTCCACCTTTGCAACGAGTTGCCCAGTAATGTACTATGTACTAGGATCACTTGCATTGGCTAACGCTAGTGTCCGCCGATACTTTATAGTTTACTATATTCGGCAAGAAACTCTCTGATTCCAATCTTTGAGTTTCTTATTCGGTTTTAAAACTATGTGGGATTCAATATCCCCTTAATTTAAGTAATGTTTTCATTGCCGGAATGAAGCTTATTAGCTCTTTATACTTTAGTAACTTAATGGTTGCACCTGTTTGGAAAACTCGTTCGCAAAGTACATAAGTTCTTTTCGCTATACACTTTGGTATTAGGTCTAGCTGCTCACTGATGAAGCCTCAAAAAAGGCTGAAACCGGTCTGGGTAGTGACCTCCCTCCATAATGTAATAACGGCATACATTTCCTAAGAAATGTGTTTTTACATTATGGAAAATACCTAAGAATAGCGATCTGAACTTCTTCCTCCACCTTTGCAACGAGTTGCCCAGTAATGTACTATGTACTAGGATCACTTGCATTGGCTAACGCTAGTGTCCGCCGATACTTTATAGTTTACTATATTCGGCAAGAAACTCTCTGATTCCAATCTTTGAGTTTCTTATTCGGTTTTAAAACTATGTGGGATTCAATATCCCCTTAATTTAAGTAATGTTTTCATTGCCGGAATGAAGCTTATTAGCTCTTTATACTTTAGTGAATAGCAATAACTTTTCGAAACAAGGTGTTTGTTACATACACATCAAAACTAACTTCTGCTGCTGATGTAGAACCTATTGCAAAAACAATTTTTATCATGTGACATAATGATAAGATTATTGCTCATGTAGGTTTTTTCAATGTCTCAATATCATGGAGTATACATTTCTGACTGAGAATTTCAACAGAGCCTGATATATCATAGATATCTATTGTTTACTAAACTATCTCATTTGTATGCAGAATAATACTCATTTCGGGTTGGACTCCTAAAATATTGAACTTTATTACCATAGTCTATAATCATTTTATCACTGGATACACTTCAGAATTAACTGATAAAAGTAACAAAAAAACAAAACAAAATAAACACAACAAATCACCCACACCTAGACACAAAACACTAGTGAAGAACTCAAACACTTTGCAAAGCTTATCTCTCATATATCTCAACTGGTACTGACTGAAAGCTGCGGGAATAGAGTACTACTAATTTGGATGAATTTGTGCTTATAATTGGCTTCATCCAGCATGTCTCAAAATTAGTTGTTTCTCACAGTTCTTTACTTCCTCTGATCTCCATAACAGTCAGGTGAATACTGATACTGAAGTGGCACCATCTGTTTCCTTAAATGATGTCAGTGACCAAGTCTATATCCATAGCTGGGAGGAATTTGAGAGAAATTTAATACAGACACTTTTAGTGATCATTTGTTTGCATGGGATTACTAAACGTCTATGTTGTTAAACATATATAAAAATTTGAAAGAGGTAGATTTTCTGGGAGACCAAAGGCTGTATTGAATTGCACCAGGTGTTACATGCAGGCCACAGGTTTGGGACCCCTGCCTTATACGGTTCAGCTACAGATCCATTAAACCAACTTTTCTTCTTCTGCTGCTTTCATTCTCTATACGTCTACTCTTTGGAACAGTCATCCCCATATCATTTCCCCCAATGATTATAATCCTCCTATCTTCAAGAAACATATCAACAAATTCCTTTCTTCTTTCTAGCTCCTTGCTCACACATGGCAATATTGTGTCATAGGTCTTGGAATCTTTATTATTTTTATTATTATTATTACCCCAAGACCTCATGGAGTCAAAGACTTATCTGGGAGGTCCTTTTATTACACACACATCTCATCATACCTTGTCTTAAACACACTCAAACTCCTTGCAGACACCACACTCTCAGGCAAGGTATTCCAGTCATTCACAACTCTGCACGAAAAAAACCTGCCTCTCACTCCCCTACTCACACCCTCTTTATACAGTTTCCAAGGATGACCTCTTTTGGTTCTCCCTGGTTCTCCCCTTATCTCCCACAATTTTTGTAGAACTTCTCCAGCATTGATCCTATAACAACTCCTTACCAACTTATAGGTCTCTATCATATCTCCCCCTCTTCCTCCTGTCCACCAGACTCTGCAAATTACATCTTCTCAATCTTTTCTCATACTCGACATTCCAGAGGTCAGAAACTACTTTAGTCAGTCGCCTTTGGACCCTTTCCAACATCTCTTCATCCTTCTGAAAACCAGGTGACCAATCTGGGCACAATAGTCCATGTGTGGCCTAATCAAAGCCCTATACAACGGAACAAGAATCTCCATACTTCTACACATCAGTGTCCTCCGCATCATTCCCAGAAGCCTTTGTGTTGTCTTCACAATTTTGGCTATGTGTCCCCTAAATTTCAGATCCTTATCCACTATCACCCCCAGATCTCTTATTTCTTCCAGCTCCAACAATATATCCTCACCAAGCATAAATTCTGCATCCCATCTTTGTTTTCCAAATTTTAAAACCTTACATTTTGCAACATTGAACTCACATCTCCATTTCTATGTCCAATCACTCAATTTATTCAAGTCTTCTTGTAAGGCCACAACATCTTCACTACTCTTCATGGTTCGTCCTAACTTTGCATCATTTGCAAACAACTGAATATCTCCATCCAAATCTTCACCAATATCATTAGTATATATGTTAAACAGTAATGGCCCTAAAACAGACCCCTGAGGCACTCCACTAATGACTTTCCTTTTCCTGGATATAGCTCCTCCATACACAACTTGTTGATACCTATCAGATAGCCAGTCTCCAATCCAATGCACTAATCTAATATCCAACCCCATCCACTCTAGTTTGACTGTGAACTTATCACGAGGTACTCTATCAAAAGCCTTTTTGAAATCCAAGTATATTACTGTGTATCCTTTTCCTCTGTCCAAGGAAGCAGTCACTTTATTGTAATAAGTAAGTAGATTACTAAAACATGAATCCCCCCCCCCCCCCTTTATCAAATTTTGTATGTGGGGGGGGGCTGATATATTAAAAAAATTATCATCCTGTTTATCCTTCACTGGATCTTTTGGACTGCCTCTTTACCACCATGAAACACAGGTGAACGTATATGACATAATGGTCCATATCTCATCTTACCAAATGTCTGTAATGTGAAAGAATAATTTCCATATTTCTATAAGTCAGTATTCTCTCCAACATTGCAGTTATCTATTGTGATTATTTAACTGCTATCTTGTCAATGTTGCCCTTAAATTTCAACTCTCTGTCCCCTATCACCTCAGGTCTCTGGCTTCATTAACTACTTGGAAGAAAATTCTCATTAATATAATACTGGTTTGTGATTTTCTCAGTCCAAAATACATAATCATGCATTTGATAATGTTGAACTGACATTCATTGTGATTTGTTCATAGAAACCACTTTCTCCAAATCATAGTGCAAAGATTTTGTATCAGTTATATCCATATCACTCTCTCCAGCTTGCTTTCATCAGCAAAAATATTACTCGATATTACATACTTGATAATCCCAATAAACAGTAATACACAACTGTGCCCAACTGCAGAACCCTGAAGTACTCGACTGATCATCTTCCTTCTCTTAGACATATGCATATATGTCTGTGTCTGTAAAATATATATCATATCAAATTATTTGTAACAGCAACTCCCATAGTGAGTAAGTAACTTGTAGTTAGTTTCAAATTTATGAACTACACACAATACACAAACATGCTTTATTGTAGATGGTATATTTGAAAACAGTTGTAAACACAACATTGAATTCTTGAGTAAGCATTTTCCAGGTATTTCTCTTTATTCTTATTTTTTTTTATCAATTTAATAAATGTTTGCAGGCACCAGTTAGTTATTATGTTTGCTTAGACATTCCCATGCAGTCACAAGACTCATCACAGTAGGCCCACAACATCTTTATTCACTTAATATCAGTCATTACCAGTCATATGTCTCCTTGTATGCATTCACTAACAAGGCACTCAATAGACTCAGACAACCCATTCCATTCATTCACCACTCTCCGGTCCAAAAATCTTATCCTGATGCCCTTGCCTAACCACCCTCTTACTAAATTTCCAGGAATGATCCTTTGTTCTTCTCCCTCTTGTCAAGTACCTCTTAGTAACTTATAAATTTCTATTGTATCCTCTCTTTTCGTGACATTAACCAAATTTTATAGTAAAAAAAAAAAATAATAATAATAAAAAGTGCATCTTTGCAGGGAGCATTCCACTCATTATCTTGGTCACTTGCCTCTGAATCCTTTCCACCACCTCCTCAGCTGAAAGAAACCCGGGTGGCCAGATCTGTGCACAGGAATCCAGAAATGGTCATACCTTATAAAGAAAAATGATAACTATTATTATAAATTCGGCTATTATAGCTTGTTTTTGTTTAGGAGTGACCCTTATTTAAATACATTGGCTATCAATACTCAAGGGGTATATATATTTAGGGCATTATTGGTAAGTATAGAAGGCAATTAAAGTAGAATAAAAGAGATGGAAAAAATTTTTGGTACTTATCTTTATTGATTTTACAATGTCTTCCACTTCCATGATCTCGCTGGAGGTTGTTTACAAGCGGGGGGGGGGGGGGGGTGTTTAGATGCGGGAAAATAAGTTTAGATAACCCGGGTTAATATTAATAATATATATATAAATGTATACATATATTATTTTATATATATCTTAATTGCCTTCTATACATTATTGGTAAGTATAGAAGGCAATTAAGGTAGAATAAAAGAGATGGAAAAAATTTTTGGTACATACCTTTATTGATTCTACGATGTCTTCCACTTCCATGATCTGCTGGAGGTTGTTTACAAGCGGGGGGGGGGGGGGACGTGGGGGTGTGTTTAGATGCCCCCCCCCCCGCTTGTAAACAACCTCCAGCAGATCATGGAAGTGGAAGACATCGTAGAATCAATAAAGGTATGTACCAAAAATTTTTTCCATCTCTTTTATTCTACCTTAATTGCCTTCTATACTTACCAATAATGCACTAAATATATATACCCCTTGAGTATTAATAGCCAATGTATTTAAATAAGGGTCACTCCTAAACAAAAACAGGCTATAATAGCTGAATTTATAATAATAGTTTTAAGAGGAGTAACATAGGTTTTTCCCCCCCAGAGTCTATACTTAAAAATGATAACATTCTTATCTCTGCTTGTCAATGTGTTCTTCAATAACCAAGTAATCCTATAAGCAACTTTGGTCAGTTTTGTAGTTCATATTTTGAATTCCAACTTCATATCCCCTTTCTAACCCAAAATCTCTAGCTTCATCAGTTTTTTGGAATCAGGTTCTGTCAGGGTAGTACACAGCTTGTAATCTTTTCATTCTAAAATGTATAATTTTACATCTTTTCATACTAAACTGGGAACCCATTATTCTTGCACATATTTTTAGCCTATTCAAATCATTCAGCTAGATCTCACTTTTTTCTCCCTTTCTCTTTCATATTAACCTCTTTCTCCATCTGTGGGGTTAATATAAAAGAGAAAGGGGAAAAAAAAGTGAGATCCAGCACAAAACCTCTAACATAACACTGCTATCTGTGGGCAAATGGTTAAGGGAAAAAAAAAAAAAGCAATTAACAATTTTCTTAAAAAGCTGAGTTTGTATTCATTGGGCAAACATTATGGAGAAGGCTGCTCTGAAGAAAACAGAGGTGGAATGAAGGAAGAAGAGAAACTGATTCAATATGTTTGGATTGAACTATGAATTGAACTATGAATGGAGTTTGGATGTTGACTGACTGCTAGCTGCTTGTGTTCTTACATAATTAGAAGAAAGAAGAAGAATGTCAGTGGTCAATTCAGTCGAGAAATGTCCATGAAAGTACCTATAAAAAAGCATTATTCAGAAACAGAGCACCTGTGAGAAAGTGACTGGAGGGAGTCTTGGAGAGATGCATACATTGTATACATTGGACAATTCTTAGAAAGGTTTTAAGAAAACCACTACAAGTGTGAAAACAATATTATAAGGTTGGTCAGATTTGGAATTTATAATTAGGAGCTGAGGAGGAGAGAAACAGTGTTTTGAACTAAAAAAGGAAAAAAAACAAAACAAACCAAGTTTTTAGAGTAGCTGTTTGACAGATATTAACAAGTTGTGTATAGGGGAGCAGTATCCCAGAAGAGGAATGTCACCAGTAGTGCATCTCAGTGAGAGTGAGCTGTTTTAGGGTCATTGCTGTTTACCCTGTATGTTAATTATATTGGGGAAGTTTTAAATGGGGTTATTCAGTTGTTTGCAGGTGATGTAAAGTTGGAAAAAACTATGAGGAGTAGAACAGATGTCGTGGTCTTATAAGAAGACTTGAATAGACTAAGTGAATGGCCACAGGAGTGGGGATACCAGCTCAATGTTACAAAATGTAAGGTTCTGAAATTTGGAAATCAGAGATGGGACGTAGAATTTACTCTTGATGCAGATATATTGTTGGTGCTTGAAGAAATAAAAGATCTTGAGGTAAAGGTGGATATGTATCTAAAATTTAGAGGATACGTTGCTGGCCTGGTTGGCCGAGTGGTTAGTGTATCTGCTCTCCAGCCAAAAGGCTGTGGGTTCAAATCCTGCTATGGGCACGAATGTTTGTGATTGTCTGTGAAAGTGGTGGTGGTGGGTGGTAGATGGTGTTGGTATAGTTGTGGTTCATTGTATTTGGTGGATTGAGTGAGTGGTGGAGACAGAGAATTGTAGAGTAGATGAGTCTGGACTCCCTGGAGGTATTACATAATAATAATTTTTTTTTTTTTTCAAATGTAAAATAATACTTTATTATCTGTCAATTAAATTACATAAATATACATACAATTTATATAGTACATATAATACTCATATTTATATAATACATACAATTTAATATAATTGCATGCAATTTATGAGATAATACTACAATTTTTCACATGGTTCAGTTCAGATTCCAATTTATCTCATACTTTGTACAGTACACAAGTCATATTGTACAACAATTTATGTGTTATTAGTAGTAATAATGATTTTAGTAATAGTTTACTATGAATTATTGTTCAATTACACAGGAGGATAGATTACACGATTATCTATCTATATAATTTTTTTTTTTCAGTATAGAATGTTAGGAAAATATCTTATTTAAATTGCATAAATAATGATATTAACAATGTGTTTACATCTTTTTTTCACATACATATTTATAATGATTCATTTAAATTTACAATGATTCACTTTTTATTAAATCAATTATAATATTTAGTTGTTTCTTTGGGTGGCATTTCTGATTTCTTCCAGCTTTGCAGAGCTTATCTGAGGAAGATAATAGATGGCGGTGGTTTCGTGGTTTTGTTTGTATACTCGTCACAAGCTAGGTGTTGATTATATATGAATGGTGTTTTTTGAGAGGGGTTTGTTATAGGTTTTGTCTGTGTGTGTGTGTGGTGTGTGAGAGAGAAAGACAGAGAGGAATTTCTCTAATTTTTTTCTCGCTATAATATTTATATTGCTTCTGTTTCAGCTCTCTGTAGGCTGCTAGGTTTCTGTCGTCGAATGGCAGTTTGTTTATCATGTTAGGTACATAGAAGTTTCGGGTGGCTTTGCCGTAGTGATTATTGTACTTATATGTTATGTAGTTTGTTGACTGTGGTCTTGTTATCTGATATGTTGTTCTGGTTACTCTGTAGATTGGACTGAAGTAATGTTTTAACATGACTGTGTAGTGGCATAAGTGTTTCACCTTAAATATTTTGTATTCTGTCCATGCTGCCCGTATAAGTGTGGGTTGTTCCCAGAATATCAGTTTTACCATTTTATTTCGCACCCATTGTAACCTGTTAAGTTTGTAGTCTGCACAGAATGCATATGATGTGATTGTGTATCTTAAAATGTTTTCACATAATGTTTTATAGATGTATTTTTGTGTGTGTCGGGACAATGTCTTTTAATCGATATAGTTTGCTTGCTATTATTGTGAGTTTGTTGTGTAGGTAGTTTATAAGGCTATTCCAACTTTGATGAGCATCGAAGTGAAGTCTGAGATAGCGTGTTGTTTTCACCTGTGTGATGGTTGTGGTTTTAGGATCAGAGCTTCATGTATAGGAGGATGGATGTCGGATAGTGAGATATTTAGTTTCTGTGGGTGGGATTTGGGGGTTTTTGAATATCATTAGCTTTGTTTTTCCAGGGTTTATATATATGCCATTTTCGGTTAACCAGTTAGTGATTTGATTGATCGTGTTGCAATATTTGTGAGAGTGATATTTGCATTGTTGTGAATGGATACCATGGCTGTGTTGTCTGCATATTGGAAGATTTTACTTTTTAGGGGAAGATGGCTTATGTCGTTCATGTATATGTTAAATAGAATGGGAGATAGAAAAGCTCCTTGTGGTGCTCCACAGGTTACCGGTACCTCTTTGCTGTACGCTGATCCTATACATGTGATGTGCTTCCTGTTTTTCTGCAATTTAGGATACATGATTTCCATCTTTGGTTTACAATAATATAGTCTATCATATTCTTGATTTGTCTGCCTGATGATATCCATGTCCATTTTCTTTGGAGTTTTTGTTGTTTAAAGAGTGTGTTGGTTATTGTTAGTCTATTATTTGAGCAGAAGTTTAGCAGTCTTTTGCCACGTTCATTGCTTTCTCCATACCCGAACTTTCCAATTACTCTTGGCCAGGTATCCCAGTCTTTGCCTACTTTTGCATTTAAGTCCCCCCCCATTACAATTAGGAGATCTTGACTTGATGTCTGCTGTACTGCTCTTTGCAAATCTATGTAGAACTCCTCAATGTCTTCTGATGATGAGGTCGAAGTCGGTGAGTATACTTGAATAATAGTCAGTACAGCATACATCAGGTCAAGATCCAATTGATGTTTTAAATCTTACTTTAATTATCCTAGGTGAGATAAGATTGTAAGACAATATAGAGTTTTGAGCCTTTGGTTTTAATATAAGTGCTACTCCTTCTTGATGTTTGTTGTCCTCCCTGTCTGAAGTTAAGATTTTCCTTTTCCAGTCCATCTGTTTTTGCAGAGTCCAATCACTTCCCATCAGTAGTTGTCCAATTCATGCTGTAGTATTTCCAATGCTCCTTCCTGATGAAGAGTTCTTACATTCCATGTTCATGTTATTTACCAAAACTTATATACAGTCTTAACTCCTCCACTTTAAAGGCTCACAATTCTACAATTCCTTTTTTGGAATCTTCTATTAATATTCCCCCAACTGTCACATAAAAAGTTAATTTCCTAAGAACAAAATTTTACTAGCCTGCGAACTTCCATTAGCTCTCTTCTGTTTGTCCTCCATTCCTTCATACCGAATGCTCTCTTGTTGTTTCCGTTACCTCAATTCCGTTACCTGAACGCTCTCTACTGTCAGCTGTCAATCATCTATCAAATTCCTGATGGGTGATTGACATGCGCACTCCATGAAAGTGGCAAGCAAGAAGTTATGTATAATGGCTGACATGTCATCTCCGTTAGTGTTACGAGAATGTCTTTACAAAACACAGCGCTTAATAATTTTAAACCACAATAAAATTTCTGAAAGTAACACAATTATCCAAATCCAGTAAGTACATAAATTTTTTTAAAATGCTTCACATTTCATTTTGACAAAATAACATCAATAACGGACACATCGGAAATGCCGACAATGCATGTTATGAAACCAAAACTAATAATTTACTAACAGAAACAATTTGTAAAAATATTCAGAATTTTAAATTATGACTATTTTTACAGAAGGATGTTCTACCAGAGATGAAATTTGGATGAGATTGTGATCTGAATTGCCAAGAGGAGGAGTCATCTGAACAGATTACTTGGAAGGAGAACTAATCATTTGGAGTTATTGCTTGTAGCGGAAATCTTTCATACTCTTCCAGCTTGGTCATTGAAATTCAAAAAAGGAAGCCAAGTAGAATTATGGACATTGAAATAACCAAGACAGATGACTTCACTGTTTGGAAATTTTGACCGTATGAAATCAAGCTTTAAAAATAGAAAGTCAAACAGTCAGAATGATTTTCAGAATTGAAAGAACAGTAGAGGCAGCAGATGGATGAAACAAAATGTGGTAAAATAAAAGTTTAAAAGTTTGACCACAGGAGGTCAAAAAGGTGAGATTCTAGATTAAATATTCTTTGCCAAGGAATATCAGGATGTGCAAAAGGACAAGTACACCCCCCCCCCCCCTATGCTGAAAGGAGTAATGAAGGGTTTGATTTGGACAGTAAAGATGAGTTGTGGTTGATTTAGTAGAAATTTGAGGTTCAGTCAGAAACAGAACATCAGTTGTACCTGATGTTTATCAAAAAAAATTTTTTTGGTAGGAGGGGATTTTAGACGGAGGTTTATTTTTTTGTTCAACTGCAAAGCCTCTATACCTATTTAGACTTAGTTTCATGTTTAAAGTTACAAAAATTGAAGAAAAAAAGGGAAGAGAAATATGCAATGGGAGCAAATAGACTCTTGAACCCGTACAGAGAGTATCCAGTTTCTAACCACAATGTGGTCTTGACAGTCCCCCCCCCCCCATCTGCCTTTAATTATGGAATTTGCATATAGATTACATAATTAAAATTGTGTTGAATATTGGGCTCTCTAAATTATAAATATTGGGGGAGGGCAAGAAAAAAAAAGACAGTGACATGAATAACGATGTAATGATATCATCAACCTACTTTTGTGGTATTAACTTTTCTGGAAGGTGCAAATGTTTGAAATTGAATGGTTTTCTCGGGTTCAGATGTTTGGAGGTTTGTAAAAATATGAAGTTGAAATAATAATAAAGGGGAAAATATAAGAAAACTATGGAATATCGGATATCATGAATATATTATGATGAAAATACATAAATAAAGTGATAATTACAAGATGGAAATTAAAATTGCTGAAAATATAAAATATCCCAAAAAAGCAAAATTAGAATGTAAAAATGACATAAAGACTATATATCATAAGAGACCTAAGAAATCTAAAACTATAATAAAATACAAATGTGTACAATTTAAAATGCTGTTAAAATGACACAAATAAAAGGAGAGAAAATATTTATCTGATGAAAGACTGTTTTGGTGTGCCATTAAAAAATTTTAGTGACAGATTTCATTTCACTATTGAGCATGAACAATATAATTCCATAAACTTTCTAAATTTAACATTTACAAGATCTAGAACATTGCAACATTGTGAATGTTGTTCATTATTATTATTATTATTGTTATTATTATTACCCCAAGACACATCTCATCATACCTTGTCTTAAACACACTCAAACTCCTCGCAGATACCATGCTCTCAGGCAAGGCATTCCAATCATTCACAACTCTGCATGAAAAAAACCTGCCTCTCACTCCCCTACTCACAACCTCTTTATACAGTTTCCAGGGATGACCTCTGGTTTTCCCCTGATCTCCCACTATTCTCTGTAGAACTTCTTCACCATTGATCCTATAACAACCCCTTACCAACTTGTAGGTCTCTATCATATCTCCCCCTCTTCCTCCTGTCCACCAGACTCTGCAAATTACATCTTCTCAATCTTCCCTCATACTCGACATTACAGAGGTCAGAAACTACCTTAGTCAGTCGCCTTTGGACCCTTTCCAACATTTCTTCATCCTTCTAAAAACCAGGTGACCAAATCTGGGCACAATAGTCCATGTGTGGCCTAATCAAAGCCTTATACAACGGAACAAGAATCTCCCTACTTCTACACGTCAGTGTCCTCCGCATCATTCCCAGAAGCCTTTGTGTTGTCTTCACAATTTTGGCTATGTGTCCCCTAAATTTTAGATCCTTTTTCCATTATCACCCCCAGATCTCTTATTTCCTCTACCTCCAACAATATATTCTTACCAAGCATAAATTCTGCATCCCATCTTTGTTTTCCAAATTTTAAAACCTTACATTTTGCAACATTGAACTCACATTCCCATTCCCGTGCCCAATCACTCAATTTATTCAAGTCTTCTTGTAAAGCCACAACATCTTCACTACTCTTTATGGTTCGTCACAACTTTGCATCATCTGCAAACAACTGAATATCTCCATCCAAATCTTCGCCAATATCAATAATATTCAAGTTAAACAGTAATGGCCCTAAAACAGACCCCTGAGGCACTCCACTAGCGACTTTCCTTTTCCTGGATATCACACCCCCATACACAACTTGTTGATACCTATTAGATAGCCAGTCTCCAATCCAATGCACTAATCTAACATCCAACCCCATCTGCTCTAGTTTGACTGTCAACTTATCATGAGTACCTCATGATAAGTTGACAGTCAAGAATGCACAGTAACATACTTGGAATTCACAAAAGCCTTTGTGAAATCCGAGTATATTACTGTGTATCCTTTTCATCTGTCCAAGGAAGCAGTCACTTTATTGTAATAAGTAAGTAGATTACTAAAACATGATCTCCCTTTAGCAAATCCATGCTGTCCATCAAAGATAATACCATTGTTATCAACCCAACTCTGGATCCTAGTTCTCACAAGCTTCTCCAACAACTTAACCACAACACCTGACACACAGATAGGCCTATAGTTTGATGCTTGAGTTCGATCACCTCCTTTATGAAGTGGCACAATCTTGCCCTCTTTAAACTCCTTAGGAACTTGACCAAGTGCAAGACTCGTATTAAAAAAATATGTCAAGGCAGGTGTCAACTCCCTGGCACATTCCTTCAGAATACGTGGTGATATATTATCAAGTCCCACAGCCTTATTTACATCTAGTTTACTCAACTCCCCAAACACCTCTTACTCACTTATAGTCAGTCTCTCCTCCCCATCAACAACTGCTCTCAATCTCTCCATGAAGTCACATTCACAAGATTGAAAGATCTTTATGAACTGCTCATTAAGTATCTCCACACCTTCTGCAACAGCTGTCTTTATACCATTTTTTCCAATCAATGTCATTCTTCCATAATCATTCTTTCTTTTGCTGGCTACATATCAAAAGAACTCCTTAGGATTCTTTTTGGCTTCGTTAGCTAACTGCTGTTCATACCTCTCTGTGGCTACTCGCACCCTCCTTGCCTGGTCTTTGTAGACCTCATGAAATTGGTTATTTCCACTTCTCTTATGCTGCCTCCACAATGCCCTTTTTCTCTGTATCACATGTTAATCTCTTTATTCATCCATCTAACACCTACCTTATTTAACCTTCTCACCCTTGGAATACATTTAGACATTGCATCTACTAGATAGTTTTTGAAAATCCCCCAAAAATCCCACACTACACCTGCAAGCTGTCTACTACTGAGCTCTTCATAATCACCCCCCCCCCTTGTAGTTCCACATATACCCTTTTCTCACAGGGGTCCTCGCCCTGCTGGCAACCACCCAGGTAATCACCTCATGGTCATTCTCACCAATTGGTGGATGATTTGACACCTCATTTATAATTACATGCTCTGATGAGATGACCAAATCCAAGACCCTTAATCCTCGTGTGCCCTCTGTTACATACTGTCTGAGGCAGTTATCCCTCAAAAACTCAATAAACTCATTTTCTTTACTTCCAGTGCTATCTCATCATTCCAGTATATATTGCCATAATTATGTAATGATATACGGGAGAGGGGAGCACTGTCAAGGCCACATTGTGATTGGAAACTGGATACTCTCTGTACAGGCTCAAGAGTCTATTTGCTCCGATTGCATATTTCTCTTCCCTTTTTCTCTTCAATTTTTGTAACTTTAAACATGAAACTAAGTCTAAATAGGTATAGAGTCTCTGCGGTTCAACAAAAAAATAACTCTCCCTCTGAAGTCCCCCCCGCCCAAAAAAAATGAATGATCTCTGAGATTCAGCAGCTGCATGACATAAATATTCAATTCACAAGGAACTTTCTATGAATGTAAACAGTGCAGATCATTGATACAGGCTATATATATATATATAGCATGTACTACTGACCTTCCATTTTTATGAATACTGCACTTTCCAAAACAGTCTTTCATTGTTCTGCCCATTTTATTTTTGTCATTTTAACAGCATTTTAAATTGAATACATTTGTATTTTATTATTTTTTCCGATATCTTAGGGCTCTTAAAATATAGAGTCTTTACTTCATTTTTATAGTCTAATTTTGCTTTTTGGGTTATTTTATATTTTCAGCTATTTTAATTCTCATCTTGTAATTTGTAATTCTTGTAATCTTGTAATTTTAATTCTCATCCTGTATTTATTTATTATCATCATAATATATTCATGATATCCAATATTCCATTGTTTTTGTATATTTTTACTTTCGATGTTTATTATTATTTCAACTTATTATTTTAACAAACCTCACACTTATAGGAACCCCAGAGGAAACCATTAAATTCCAAAGATTTGCTGTTTTAAGATCAGTTAATACCATGATGGAAAGCTGATGACATTATACCATTGTTTATATCAATTCTTTTTTTTTTCTCCAATATTTATAATTAGAGCAGTGTTTCTTAACGTCGGGCATATGCCCCATGGGGGTGCAATTTGAATATTTTGGGGGCAATTAGAAAATATGTTGCATTTGTCACCTCATTACTGATATACTCAACTATCAACTATCAGTGTTGAGGTGGGGCATCTAAATCTTTGAGGTGTTGAGGTAGGGCATGATCCAAAAAACTTTGGGAAACACTGATTTAGAGTAATTGTAGCCAAAAATAGTCCATACTGTAGGCAGCTCCATATTCAGCACACTTTTAATTATGGAATCTATATGCAGATTCCATAATTAAAGATGTGTTGAATAAGGTCTACCTGATTGGTTTTCCCAGGAGGATGAAGGGACAAGGTGATTGATGCTTTGGATATGAGAAATAAACAAACAAAAGAGCTACTACTGGTTTTGGGAATAAATGATTTGTTTGGACTGAAGGAGAATGTGATAGTAAATATCAGGAGGTTATTGAGAAAGAGTGAAAGATAACAACATGGTAAGGAAGATTGTCAGCATGTTGCCAAGTTATGACAGTGATGAAGTAAGAAAGTAAGCAAGAATCGTGAGTGGTATTTTAGCATAGCATAGTAGAATTTCTCACACATTAAAAGGAGTTTTTAATGTGTGAGATGCATTCAGTGGAAGGATAGAATTATACCAAAGTGATGAACTGCATCATATTCTGCATCATCTGGAGAAATTATTGCTTAAAGGAAGTATAATGGGTGATGTGAAGAGGATATTTAAAGAAAGAAGTAAGAGCTGATGTGAAAAGATTATCGAAAAAGTAAGAGGTGATGTGAAGAGGATATCAGAGGAGGTAAGATGCAATGTAAAAAATTAGGAGAGTGGAGTAGATGAGACTGAAGTACTTATGAATGAAGAGAGTATTAGTGTGATGAGGCTGAGAGAATAGGAATGCACAATGGTTATGGAAACAGAGAAAGTTGGGATGCACAGAAAGAGAGAGCATGATGGATTTGTGGACAAATCACAGAAAACAGACTTCAAAGTGAATTGGTGTGTTTGTTTATGAATTCCAGGAGCATCAGAAATAAGGGAGATAAATGTATTTCACTGATCCAGTTTATTTGTCCAAAAATCCTAGGAATAAGTTAAACATGGTTTAATGAGAATGATTCCTGTTGGAATTAGAAATGCAGGAGTGTTGCATTTCATGAATGGGGTGTTGCATTTCCCTTCAGTTAGACAAGAGTAATTATGGCGTAATCACTTTGCCAATGGCCAGCCATATGAAGACTTCAGTGAGAAAAGGAAATATGTGGAACACCAAGGCCAGTGATAGTGAGCAGCTTGGAATGAAAAGTTAAGCAGAAAAGATAAATGGTGCTTGTGCACTGTCAAGGATCTATTTACAGCATGAATGTTTAAATGTATTCCGAAGGTCAGAAAGCTGAATAAGATCAATGTCAAATGGATGAATGAAAGGATTAATCATGAAATCTGGAAGAAAAAAGGAGCCGTGAAGGCAGCATTAATAATCATTCACATGAAGAGTATAAAAATTAGGACAGGAAAGTGGCTCGGTCAGTAAGAACAGCAAAAGTATATTATGAGTAGAAATTAGCAAATGAGGTCCCCCCCCAAAAAAAAAAAAAAAAAAAATCTTAGAGAGTTCTTGCAATATGTGCAAGTAGAAGAAAGAATCTATTTTAAATAACTTTTGCAACTTACACATGTAAAAAAAATATATATAGAATTCAAAAACTCCAGTATATTTGATCCAACATTACATGAACATTACATTACAAAATAAATTCTTTCTTCTACTTGCACATATTGAAAGAACTCTCTAAGATTGTTTTTTTGGCCTGATTTGCTAATTTCTGTTCATAATACACTTTTGATTGATTTTTTACAGGACTGCTCTTGTATTTATAGTTTTGACTGCTAAAGTGCAACTTTTGAGTTGGGTGACATAACAGTTTTTGTGTGGCAACCATGTGAGCAGAGCATGTCAAAAGTTGCATCATAGAGCAATGAGCTGTGATAAAATGTTACTGTAAATTATGAAAAACTGCTATAGAAGTTTACCAAGACCTAAAAAAAAAAGTTTACTGCAGTGAATGTCTGAGTCATGCACAAGTGTTCCACTGATTTTATACACTTTAGACGTCACCTCCCCTTTTGGCAACTCAGACTACAATCTTGTACAAGTCTCTCTCTCTCTCTCTCTCACACACACACACACACACACACACACACACACACACACACACATACACACACACACACACACACACACACAGCCACTCCCTACCTAGATTATCCCATCCTCTGGCACTACAAATGTGCTGAATGGGATGACCTCCGGAACTTCTTCTACTCCTTTCCATGGCATACTTTGCTTATGCCACAGCATGCAACAGATGTAAAACAGTTGTCAGCAGATCTAAATCTGATTTCATGAAGGCTAACAGCAATAAATTTCCATCCCTCCAAAGAGAAGGCATGCCTTCTGGTCCTTTGCTAAAGCCATTTTACACAGTTTCTGCTCACCTGCAATTCCATTTCTCATCCTGATGGCACCACTGCTACTTCACCCAAAGATAAAACTAACCTCCTAGTGACGTCATCTTCCTAGGTGATCTCAACATCCATATTTCATACTAGCTCCCTTTTTTCAATACTACTGACCAAGCTGGATGGGATGTAAAATCTTTGTTATAAGCAATGACCTAATGCAAAAATTTTTCATCTACCTACATGAATTTCTGATAACCCTCCCCACTCAACCAATACTCTAGATCTCTTTTCCTCAAGCTCACCTGCTACCATACTGGAATCTGAGCACCATGTCTCATGTTGTTTCAGAACAAAAAAGACATCAGAAAATTGCTAAATAACTTGGACACTAAAAAGTCTCTTAGTCCTGATGGCATTTCTCCATTTGTTTTCAAACATTGTACTCCACAGCTAAAACCCATTCTGTATCATCTCTACAATCTATTATACATAGCTGGTACTTATCCCAATGTGTGGAAGCAATCACATTTTTGACAGTAGATAGAAGTCTATTGTCAAACTACTGGCCAACTGCCATCACCCCAGTCCTCTCCAAAATAATGGAGAAAGCCAGCAATAGCCATCTTCTCTACTACTCAGAGGCCCACCAATTAATCATATACCACCAGTATGGATTCTGCCATTAAAGATCCATGGTTGATTCTTAGCTTACATCATCCATCACCCACCACCTGTGCATGATACATATGCACAGGAAAGGTTTGGAGAAACTTATTCTGTCACTTTTAACATTTTCAGAGTGTTTGAATATGTCTTACATCTAGGCTTGCTAAACAAACTACCATCCTTTGGTCTACCTAACACCTACTATTGTTGGGTTGCCAGCTTCCTTTCTGCTCATTCACTGCTTGTCATGGTTGACAGTTTCCTCTCTTTGAGCTTCACCACCAATGCAGGAGTACTTCAGAGCTCAGTCCTATCATCTACCCTGTTTCTCATGTACATAAATGACCTGCTCTCAGTCACCACTAACCTTATCACAGCTTTGCAGACCATAGTGCTCTCCAGTCATCTTAATCATTTGACACATAATACAGTGCCCATACATCCTAGGCATCAAGATCATCTGTAACAGTTTCTGTAACCAAGTACTAGCCTAGGTGGAGCAAGAACAACTTGGTCACATTAAATGCCACCAATACACAGTCTTGCCTCTTCTCTCGCAAAAGAAATTCAGCTCACATTCCTTTACTCTCAGTAATATAATACACAAATCACCAGACAAGATCAGATCTCTCTCTCTCTCTCTCTCTCTCTCTCTCTCTCTCTCTCTCTCTGCTTAGAATAATATTCACCTTGTTCACCTTGGCACAAATATATCACATCAATAGCTTCCTCAGAATCCAAAAAAAATTTGGCATTCTCTTTTATTCAAGATGCTGTTTTACTCCCAACCAACTCTTAACTATATGCAAATCCCAAAACTGCTCATGCTTAGAATACTGGTCACACGTTTGGAGCAGAGCACTTAGAACTTCCTAAAAATACTTGTTGTCCAGAGGAGAGAAATTAGGACTCATAGATGATCCCCCCCGCCCCTTACAGACTCACTTCAACCTCTCTCTCTCACAGATGCAATGTTTTAATGTTTCAAATCTGTCTGTTTTACAGGTAATTCAATGGGCATTGCTTCACTGAACTGGCAACCATCATTCTTCCACTTTCTTTTGCACCTGTTAATACAAGAGCAGCTATCCATTACCTCTTTTCTCTGCATTTGCAAACACATCAGCTCTGCTCTTTTCCTTTTGTTTTATTCCATCTACCTCCATACTCTGGAACAGCCTATAGCAAGAAGTATATCAAAACAGCTACCTACAACCTGCACATCCAAACAACTACAACCAGTAACTCTTAAAACAAATATCAATAAACTTTTATCTGAGTCCTTGCCTACATCCGAGACACAGCACTGATGTACTTATAAGTCCTTTACCTCTCATGTATGGAGGTAATTTATATATAAAGAAAGAAAAAAATTTGGAGTTATGGTTAGTATTGAAGAGGTTAGTGTGAGGTAGGATAGTACAGAAGTGGTTAATGACAGCATTATTCTCTGTGATGGTAACCATGGTTTTTTAAAAGGAGGTAATGTTTTACTGATTTTCTTCATGTACTATAACAATGGTGGCAAGAATGATATATATATATATATATATATATATATCATATATATATGTCATATATATATATATATATATATATATATATATATATATATATGACAATTCATTGACTCAGTTGAAATACATATTATAAAATAGAGTTGAATGACTTAAACCGAGAGTTAGGTAAAAATGGGGGTTTAATAGTAAAACACGACTAGTTTTGGCTTATAACAGCCTTCATCAGGTGATATTATAAAAGAAAAGAAAAAACACTAAACACTGAAGGTTAAAAAAAACTATGAACACCATAGAGAGTCTGTATATAATTAGCATGAAAACGTTGTAGTTGTATTTAAAGCTGTTCTTTCATTTGTTACATTATTGGGAGAGTGCATGCTTGCAGCATCACAGGAATGCCAGTACATGATTACAGCTGAATGACTATCTGGGAGGTTGTAGCTCAAGTTATTATTTAGATGTTCAGGGTTGAGGATGATTTCCCTAGATTCTACGATTTTTCTCTCCAATTCGTCATGTCAACGAAAGATGTTGGTAGATTTGTCCTAGTGGACTGTATGACTTGGGTTTTCATCATTAGGATCAGCCGAGAAAAGGATATGGCTTGATAAGGCACTGGCTCGCTGTCTCTTGTAAGCAATGTCCCTCATATGTTCCTCCATATAATTCAATAGATTTGTCCGTCTGGCCAAAATAAGGAATATCACAATCACACCATATTTTGTACACACCAGGATATTTAAGATGATGACATGGTTTTGGGTGGCTTATTAAGGAGCGGATTTTTGGAAGTGGAGTGAACAAAGTTCTTATATTGTATTTTCTTAGAACCTTGGCTAATTTTTGTGAAACTGAACTTATGTAAGGAATAGATATATTGCCTTTAAATATATTTATTTCTTCTGTGTGATGACTAGGAGGATTAAGAAGGAATTTTTCAATAATTCTTTCAGAATATCCATTAAGTATGAAAGTAGTTTTGAGATAGTTGATTTCTGTTTGAAGATCATTTGGGCCATCAAGAAGAGAGCAAGCTCTATGTCCGAAGGTAGAAATTATTCCAAGTTTTTGGGGAGGGAAGTGACGGGATTGACTATGAAGATATCTGTTGTTATGTGTAGGCTTTCTATACATCAAAATTTTAAGTTTATCAGAAGAGCGGGTCAGTTTTACATCTAGAAAAGGCAGGGAACTATCAGTTTCAAGCTCGGCTGTGAACTTTATACTTGGATGTCGACTATTGAGATGTTCCAGGAAATCCATTATTCTTTTAATAATTCCTTTCTCTCGTCAAGACAAATACCAAGTGAATTTATGTTAGAGGTTTAATGGAATGTTAACAGCACTGAGAAAGGATTAAAACTAATTTTAATACTTCCAATATTTCGTCTCCATCACAGAGACATCTTCAGGGATTACAAAAACTTTTTGTAACAACACACACACAAATACAATACAAAGTGAAACTAAAGTCCTATCTAGGTGGTGCACCCTCTATGGGCATTCGAACCACCTAGATAGGACTATAGTTTCACTTTGTATTATATTTGTGTGTGTTGTTACAAAAAGTTTTTATAATCCCCGAAGATGTCTCTGTGACGGAGACGAAATATTGGAAGTATTAAAATTAGTTTTAATCCTTTCTCAGTGCTGTTAATATTCCATTAGACCTCTAACACGAATTCTTCACAGCACTTAAGCCTCAACACACGTACCAAGTGAATTTGTTGCAAGCCATACTGTCTTCATTCCAAAACCTAATGGCAATCACACCTTAATCAGCAACTGGAGACCTATTTCTCTATCTAATACTGATTATAAGATATTTTTCCGTATTATCAATAACAGGCTCAAAGTGGGAATGAGAAACATTTTTAAAAGCACACAGGTGTATGGAGTTCTGGGCTGAGCAGCAGAATTTAATTCTGCTATGTTATCTACTCCTCTTAGTTCATATAAAAAAGCAGCCAATGGCAGTGCTATCAATAGACTTTACTCAAGCATTTTATAATGTCCGGCATCTCTTCCTGTTCCACATTCTCCAGCAAATTGGTGTGGGTAAGAAGCTGCTATCCATTATTAAAGGGGCCTATGCCAATTCAACTACCTGCTTCCTAGTTAATTGGTTCCTGTCAGACCCAGTCAAATTTCAAATAGGAGTCAAGCAAGGTTGTCCTCCTAGTCCATTGCTCTTTGAGTCTCAATAGATCACAGTATGGTGGCTGCTCTTCTAAGCACAACACCCAGACCAGTACCTAGGTCATCTACAGACGATTTGGTGCCCACATGTCACACCTGAATGGTGCAGCATAGGAAGAGCTGTTGCATAGTCTCAACGGCTGCCTTGATGCTTCCATTCTAGTGGCCTCATCGCCAGAGCGATTGCACCATAACAGTACAAAAGCAACTCCGGCTAGCACTGCCTTTTAACACCCAAGGCACGAACGGTATCGTTGCAGTGGCTAGACAGGATTCTGACTTAGAGGCGTTCAGTCATAATCCCATGGATGGTATCTTCTCACCACTGGTCACTCGACCAAGCACATGTACCAAGTGTCTGAACCTGCGGTTCCTCCAGTACTGAGTAGGATTACTATCGCAATGACTAGTCATCAGTATGGTAAACTAACCTGTTATATTAATTTGCAAGACAGACTATCTTGGTAATGTACTCCTGTCTCACATTAAGGACCCAAAGACCCATGGTACATGAATCTAAAGTCGTTCAGTTCATGCAGTTATTACCACAGTATGACTATTAGCCATACTCGCCCGTGCAAAATCAATACCTTTAGAGAAACTTGTGACATTAAGATTATAACATACATACACGTTTTCACAGAATATTATATTTTAATTTGCCAAATATTTCAGTCTGAAAATAACAGACTATCTTCAGTAGCTACATAGGAACAGTTTTTAACAAGGTGGAATACCAACAATTGATCATTCAAAAGTAGAATGAGCCGCGTGATGTTATATCGCTAAGCATTAAAGAGAGGAAAACATTTTTTATCAGACTAATGATTAAATTAAAGATATTAATTCACAAATTCATATAATAATCTTAATTTATAAATAACATTAGACTAATGTAAGAATTAAAAGTCTTAATTTAAAAAAAAATATATATATATATATATATATATATACTAATGTGTTATCCTGATTAAACTTTCTCATATTTATATAATGATAAAAAATGTTTTCCTCTCTTTAATGCTTAGCGATATAACAACACGTGGCTCGTTCTACTTTTGAATGATCAATTGTTGGTATTCCACCTTGTTAAAAACTGTTCCTATGTAGCCACTGAAGATAGTCTGTTATTTTCAGACTGAAATATTTTGCAAATTAAAATATAATATTCTTGTGAAAACGTATCTATATGTTAAAATCAACACCTATATTATTTAGATTATCGCCAGATTTTCATGCTGTCACTAACACCAGGTTAAGCTCCTGCCTGGATTTGACCGGTAGAAGTTTCACCTGGTCAGCAACTTATTCCTTTTTCCCCCAATTATTGATCCTTTTCCTTAACCTAGCTTACATGCTAGCTTAAATGTAACTTAAAACTACCTTAAATCTAGAACTATGAGCTCACATACTCCTATCCAAGGATCTTTTATTCTTATCATTCAGAGTAATTCATTATCAGGCATAGCAAGACCCACAATCTGCAATCCACCAAGAAACCCAATGCCTGTGAGTTAGAAAAGAACCTCCCTATTGTGTATGTGCATAGGGGCACAGTGAGAGTCTTTAAGGGACCTACCTGGTGTATGTATAACAGGTCCCTTGCGGCTGTAAGCTGTACTACTTTGGCCAAACAGGCAGGACAGCAAATATCAGAATTTTAGAACACAAGGACTACATCCGGTTTCACCAATACAGCCACTCTGGTCTTGGTGACCATGCGCTGGATACCTGCCATAGAATACGGTGGAAGAAAGCCACGATAATAGACCCTAGTAAATACAAATATGAAAGCCTTTTCATAGAATCAGCTTCAGCCAGCTCACATACTCCTATCCAAGGATCTTTTATTCTTATCATTCAGAGTAATTCATTATCAGGCATAGCAAGACCCACAATCTGCAATCCACCAAGAAACCCAATGCCTGTGAGTTAGAAAAGAACCTCCCTATTGTGTATGTGCATAGGGGCACAGTGAGAGTCTTTAAGGGCACTCTCACCTCTTCCCAACTCTAGCAAAGGCAGTCAGATAGCCAATTCACTACGATAATCTTGTGTGCATAGGTGCACTGGTGGGATGGCAATTCCCCACATTAAAGACAGCACGAAGGCCCGATCCTTCTTAGATCCGCAACGAGGCCTGGCATATCTCTTCGGGATCCTCGATGGTCACCCGGACCTGGTATAACGAAAGTAGTCACCAGGAATTACTTATATTTATTATCCTGCAATATCTTTATAATTGCTCACCAGAAAAGAAATTGTGCAATCTTGCACTCATCAGGCTTCCCCTGATGATTATTTTCAATAGAAACAGTAAGTAATCTCACCAGCTAGACCAGAGCTCCATCTCACATGTCCACCTCAAATGAGAGTCATGTTTACTCCGCCAATTACCCACGATCTTGATTGATATTCTTTCACTGAAACATTCAGATCACTGGGCAAAAATCACATTTGCGGCAACACCTCTCAAAAGCCAATTCGCAATATGCTTTGTTTTAATTAGACAATCGGATTCCCCTGGTCCATGCCAGTTCTGAGTTGGCTGTTAGTTGCCGGCCAAAACAGTCATACCAGACAGGCCATCCGGCATGGCGTGCAGCTGAGGAATTCCATGGGAAGTCCCTGACATTGGTCCAGGCTCAGCCATTCCATCACTGGACAGTTTCGCCCGGTCCCGGTCCAAGGAATAACAGTTTCTTCAACTATGAAGGAAAATAAGGTATTATCATATGCTGATGATGTAGTGGACACTTTGAAGGATAACGATTCCATATACATCTTTTTTGGCATTTTGCAAAAATTCAGCAAGATCAGTGGATTAACTACTAATGCAGACAATACAAAATTAAAAGTTTTTTGGAAAGTGGGATCTTGGAAGCATTCCTTTTGAACTAACTCCCTAAGAGAACTTCCCATTATACTTGGAATTCCCTTCTCCACTTACCCAATATTATCAGTTCAAGAACTTATGTGCAAGAACATTGAAACCTTAGAAGACTAAAGTTGAGCCACTTTTCTTTTCTTCTAAAGTCATGGTACTCAAAACCATAATCTTCTCTGCTCAGCTGTACATAATAAATATTACAGACATCACAGAAGCTGAAGATAAGCAATTATATAGTAAGCCCATGCATTTTTTGGTCCAGCTGATACCAAGAAGTTAAAAAGGAATTTCTTCAAACTATCAAAGAAGCATGTAGAATTTGGGCTTCCAGTCTTAAAATTCTGCTATTCAAGCAATACAGCTTCAAAAATCCATAAAATATTGCAGACCAATTACATATGTGCAGACCTTCTGTGGTATTACCTGGATTTTCATCTTCCTCTGTTTGGGATAAATTATTATAAAGGTCCAAAAGCTGAGATTGTTCCTGAATATGACAACATTCTGTGCTTAACTCTAAGACTGTTACAATATTCTGGCATTGACATTCTTTCCATTAAAAAAAAAAGTAAAATTTGATACTAAGAAATCTTAATCTCTTTTGCTGCGAACTTCTGCAGTTGGATACTGACAACAACACTTTGTTACATAACTTGTTGAGGTTCCAAGGATACCCTAACAGGAGGGATCATGCTTGAAGATGCATATGGTCACCTCCCACTCAGTGCCATCAAATGGAGGTACTCTAACATTGGAAATCTAATTTCTGACACCTGTTGCTGATTGGAAACTGTAAAACATGCATTCCACAGCTGCCATCTTGCCCTGCATATTTGGAACAGATTATGTAATGTGTTGGACATCCCATTACTTACAACAGAACAGGCTTTTTTTTTTGCAGTGTCCACCACCTGTCAGCAATGGAAAGAGAATTTTGATTTTTCTAATTAATGAATTAAAATACCATTTATGGAAGGTTAGAAAGAAATATAGATTCGAAAACCAGCAATATGATATCTAATGCTTTATAATATTGTATTGTGGAAATTTATTGTTTCAGTCAGACGATTTTTGTATTTAGAAAGAAGCATTTTAGGAGATATCAAATTTTTGGCTAGGTGGTGTGGACCATCTACATTATGCAGTATTCATCAGGGAGAGAGAAAATTCTGTCTATTTTTTGCTGTGAGAGGTTTTTTAAATAGTTCCATCCTCTTAATTCAATGTGGTCTTATGGTCAGTTGCAGGGATGACTGGAGAGCAATCTCAGGCAGAGAAGGCCAACTCAAGGTGGTTAACTCAAATAAGGCTAACCACCTGGGTATCAGTCATCTTTGCACTTTAGCTTCAATCGGTGTTTTGGTTGTTCATCTGCATGAGATTAGTGAAAAAGGAAAACTGATAGCCTTTGGCTATATTATGATATAAAAGAGCTGAGGCCTTTACTCTATCTATCTGTCTTTTCTTTTTCATAATACTATCAGGATCTCTTGCACCCCTATACTAACTACTCCAGGCCTATGATGTCCCTACCCCCTTACTTTTTCACCTCAATAAAGGTAGAAACCAGTCTGGGCAGTGGCCCATCCCATAATGCATAGCATTATACATGTCTGTAAAGATATGTGTTACCTTATAGGATACTAAAGCAATTGATGTGAAGTGATTTGTCTCTATATACAAGTAATCCAGTCGTGAAGTTACTTCACACACAAACTTTGTTTGCTTATACTTGGATAAGGATGAAACCAAGAATATAATTTCTTTATGATATACTTTGTGTTCACTAGTGTTCTCTTCTCTCAATGAGCCTTGTGACTCAGTGAGGGTCAGGAAAATAATAATAATAATAATAATAAACACTGTTTAGAAGAAACACACAACTTTCTGCCAGTGATAAAATGTTCTAGCCTCATTCTTCCATCTGTTGACAATAGATGGACACAAATGCAGGGCTTAAATTAAAGATACCAAGAAATTATATTCTTGGTTTAATCCATTATCCAAGTGTAAGCAAAAAAAAGTTTGCACATGAAGTATCATCATGACTAGGCTACTTGTATGTAGATGCTAATAACTTCACATCAATTGCCTTAGCATCCCATAATGTAAATTACAATCCCTTCTGGACAACTATTTTGTTATTTATTATGGGAAGGGCCATTAGCCAGACCAGTTTTGACCTTTATTTGAGGTCTCATTAATGGGAACTAGACCAAGAAGAGATACAAAGGTTGAAGTAGTGCAGAATCATATATTTCACATATACAAGTAGCAAAAAGGTGTATAACTGTATTATTAAAATACTCTAGATCAGACATAGGAAATGTGTTTTGCATTACGGGAGATACTGGGTTAGAAGTGCCTGGTAGCTTGCTCCACCTTTGCCACGAGTTGCCTTGGTGTTGCACTACTTACTGGATAAGATAGTACAACACTATATTTAGTCCTGAAGATATTTTCAGGCGCAAACTTTGTTTGCTCTCACTGGGATAAAGGATTAAACTAAATCTATTATAGTCTAATGTGAAGTCATTATCCTCTATATACAAGTAGCCTAGTCGTGAAGATACTTCACTCACAAACTTTGTATACTTATGCTTGGATAATAGATTAAGCCAAGACTACAATTTATTGGCATCTTTAATTTATAAGCTAACCATGAAATGCCTTTGAACATCAAATGCAGGGTTATAATAAATAAAACGATAGACATACCTCATGTTGGAACTTGCTTTATCCAAATCTTGAGCTACTGTTATTCCTTACAAAAAAACTATATTCTAGGCCTTCTTTTAGATTATCTAATTGTGGTCATACAACTTGAAAGAAATGATTACTTTCAGATAAATCCATAGGTTTCCAAATACATTCCTATAACCCTTTCTTCTTCTTTCAAAAATCGCTACCTGCAACTACTTAGTCATCTTTTTTTCCTCTCATTCTCTCCCCTTATTCTCACACTGTGCATGCATGCATGCAGCAGCTTGAAACTTGCTATTATTGACTGAAAGTGCAGCATGGTACTTCAGCTAATATATATATTGCCAATTCCACATCTTTACTGTAAACTGATAAGGTTAGCAAAATATTATAGCATAACAAAAGTTACAAATTATTCTAACCCCAACAATATTGTCCAAAATGAATTATGTTCTGGATGAATTGGAGTTCTTAGGATATTGCAGAATCTCAATGTAAATACAGCTGTGGGATTAGATGGGATATCAGCTAGGGTTTTGTGAGAATGTGCAAGGTAATTGGCAATGCCTTTGAGTAGGCTCTTTAATTTAAGTCTGAGCTCTGTAGAGTTCCAAGGGAGTGGAAAGAGGGCAACATAATTCCCTTCTATAAGAGAAGTTTTAAGAGGTTTTTTGTGCACAGATTTCGTCACCTGGTTTTCAAAGGACGAAGAGATGTTGGAAAGGATCCAGAGACGACTTACTAAGGTAGTTTCTGATGTCTGGAATGTTGAATATAAGGAAAGGTTGAGAAGATGCAATTTACAGAGTCTAGTGGATAGGAGGAAGAGGGAGAGATATGATAGAGACCTACAAGTCAATAAGGGATTGTTATAGGATCAATGTTGGAGAGGTTCTACAGAAAACAGTGGTAGATCAGGGGAGAACCAGAGGACATCCCTGGAAGCTGTATAACGAGGGTGTGAGCAGGGGAGTGAGAAGCAGGTTTTTTGCATGCAGAGTTGTGAATGATTGGAATGCCTTGATTGAAGTGTGGTGTCTGCAGAGAATTTGAGTGCATTTAAGGTGCGGTATGATGAGCTGTATGTATGACAAAAGGACCTCCTAGATGAGCTTTGACTCCATGGGGTCTTAGGAAAATGATAATAATAATGATAACGAAGACTGCAGTAGCAAGTTATAGACCAATTAGTATTTCAGTAGTGATAGTAAAAGTACTAGAAAAATTAGTAAAAAAGAGAATTAAAGAATGGGTAGATAAAAATATGATACCGTATGTAGGTCAACATTATTATTATTATTATTATTATTATTATTATTACCACGGGCTACTCCAGGAGTCCTTAGACTCATCGAGGGAGGCCCTAAACATCATGTTCACACAGCTGTTCAACATTCCCACAGTATCTATCATACCTTGCCTTGAACTCGCTCACTGTCATAGCACCCACAACAGACTCTGGCAGCTTATTCCACTCATTTACCACTCTAAAAGTAAAGAACCCAGCTCTAACACCCCTGCTAACCACGCTCTTGCCCAGCTTCCATGGGTGTCCCCTAGTTCTCCCACCACCAGTCCTGATCTCAAAAATATCATCTGAATTAATCCTATAGAATCCTTTTAGCAATTTGAATGTCTCAATCATATCTCCCCTTTTTCGCCTATCAACTAGTTTCTGCAACCCACAAATCTTCAACCTGTTCTCATATGGTTCATTCCATAGACCTGCTATCATCTTAGTCACTCGCCTCTGGATCCTCTCAACCTCCTCCCCATCAAGAAGGAACCGAGGTGACCAAATCTGGGCACAGTAGTCGAGATGAGGTCTTATCAGGGCTCGGTACAGAGGTACAATAACTTGTTTTTCTCTGCTCATCAAGGTATTTTTCAACAACCAAGTGAGTTGATGAGCTGATTTAGCTACTTTCGCAATGTGCCCCCTAAACTTCATCTCCCTATCCACCAACACTCCCAAGTCCCTGGCCTCATCAGTCTCTTGGAGTACAGTTCCACCAATGTGGTATACTGCTGCTAATCTTTTCACTCCGAAATGCATAACCTTACATTTTGTCACATTAAATTGACATCCATTCTCCTTAGTCCAGAACTCCAATCTATCTAAGTCATCTTGCAAGACTTTGACATCTTCTGCATTCACTATCGCCCTACCCAACTTTGCATCATCAGCGAACAAATGAACTGTCCCACTTAGACCATTCCCTATATCGTTAATGAACAGATTAAACAGCAGTGGTCCAAGAACAGAACCCTGTGGCACACCACTAGTCACAGGCCGTTTTTTGGACTCTACTCCTGAATAAACTACTCTTTGATATCTCTCCATCAACCACCCAGCTATCCATCTCACCAACCCTATATCCATTCCCATATGTTGTAGTTTACGGATTAGAATTCCATGTGGTATCCTCTCAAACGCCTTTGCCAGGTCCAGCAGTATCACTGTAAACCCATTTCCCTTATCCAGTTCAGCCGTCATCTTGTTATAAAACTTGAGCAAGTTACTGAGGCATGATCTACCCTTCACAAAGCCATGCTGTCCTCTGTACAGTATCTCATTTTCATCAATCCATTCCTGTATTTTTCCCTTGACTACTTTCTCCAAGACCTTGACAACGACTCCTGATATGCTGATCGGTCGGTAATTTGCAACCATTGTCTTGGATCCTCCTTTATGCAGTGGAACTATTTTCCCCTCTTTCCACACCTTCGGGACTAAGCCAGACCTGAGACTCAGATTAAACAACATGGTCAAGGGCACTGATAATTCATTAGCCGCTTCATGCAAGACCCGTGCCGGTATACCATCCAATCCCACAGATGTATTCACATTAAGGTTCTGTAATAGACTATTCACCTCCACTTTATTCATCACAATTCCCATATAAACTAATGGTTCCTTCATTTTTTCAACGTCACCGCCTGGATGATATACTTTTGCAAAGTGCGCGCTCAGTAACTCCACTATATCGACTGGTTCAGTGAACTCTTTACAATCGTCATTCCTTAAAATCATTTTGCCATGTACAGTTTTTTTCTTGCTTGCAGCATATTGAAAGAACTGTTTGGGATTCTCTTTTGCTTGCATAGCTAGTTTCCTTTCATAATCGGCTTTTGCTGTTTTTACCACACTCGTTACCCTTCTAGCCTGTACTTTATACCGTTCGTGTGCCTGCAGGTCACCCCTTTCTTTAAATTCCCTCCATAGTTGTTTCTTTTTTTGCAGCTCAAGCTTAATGGTGTTATTCATCCATTTAACCCCTCCTTGTTTCACTATTCGGACCTTAGGTATACAATCAGCCATAACCTCCTGTAAATGCTCTTTGATCACTTCCCATGCTCTATCGACGTCCAGCCCTTGCAATTGTACATGCCATGGCACTGATCCAAGCAATCTCCTAAGCTTGTCATACTTGCCAGCACGGTAATTCCACATATACCCTGTCTTAATCACAAATTTCACACCTTTAGCCACCTCCCAGGTCAAGACCTTATGATCACTCTCACCAATAGGTGGCAACATGGTCATATTCATTACAGTCAAATTCTCAGATACTATTACCAGGTCAAGCACTCTCACATCCCTAGTATTTTCAATTACATGCTGTTTCAGATAGTTATCCCTTAATAATTGAATAAAATCCATTTCCTTCCTCACATGCGTCCTCTCCTCCTTCCAATCAATGTTACCATAGTTGAAATCCCCCATAATAATTACCCTCCTTCCACTCATTTCATCAATTTGTTTATGCATACCATCTCCACCATCTATTCCATCACCTGGTCTATAGCAGCACCCAACTGTATATTTTATTCTGCCGGTATCAATCTCACACCAAATAGCCTCAAATGAGCTCCTTTCACTATCCTGCAATACTTCAATTCTCCTTGGCTGCAGTTCATCAGCTATCATCAATAACACCCCTCCCCCAATTTCATTCTCTCTGTCCCTCCTAAACATACTATAACCTACACATTCTATCCCACTAACTATATCATCTTCCGTCAGCCATGTTTCACTAATGCCAATAACCTGTGGCCAGGAAGAGCCAATCAAGGCCAAAAATTCTTCCTTCTTGTTCCTAATACTCCTGGCATTAGTATACATGAATTGCAGTGTTCCCTTTGTCCCACCCCTATCTTGATGCGTTATTCTAAATATCCCATTCCCATTTTTTGTCCTTATTGCTGGCTCAGGTACATTATATACATTTTTACACTCAACTGTCTCACTGATGTCTGGATATCCACTTCCCCCCCTCCTTGGTAGTTCTAGTTTCCCTGGTTCTGCACATCCATTTTCACTTCATTCAGCAACACTTTTTCCAGTCTCCGCACACCAAGTCCATTCAAATGCAGTCCATCCATCTTGTATAAGTCCTTTCGCCCATCAAACTCATTCCACACGTCCACAAATTCCACACCACACCATCCGCATAACCTGCGCATAATATCATTTGCCATTATGGCCCTCCTTCTAAACTCCTCTCTGTCATACCGCGGTAACAGACTCACCATTCTAACTCTGTCACTCTTTTCTTTCGCTACCTTTAACAATACTTTCAAGTCCTCTCTCATAAAAAATTTATCACCTTTCAATTCATTCATACCAGCCACAATTGTTATTTCTTTTACCCTCTGTTTTTGCACTCTAATGCTCTCACTTACATCCTTAAATTTCGCACCCGGCAAGTACGATTTAGTTAAACTCCCATCTATTACTCCTCTTAATAACGAGTCACCATACAATACTCTCTCCTTCATTTCGGAAACTCGCCCACGCTGTTTATTTCCGTTAGCTGAATCACTCTGGAAAGAGTTTTGCAGGTGCTCTAATTGCCGCTGCGCATCTTGTATCACTGCGCACAGCCTAGCGATCTCACTTCCTACAAATAATTCCTCATTTTTTTTATCATTCAAACCATTTTCTCTTTCTGTATAATTGCTCTCACTCTTTCTTAGATCACCGCTCACATTGCCATCTTGTACACCGCAATTCCCTATCGAGCCACTATTTTCACTCGCATTCTGGCTTTCTTCAACCATAACTGTCTCACAACCTGACACATACTTCGACTCCTCACTTTGCATACACTTTCTACACATTCTCCCACCACTATCACTTTCAACCTATACTCCAGACTCATTCGGGAATGTATACATTCCACACACATCACACCGGACAAACTCTCTCACACTACAGTTTTTGAACAATGGCATCGTATTTTTGGACGCCATTATCTTACGTCGCATTGGCGCCATATTCAACATTGCCAAGGGTTGGTCATTCCTTAGTAATTTACAAACATTTTATAATAGAGTAACAGCAGAGTTGGATAAAGGAAATGGCTACATGATGATTTTGCTGGATTTTGCAAGTGCATTTGACAGAATATCACATGGCACTCTGTTACACAAATTAAAACAAAGAGTCAATTTAAATATGCTGTCAGTTTGGGAAAAGGATAATGGGTATCACTTTAATGTGGAGAAATGAATATCAAACTGATTAAAGGGTGGTTGCTGGACAGATATCAAAAAGTGGTATATGGAGTGGCAGAATTGAGGCAAAAAAAAGGTGACTAGTGGTGTGAAGAGATTGCTGGGTTTAGTGCTGAGATCATTGCTGTTTAATTTGTTCATAAATGATATGAGAATAACCCGAAAGGAAATATTCAGTTGTTTGCTGATGATTTGAAATTAGGTAGACTAATAGTTAATCAAGATGATGTGGAACATGCAAGACAATTTAAATATGCTGTCAGTTTGGGCAAAGATAATGGGTGTCACTTTAATGTGGAGAAATGTATAGTTATGCATTTTGGGATAAATAGATTATAAGTTTATAGATTATAGATGAAGCTAGAGATTTAGTGGTGGTGTGTTGGATCCTACTTCTTAATTTATACTTTGGATCCGACATGTTAGTCACTATGATGTTCTTAAACAAAATTATAAGTTGCTAGTTGATTTCTAATTCAATATAGAGAAAATTTATATTTATAGACTGCGCCACTCTATATCTGAATTAGTTCAAGAATTGAAGAAAAACCAACTCACAACTATCCTCTTTTATATGATGTTATTATATATACTGGCCGAGTATATTTAACTTACTTAATTTTCCCGCTTTGGTTCGAATATTTTATGAATGGTGCAGTAAAAGAGATTCAGGCAAAATACAACTTTTCATTAACAAAAACAAACATTTAATTTTAAAATCATAAATTTTACACTTAACTTCAAATCAGTAATTAAGATATCACAATCACTTCAGCTTTTTCCGATAAGTACAATCAAACTCTGACAAGATAAATCTGTTATCTCTATATCACAGTCTTTTCATAGTTCCTTGAGTTCCAAATATAATAAAAATTGCAGTAATACCTCTTCATAAACAGACACTTTTAATTTTACGCTTCTTTTAATTCTCCGCGATAGTTACTGTTAACATCAGGGAATTCTAAGATGAAACTCACACACTTCTCTGAACAGAAATATTAAAGTTGGAATAATCTTACCGTTAATCTTCTTCCTTCATCAACATACACACAAACACTTTTTATAACTGTAAACACTTTTAACAATAAACAGCACTCATTAAAATAAATCTTCTAGCATTAACTGAATTAATTTACGGGCACAATACATATAATCAGATGTTCTTGTATGAAGCACTACTGATTACTCTTGAATTAGGGCAATACACAATAATTCTTTAACTTGGGGTTTTATATGTTCATTCCTCCGGCATTCAAATAATTCTTTAGGCACTATAATTCTAAACACCGCTATCATTAAACACAACCCTGTTGCCTCTATTTATTCTCTAGTTACTTCTTACTATGCTTCACGTTTCGGTGTGTCCTTGAAAGGTCGGCCCTGAAAGTAAATCTCAACTAAAATATCGCTAGTCATTCAGTAGTCACTCAGCTATCTTCCGTTGTTTTATTTGTTATTCAGAAACTTATTAGCTAACTGCTTCTCAACTTATAGACTTTATTTAGTTGCTTGAGTGACTTGCCGACTCGCTATTATCGCACTGTGATTGCCGAATGCCCAATTCCAACCTAATGCCAATCCTTCTCTCTCTCTCTAATAAATCTCTAATGCTCTAATCTCCTAATGTTTTTTTTTTCAGCGTTCCTCCTTTTTATATCCATTTTTCCTGCCTAAATTCTTCTCGAGATCTCTTTAACTTTCCAGTAAACTTTCAGCATTTTCAATAAACCTCCTCTTCACGTTCTGTTCCAATTCTCGCGCTCGCTTACTTACATGCGTCTCCATGACAACAAAACAAAACATAAATAAAATTGAGCTGTTACATAACGTTAAACTTTCACAAACAGGAATCAATAAAGAATATTTATATTTTAATTAATGCGCAGTTAAATTATCAAATAGAAGTTCTTATAATATTAACATAGTAATAACTAAAATAGCTTAATAATATTTAATACAGTCTTTTCATTATTAATACCTATATCTTGATTAAATAATTAAATATTAAATAAAGTTAAAGGTAGTTATATGAATATTAAATTGTAAAATAAGTTGTTTACATTAAATAATATTTACAAGTCTAGCCTCTGTGATGGAAGATCATGTTGGATTCTGAAGCAAATAATAATTACTCCAATCTCTATATAATCAGAATCCAACAGGTGGTAGACAGAGAATTAAAGTTTAGAAGACATCGCTAAGGTAGCCCATAAGATTACTTGGCTATTGAAGAATACATTAACTAGTAGAGATAAGGAAGTTGTTATTCCTCTTTATAAGGCCTTGATACACTTACATTGAGATTACTATGCTCAAGTCTGATTCACTGGGTTCTTGTGGATGAGACAGCAATGCAGGGGATTCAGAGGCGAGTGACCAAGATGGTGAGTTGCCTGGGTAATGTTCCCCATGAGTATAGATTGAGGATGTGTGGATTACAGGTTAGTTCATAGGAGAAAAAGAGGGATTATGATAGAAACATTTAAGTTGCTTAAAGGGTTTTATAGGATAGATGCAGGGGAAATATTTCAGCACTTGTCTTAAGGAACCAGAACAAGGAGTCATCCCTGGAAGTTGAATAAAGGTGTGGTTAGTAGGGGTGTGAAGACTAGATATTTTTGCTTGGAGAGTTGTGAATGAGTGGATTGGGTTGCCAGAGTCAGTTATGAGTGCTTTGTCTGTTAATGGGTTCCAGGGGTGGTATGATAGATTGTGTGGATAGATTGGGTCTTCAGACACCATTGAAGGGACCCGTATAATAATAATAATTATTATTATTACCTCACACCTTCAGGGAGTCCAAGGACTCATCGAGGGAGGGCACCTACGCGACAACTCTCCGTCTCCACCACTCAATCCACCAACTCCATCTACCACTCACCACCACTAGTATATTCACAGACAATCACAAACATACATGCCCACGGCTGGATTCGAACCTGCAGCCTTTGACTGGAGAGCGGATACACTAACCTCTCGACAACCATGTCAGCAAATAATAATAATGTAACATTTTATTCTCTTCACAAAAAGAATATCGACTTTGTCTTCATAGTGAATTTAATGACAACACTAGATTATATACCATGATAGAGTATTGAATTACTATAAATAGAGGGGGGGGGAATATTGCATTTTATGAAACCTTATTTCTTTCTGATTCTTTTCATTAAGATTGCTTAATATATTAGTCAGCTAAAAAAAAAAGTAAGAATGTGGTGTATTTGAATGAAAGTCATCAGATACTCCACAGAACATTTTGCTCTCTTTCATTCCCTTGGGATCTGAGATGAGACTTAAATTTAACAGTTTGGGTCAAAGCACGATCAATTCTTTATGGTAAAATTATGGAGAATACATCATGTTAAAAGTAATAACCTTAATTTTCTGATGTTTTGCCTTCATATTAAGGTTATCTTCTAGAGTATATGCATATTGTTGTTATTATTATTATTCATGACCCCCCATGTGTCATAACACTCATTGTAGTAGATAACACAAAAATTTATTATACTACTCCTTAATCTCTCTGTTGTTTGTGTTCTCACCATCCTCTCAGGCAATGCATTTCATGTTTCTGCCACTCCTCATGCAGAAAACTTCTTATCTTGAGACTCTCCAATTCCTTTTCCAACTTTCAGAGATAGGCCTTTATCCTTGTTCCTTCCCTTTCTACCATATGAAAAATCTCTTCATTGTCAATCTGATAAATACCTTTCAACAGCTTAAATGTCTTAATCATTTCTTCTCACATCATCTCTTTTTCTTCTGTTTATCAAACTTTGTAGTTTGCATGCCATCAGTCTCTACTCATAACCAACATTGTACAGTCCAGATATCATTTTTGTTATTCCCCTCTGTACCCTCTCCAAGGTTACTTCATTCCCTTCAAATCCAGGAATCTCAGAACCAGTTACTTGTTAGAGTTCTTAAGGATAAGTTTGTATTTATCTATTATATGCTGGATCTTCTTTGACTGAAGCCATTCTGTTACATAATTCTTTTGGTAGCATCCATTTCCTGTTTAAGATCATCAGGATAGACACAAATGACATGAGCTCTATCAAGTAGAGTTTGACAATACCAGTGAGATCAATGATGTGCTGAATATTGTTGTACTTGTTCACAAAGGAATATTTATATCCTGAATTTATTCTGACCTTATAGGGGGAGGAAAATATCAAGGAAAACTAATTTTGTATCCTTTTCTTTTTCAATAGTGAATCTGCTGCAAGGATGTAAAAATTGTTGATTTTTGCTAGTAATGAGGATAAAGCAGCTTCAGGATATGCCATGTAGCAAAGTGTCATCCATATAGAGTACCCAGAATAATTATGGAGGAGAATAGGGAATCCTCTGGATGTTTTAGTGATGTGTAGCTAAGTCAATAGAGAGTGGGCCCATCATAGTGGTACCCTTACTCTGCTTGTGTATTTTATTTTTGTAGCTAAAGTAGTCTGAACGTGTGATGAAATTGAAAACTATATTTGTTGGGAAAACATTGTCTTTGCCAACCTCACTGGCTTTGAATGGGGACCTAGATACTATCAAAAGAATTATACAGCAGAATGGCTTCAACTGACTGAAGATCCAGCATATGATAAATATGCAAGTCTGATCTATCTCAGCACGGTTGACATAGACCATAGAATTGTGTGTGTGTGTGTGTGTGTGTGTGTGTGTGTGTGTGTGTGTGTGTGTGTGTGTGTGTGTGTGTGTGTGTGTGTGTGTGTGTGTGTGTGTGTGTGTGTGTGTGAGAGAGAGAGAGAGAGATTTGTTATATGCCATTGTGCCATGTGAAGTCCATTGTTTTATGCCATGTGAAGTCTATTGTTATTCTGCCCGTTGAATTGTCATTTACACTGAAGTAATCTGTTAGTTTCAGATCACTTTCAGTGTAAATATACATGAAATATCTGTGTATATATACATTATTAATAAACTTTCTTCTGCTTATATGTTTCATAATTTGAAATCATACTAAATTAGCTATTCATAGAGGCAGCAACATCCCAAAATTTTGAAATTTTCCTCTGGCAGTATAAGCAGGCTGCTTAAAAATTGGCTAGCAAGTGACTACAAATAATAGTCTAAAATATTTCGGCTATACAAAATGCTTATCCATAGTATTTCACCTGTTTTAGTCATTAACATCACTATTCCAACTTCTATTGGAATAGTGATGTTAATATAACACAGTATATACTACAATAAGATAACATTAATTACTGCTGATTTGTCACTAATGTTAATCATTTCTTCTTTTATTTCAGACAAAAGAATTAAAAAAACCATCAAATCAGCTTGAACTCACAGAAGAGGTATATGTTCCACATATATATATATATATATACATTTTATTTCATTTTTAAATTTCAGTTATTATTATTATTATTATTGTAATGCAGGAATCTCCAGAGTCAGTTCATTGGAGGACCCCCCCCCCTTTTCCAATTCTCACAGCACCCCCCAATGCCATATCACCTATTTGAGAGGTATAATAGTTATTGAACTGTCGTAAGATATACACCCAATGCACATTTTATAATGTATATTGTGCATTTTGTTAATATTTCATTCATTAATAATAAGTAATGATTATATTTTTACTCCTCTGTAACTCATTTGCAATGTTGCATATTGTTGATTAGGTGAGGGATGTTTATAAAGAATTTAAGTTGAAGGTGACTTAGCCAGTTTTTCTGTATTTTTTTGCTTGCTGTGATATTGATTTTTATACTGCCGAAAACTAAATACCAATTACTTTCTTTTTCAAATCCCCTGTATACATTAGCATCCTGAAAAAATGTGAATTTATATTATTGACATCAGATCTCCATGGAATCAAAACACTAATCAGGGGATATCTCTCATGCAAAAACACCATTGAACTGTGCCCTTAAAGCTATTCAAAATTTCTGCACTTCACTCTCAGGCTATGCATTTCACTCACTGCCTCTCACTCCATTGTTCGTGTCCTCCTTATACAGCTTCCAGGGATGGCCTGTTGTTCTACCTTTGTCTCCTGCTCTGTGAAAAATCTTCTATTCATTAATCTGTTAATAGCCCCTTACCAAACTTATGTCTCATTTATATATATCCAACATTTCAGATATCCAACACTGACTTAGTGAATCTTCTCTGGATCCTCTCTAAAATATCCTCATTCCATTGATAAATAGGTGACCAAATCTTCACATAGTAGTTAATATATCAACTGATCAAGGTTTTAATAGGGAATCATAACCTTTTTGCTTCTGTATGTCAAGGTCATCTTCATTATTGCCGTAATCTGTTGTAATGCTCTCACAGTTTATCAGTGTGATCCCTAAATTTCAAGTCTCAGTTGCTGTCAACATTTTCAATAACATTTTTCTTATTTATCATGTTCTCTCCAAGTGAATTTACACATACTTTTATGCTTGAATATGTTAGTAATAATGACTACTCCATGTTCTGAACAGAAATATAGTAAGTACTTACAATTATATATTACCTTTGCTCTTTTCAAAATTTCCCCAAACATTCTATATATCTCTGTATTCATTTCCTATTCTGCTATTTACATCTCTAACCTTCATAGAACCTTTACATAGAACCTTCTGTCTGCTGTCTGACTGTGGGCATGAATAAATCTTATTGTTCAATGCTCATTTTGAAATTTGTCTAGTTTACTCTACTTGAAATTGCTGACCATTTGAGAAGTTTATCATCATGTTTAGTGTTAATTACTACAGCTACTCCTTCCTTTTTTGATTTCTTTTGCCTGGATGTAACGTGCCGTAGGTATCAGTCCATAGTATTTCACCTATTTTAGTCATTTTCATCTAGGTATCACCAGTTATGTTAAAAGGATTTCTATAATTCTTTTTTCTCTTTCCACTTTTTTCCATTTAATGCTTCTTATGTTGATAGTGCTCCTCTTCATTTCTTACCAATTTTGGGATTGTTTCAGTATCTGAGTTTTCACTGTTCACTCTGTTTCTCTGATGGAAACAGCAGGGGCTCCTTGTTTAAGCAGATAAACAACCTTAACAAGTGAAATAATTTCCATATTGATAGTTGATTAATTGAGTTCCATTTACCCTCATTTTGGTATTTGTAAGCCTTCAATGAGCCTTCCTGAGCTCTGTTCCTCCCCCCCTTTCTCCCCCTTCCCAATATAGTTGTGATTATACTAGGATTAGTTAACTCTTTTCTGTTCTCTTTCCTATTAGACATTAGCTAACATATTCTCAAATCATGTGCATGTTATTTTTTTTTTTTAAAAATGGATAATTTTTAGGAACATAATCAGAAGTTTAATGTATTTCAACAGAATATTGTGATTTATTTGGTAACCCATAATTTTTTTTTCTTTTTCAGGAGTTAAAACAAGACATTACTCGTGTACTTAAAGCTGATAATCCACATATATCAGAGCGTTCTGTTTTATTCAATTTCAAAGTGAGTATGTTATTTTCTTTAAATCAGTTTATGGTATTTTCTTGAAATCTTGGTCTCCTTCTGGGAAAAGACCAAGGTTTACGCAGATTGATTTAGTCAGAAGTGCA
Organism: Typopeltis vanoorti; assembly: GCF_054136105.1. Lineage (NCBI taxonomy): Eukaryota > Metazoa > Arthropoda > Arachnida > Uropygi > Thelyphonidae > Typopeltis > Typopeltis vanoorti. Next base: position 106,444,870 of record NC_143564.1, on the reverse strand, counting down.
TTACAAAAATGAAATGGGAGACACAACAGTATTGGAGCATTAATAAGTAATAGACTAATTTGGAGGAAAATTGTTAATAGGAGATTATTAATAATGAAACTTTTAAACTGTTGAGAGTGTTGAGAAAGCTACAGGGTAGACATTGGGTAGTTCTTTCACTTGATGGATCAGCGGGAAGGAGCGATGACAAGAGGCCATCCCTGGAAGTTACGAAAGGAAGCTGGGAGCAAGAGGGTGAGGAGTGGTTTCTTTGCGTGGAGAGTGGTTAGAGCAAGAATGGTCAATGAGTTCAAGTAGTGGTATGATAAACTTTGTGTTTCCTAAGAACGACCTCCCACGATGAGTCTTTTGACTCCATGGAGGCCTGGATGATAATAATAATAATAATAATAATAATATAAACTTAATCATATAGAGCTGTCATAGTAGGCTGCTGGAAAGTTGGCTAGCAAGTGACTACAAATAATAGTCTAAAATATTACAGTTATACAAAATGTATAACCATTGAGGATACTGTTGTGTCGGAAAAAGTGATGAATCATCCCTTTTTCCCGCCCAACATTAAAGTTACCTCAAAAGGAGGAGATAAGGACATGCTTATGCCTCCTGATGGGAAATGCACCGAATAATGTCCCAGGAAAATGTAAATAACCAGATGTGTAAATTCTAAACATCATTGTTAAGATAGCCCATAAGTTTAGTAAGATAGTAATTGTGGATGAATTATAGTAGAAAGTCATGTAGTATTAACAAATAAATGTGTATAAGCTAAGTACAAGTTTAAGGCATGTAAAGACAGTTCATAGCCACGGCGTCCAATCGGCTGCCGCTGTATGCGTGACGACACCACCGAATGAGGGAGCTGTTTTGGAGTATAAAAGTTTCGGCGGGAGTTTGAATCGCTCTCTTTTCTCTTATCTCCGATCTCTTGTGTCTCGTCCCCGAGTTTTGTCGGCACCAAGTTTCCCATAGGAGAGCTATGTAGAGCTTGCCGCCACGTGTAGCAAGAATCTCCCCTTGCTATGCATGTTACATCGGTCAAAGCTGCAACTACAATGTGTTCAAACACATTAGGAGAGAGCCGCTGATGAAATCCATGTCCGCGTACAAGTCTGTGTATGAGTGCTTTCGGTTCGTGTAGAACAAAGGAACAAAGCTCGCCATCAGAGGAGGTATGGTGAACAGATCAGAATACCTAGTCAAAGCAAGAATGGTAAGCGAAGATTTTCTTATATTAATGTAGGATTAAAATATCTGTGGAGTAAAGAAACAGAAGTTAAGAACACATGCTATTTACGTGTTGTGCCATAAGAACAGTCTGCAATTTGGACACTTGTGTCTACTGTTAAGAAGAAAACATATTAGGCTCCAGCCGAACAGGAGGCTGGGCTCTGGACTGTTTGAGTGATTTAAGGAAAGTAATGTCATATGTTCAGAAAGTAATTAAATGTTAACAGATATTTTGGGGGAGAGAATTAAGTAGAATTAAGTACTATTGTCCTAGTGAATTACATGTCAGATTTATTGAATTGTCTAGGGTTTATATGTAATGTTTCATGTATGATTTTATCAGGTAACTTAATTGTGAGAGTCTGAGAACAGATATATGTATAGAAGTGAGGAATTTATGCCCAGCAAGAGATCATAGTGCAGAAGTTTTAAATGTGTCCAAATAAGTAAAGGGAACCCAGACTCTTTTAAGGTTAAGAATTTAAATAACATATACACTTGTCTTTGTGAAATAATAAATGTTTTTCTTTTTACATAATCAACTGAGTTTGTCATATCTTCTGCGGATTTGAATTACTGTTTGGAAAATTTCCTACCATGCATTTAAATGGGAAACCAATAGTGATATGAGAATAGGGACCACGACTGCATACTTCTTGATCCCTAAATTTTCTTTAAGTATTTTAGATAGTGTATCAGAATTTAGTTGCTGGCTGGCACAGTCTTTAATCTATACAAATTTGCCAGCAACCGAAGTCTGAGAAAAAGAGACACAACAAGTTTAATGTTAACTGCAAAACTTAAAGTTAAAGAAAGTAAAAAGACAAATTAAAGATATAACGATAATAAAGTCAACCAAGAGAGAAAACGGGGATATAACAATACATATCAGAAAATTGATGTAATAAATTTAGTTTAATCCTTTATCCAAGTGTGTGCAAACAAAGTTTGCGCCTGAAGGTATCTTCAGGACTGGGTTAAAGTGGTACAACACCGGGCAACTCCTTGCAAAGGTGGAGCAAGATACCGACACTCCTATCTCAATATCTCCCATAATGCAAAACACATCTCCTTGCAGATATGTATAATGTTATGCATTAAGGGAAGGGCCACTACCCAGACTAGTTTCGACCTTTATTGAGGTCTCTTCAGTGGGAGCCAGGCCCAAGTGGAGATACTAGGCAGAAGCATTAGCAAGGTCATCTCCTCCTAATGTTGTACCACTTTAACCCAGTCCTGAAGATACTTTCAGGTGCTAACTTTGTTTGCACACACTTGGATAAATGATTAAACTAAGTTTATTATAGTCTGACCAAGTGAAAAATAAACTTTCAACATCTTTCTCTAAATCCAGAGTAATTTAATAAAAAGGTGGCACACCGTTTGGCAGCTCCTATAGGAGGAGATGACCTTGCTAATGCTTCTGCCTGGTCTCTCCACTTGGGCCTGGCTTCCACTGAAGAGACCTGTTTGCAGCGACCCCGAGAGAAAGCTCCATGTTCCAGTCCTTCTTCAAACCTGTTCCAGCGGATTCCAGCAACAGTTTAGGTGAACCGAAAAGAGAGCTCCGATTGAAGTCGTGCCTTGGTAAGATTCCTTTGTTCTTTTTTGTGGTTTTTTTTTTTAGGCCTATACACGGCATTCTGCTACTTTATAGGAAAGGAATAGACTATCCTTGGAAAGTCTTCTTCCTTTCTTTGTTTAAGTAATGTCTTCGGTTTTGCCGCGGGTAAGAACCCTCGGGTTCGAAATTGATGCTAATATTGAGAAGCGGACGTTTGCGACGACTATAGTTAACTATGTTGGGGCCGACAACATTTCTGGCTTTACCCCTTACGGGGGGGGGAGGTTTCAAGTTGTATGTACTAACGTTGCAACCAGAGAAAAATTACTGACAGGAGTCGAGTGCCAGGGAAAAGTTTTTCATCCTTTTGTGGTAGGAAGTCTTTCCAAAAGTGTAAGAATAGATCGCTTCCCACTAGAATATCTCGAAGAAGACACTGACATCATAACTAAAGTCTTCTCGAAATGGGGAGCCGTGCGTGATATAAAAATTGGCACAGATGCTGACTTCCCTCAGTGGAAGTCAGGTGAAGTCATCTTTTCCATCATGATGAAGGCAGAAATTCCGAATTTTGTCAAGATAGGATCGGCCAGGGTAATGGTCAGCTACCCTGGCGTAAAGCGACAGTGTTTTAAGTGCGGTGCTCTCACGCATCTCGGGGCTCAGTGCCCGAAAATGAAATGCAGGAACTGCCTGACAGCGGGCCATACATTGCAGAATTGCCAGTCGGCCTGCTTAAAATGTGGTAACACAGACCATAAAGTGGACACCTGTCCAAGTAGAAACCATGCAGAAAGAGTGGGAGGTACTATTACGCCCAACACTGCAACACCGGAAAATAATATCAGTGGCATGGAGCAGAACGACTTCCCAACCCTGGAGGCTGCACATGAAAGGGCAGCAACAAAGAATCACACCGCCACATCGCAAAAGGAAGTAACAGAGAAACCGACAGACAAAATTGTAGAAGCAGCCAGGAAAGACACAAAGCATGAGGAGCCAGCCAACGACCAAACCACCACCACAGAAAATAAACAGAAACACCAGCAGGAAGGTCCTATCATGGTAGTTGAAGAAATAACAGAAGAAGAAACAGTAGAAATGGAAATTCATAGCGAAGAAACCACACAAAAAAGGTCTGGCAGCCCTGAAGAAGGGAATGTAAAAAAACCAAAACCAGGGAGTCCGGGCATAGCTGAACCTGGAAAGGTAATAGCAGAACCCACAAAGTACCCTTATGCAAAAGCCAATGCGACAATACTACATCTACTAAAAGACTTCCCCGAGGAAGAGAAGGCTTTACGAAATGGTATAGAAGCATTCGGGGATATCCTATCCTCACAGGGAAAAACGGGCCTAAAGTGGTAAGCGCAGAGTGGAACGATATGTTTGTTGAAGACATAGACGAAATCACTCCAGAACAAATCGAAGAATTTATTGATGCAAAGGATGACGCAGGAGCAGCATTGTACAGAGGCCTAGGAATGTTAAACTACTCCCGCGGAGAAAAGTTAGCAGATCACATCCTCAAAACCCACAACAACAGAAAGCAGGAGGATGTAAGCCTTGCTTAACAGGCAGACAAGTCAGTAGATTCGTCGTACTGAGCGACCAAACTCGGGGGGGGGGGGGGGGGGGGAAATCCCCTTTTTCTCTTTCCATTTCACATTAGAATTTTTGTTATGAAAAGGTATTTGTCTATTCCACAGGAGGGGGTACCCTGAGAACCTGGGCTGCGAAGGCCTACATCGAGGCGGTGCAGCTCCTTGTGAGCTGCATCACTCAGGCCAGGCTCTTCCCCCGCTCTTCTGGTCATTCAGTTTGAAATTCCAAAATTCACCTAGTTTCTTATTTCTTTGGTTCTGTCTTACAAAGTGTTATATGTACGTTTTAATGTTATTTACCAGTTTCCTTTTTCATGTGTTGCTTCTTTCATTTGTTTTTCCCCCGCTTTCCTCGGGCGGTCATCTGAAGAGGTGACCGACCGAGAAAAGCTGAAAAGAACGGATGGAGGGAGATAATGTCGGAGATCTGCTTGGTGCTGACATTTAAGTCAGGCCAAGTAGATCGACTGAGGCCTCCTTTAACTATCTACTACTATCCACTCTACCTTTCTCCTCCTCTCTCACTATCAAGCTGACTCTCAGCACAACTTTTTTAAATCTAAAGAGGCCAGTGATGAAAGGCATGAACTCCCATTCGACCTCAATAAAGGTCAAAACTAGTCTGGGTAGTGGCCCTTCCCTTAATGCATAACATTATACATATCTGCAAGGAGATGTGTTTTGCATTATGGGAGATATTGAGATTGGAGTGTCAGTAGCTTGCTCCACCTTTGCAAGGAGTTGCCCAGTGTTGTACCACTTTAACCCAGTCCCTGAAGATACTTTCAGGCGCAAACTTTGTTTGCACACACTTGGATAAAGGATTAAACTAAATTTATTATAGTCTGACCAAGTGAAAAATAAACTTTCAACAGAAAATTGATGATGACAATGATGACCATGTTTTGGTCTAATGTAAGGACTATGTGCCCTTCCAGTCAATCTGGTGACATGTTTGAAAGTGCATGGTCAGAAAGGCCTGCTTTCCGTTTGGAGAAACTTGATATACTGTTTGTCTTCTTTTTTTTTTCATTTTGGGATTATACAACCCGTTTCAGGTATTTAGGATAAGTTACAGGTGCAGTGGATCTGGTACATATCTGGGCAAGGGAAGGAAGGGGATCTTTAGAAGAGCTGAGTATACTTTTCATTGGTAGCTTAAAAGTGGCCTTAATGTTGTATTATTGCAGTGTATTGTCTATTTCTTTAGACATTTGCCCTTTATCAGGTGGCCTCACTGTATCTTTTTAATTTTTGGTTGTATTCTTGGGAAGGATTCTTTGAATTGCTTTCTTGTTGTAGCTATTTATTATATTAATGTTATTAACATCTGACCTCCATGGAGTCAGAGACTCATCGTGGGAGGTACACACAAACCTCATCTAACCATTGATTCAATATGTCTACATTCACAACACACTCAGGCAATACATTCTGCTCACCAATCACTCTCCACGCAAAGAATCTTTTCCTCACTCCTCTGCTCACATCCCCCTTATACAGTTTCCAGAGCGACAACCTGTTGTTCTACCCACCCTCTCTCCCATTCTATGAAAAATGTCTTCCATGTCAAGTTGATAACAACCCTTGGCTAGATTATATGTCTTAATCATATCCCTTTCCTCCTCCCATTTATGAGGATTTGCAATTTACATTCTCTCAATCTGTCTTTGTACTCCACATTCCAAAGACCTCTGTGAACCTGGTGACCAAATCTATGCACAGTAATCCATATGAGGTCAAAGTCGTATACAACGGCATCATAATTGCTTTATTTCTGAATGTCTGGTCCTCCTCATCATTGTCATTATCCAATGTGGCTTCTTCACAACTTGTACAATGTAACCCCTGAATTTCAGGTTGTTGTTGTTGTCCGCCACCACCACCACTCCCAGATCTCTTACCTTGTCTTCCTCCTTTAAAGTTTCCCCATCAAGTGTATACTTTGCATCCCATCATTGCTTACCAAATTTCAAAACCTTACACTTTGCAACATTGAACTGATGCTCCACTTACCTACCCATTCATGCAATCTATTCAAGTCCTCTTGTAAGTCCATAACATCTGGTTGGATCTGGATCTCCCCAATTTTGTATCATCTGCAAACAGTTGTATATCATTAGTTAAATCCATCCCAATATCATTAAAATGTCCAAAAAATATAAGATACTGATATTTATACATACACAGAGGATTCAACATCACTACATTGAACATTATGAAATCTATACTGCATAATCCAAGCAGCTAATAAAGAATCAATCTGTATATTTAATTTTATTTATTTATTTTTTTTACTTCTGCCATTTCATGCTTCAACTATCTTTCCATACAACTAGTATATGGCCATTCAGATGATCAACTTCTAGTTTGAGCAGTTGAAAACAAAACAGGAAGAAACTTCAAGAATTTGTCTCTGGGAAAAAAAAAAAAAAAAAAAAAAAAAAATATATATATATATATATATATATATATATATATGTGTGTGTGTGTGTATGTATGTATGTGATATATATATATGTATGTATGGTTATTCATTTGTTTCTGTTTTATGTTTTCATCATTTCTAATTGTTTCCTTATAAGAGCTTTTATGTCAAAAAGTGCACACACATTATAGAAATATTTTGCAAAAGATATGATGCAAAAGATAATGCCTGTAGATTTAAATGTGGGAACCGATACCATTTTCAAAGAAATAAACCAGAATTTCTTTTCTTTTTGATTAGTGGATCCCTTCACATTCTTTTAAAAATTGAGACATAATAGGAAGAAGTCATCATAAAATATTATTACCAAAATCACTTACATTTATTTTAAACATCTTTATTTGTAAAATTTTTGGCTAAGTTTCATAGCCATTGACAGTGGCTATGAAATTATGAATTATGAAACAACTGAAAATTTTACAAATACAGATTAAACTAAACATATCTGTGGATGATTTTATACTTCTAAATATATGAGAAGTATAAAATCTTCTCATATATAAAATGATTTTATATCAAGATGATTTTATAGAAGTATAAAATCAAATTTTATACTTCTATAAAATCTGATTTTATAGAAGATTTTATAGAAGTCTATAAAATCTTACAATGGCTGCACTGTAAGCCATTGTAAGATTCCCTGACTAAATTGAATAACTGTTGTAATAGATTTGGTGTGACGGTCAGCAATAACAACACAAAAACAATAAAGAGTTGTTATTGCTGACCGTCATACCTAATTTATTACAACAGTTATTCAATTTAGTCAGAGAATCTTGCAAACTTGTAGCAGATATATTTAGAAGTATAAAATCATCAACAGATAAGTTTAGTTTAATCTGTATTTGTAAAATTATAGGGCAGAAGCATTAAAAATGTCAACTGCATTGTGAATGGAGAATCTATAAAACCAGTAAAACATTTCAGCTACTTAGGCACCATTTTTAGTCAAGATGGTAAATTAAATATGAAAATAGACAACACAATCAACAAAGCTAGTATGGTAGAAAGTCTACTGAATAAATTTATATGGAATAAGAGAGAAATTAGTCAAAACACTAAATTAGCTGTATACAAGACAGTGTTCAAACCAATTTTAACTTATGGATATGGAACCGGGTTAGAAATAAAACACTTGACCAAAGATTTGATATCACAGATGAGAGAGTCCTGAGAAAGATTAGGGGCATGAACAGATATCATCAATGGCAATATCGTATTAAAAACAAGAATATTAGGAAAGAACTTGACATTGTTAGCATCCAGGAATGTGCTAGCAGAGCTAATCTCAGGTGGTATTGTCACTTAAACAGAATGGGAGAGGAAAGATTAGCAAAACAAGTGTTCTCTGCCAGGATGCAGGAAAAAGATATAGGTTCATTGATACAATGAGAAAACATCATGATAAAAAAAAAGTGCCTTAGAAGATAGAAATATAAGATCTGATAATATTGGAGTCTTTACAGGTAAACAGATTGATTTGGAGGAAAATTGTAGATAGGAAGTTAGTAACGATGTAATTTTTTTTTAATGTAGTACTATCATATTCTGTATACCCCTTGAGAGTACATGTCAGGTATTTGATGATGATGATAACTTACAAATCAAATAAAGACAAAGTATTGTTTGATATAATGCCCCAGTGTTTTGAATAGCTTTTCTCTTGGCACTTTGTCATATGACTTTTCCAGATCTACAAAAGTTAATTATATGATATCATGATTTCTCAACTATTAGTCATAAAGTGAAAATCTGATCCTGATAGCCTCTTCTTCACCAAGCTTCTCTTCCACAATCCTTCTCAACTGTTTCTCAAGTATACCTACGTAAATCTTGCCAGGAACACTCAGTAGAGAAATACCTCTGTAATTCTCATTCAATTTTATTTCCCTTTCTATATATATATATATATATATATATGGGTACTGTGAGAGCTCTACTCCAATCATCTGGAATTTGTTCCTCTGTCCAGGCCTTCTGAACTTTACAGTGCAGCCATTGTAAGACTTTTATACCTTCATACTTGAGCATTTCTGTTAGAATATCATCTACTCCAGCTGCCTCTACATTTCAAGCTTTTCATGGCTTGTTCTACTTCAAGTATGAATATGTATTCCTGATTGCATGCTTGGTCAGTGTTTCTTACTGTTGTGCTGTCACTGATTGTTTCATTTAGCAATTTTTTGACGTAATTACTCCATACATCAAGGATATCTTTTTCTACAGTTTTCATGTCACCTTTATCATCTCTAATTCCTTTTTTCTCTTTAATTTTTCATCTCTAATTTCTGAGCTTCTTCAACAACCTCCAGAATATCTTGCCACCTTCTTGATATTTATTTTCTGTGTTCTTATCAAAGTCTTCCCATGACTTTTGTGTAGCTAGTTTTACATAGAGTTTATCATTCTTACATTTGTCTCTTTAAGGGCACAAGCTGACTTATTTGCCATTAACTTTTAATATGCTTTCTTCTTTTTCTTTACTACCTTTTTAACTTCCTGTATCCACCATGGAGTTCTGATTTTTTTATCATTGCAGACAACCTCACCACATGCCTCTTTGGCAGAATCAATCAATCAATGTTTATTATTATTATTACCCCAAGACCTCATGGAGTCAAAGACTCATCTGGGAGGACTTTTTATCACACACCCAGCTCATTATACCATTCCTTGAACACATTCAAACTCCTTGCAGACACCACACTCTCAGGCAAGGCATTCCAATCATTCACAACTCTGCATGAAAAAAACCTGCCTCTCACTCCCCTACTCACACCCTCTTTATACAGTTTCCAGGGATGACCTCTGGTTCTCCCCTGATCTCCCACTATTCTCTGTAGAACTTCTCCACCATTGATCCTATAACAACTCCTTACCAACTTGCAGGTCTCTATCATATCTCCCCCTCTTCCTCCTGTCCACCAGACTCTGCAAGTTGCATCTTTTCAATCTTTCCTCATACTCGACATTCCAGAGGTCAGAAACTACCTTTAGTCAATCACCTTTGGACCCTTTCCAACATCTCTTCATCCTACTGAAAACCAGGTGACCAAATCTAGGCACAATAGTCCATGTGTGGCCTAATCAAAGCCTTATACAACGGAACAAGAATCTCCCTACTTCTGCACGTCAGTGTCCTCCGCATCATTCCCAGAAGCCTTTGTATTTTCTTCACAATTTTGGATATGTGTCCCCTAAATTTCAGATCCTTATCCACTATCACTCCGAGATCTCTTATTTCTTCCACCTCCAACAATATATCCTCACCAAGCATAAATTCTACATCCCATCTTTGTTTTCCAAATTTTAAAACTTTACATTTTGCAACATCGAATTCACATCCCCATTTCTATGTCCCATCACTCAATTTATTCAAGTCTTCTTGTAAGGCCACACATCTTCTCTGCTCTTCATGGTTTGTCTTAACTTTGCATCACCTGCAAACAACTGAATATCTCCATCCAAATCTTCACCTCTTTCATTAATATACGAGTTAAACAGTAATGGCCCCAAAACAGACCACTGAGGCACTCCACTAGTGACTTTCCTTTTCCTGTATATTGCTCTCCCATACACAACTTGTTGATACCTGTCAGATAGCCAGTCTCCAATCCAATGCACTAATCTAATATCCAACCCCATCTGCTCTAGTTTGACTATCAATTTATCATGAGGTACTCTTAGACAGGCTTATACGTTGGTTATGCATTACTAAATCACTTGAGGAATTGAACAACGTAGATTCGAATATAAATTAAATTACACTTTAATAAATATTTCCAATATTTTGGCAATGTCACATTGCCATCTTCAAAAGGAACTTACAAAAAATGTGGCACGTGCATGCAGGCAATACAACGGGCTACTTACTTCCCTATTGAATACAATCCCGCCAATTCACTAATTAGAAAACTTCACAGGCTCCTTAAGAAAGTTACTTCTTGGCCTGTAGATGTTACCAACAGATTAAAGCCGTTTAACTCTATACCCCCCCCCGCCCCGTATTTACAGACTCCCAAAAATACATAAAGAAAATGTGCCATTGTGTCCCATAGTCGATGGCATTGATTCTCCCACATACAAATTAGCTAAACATTTGGCCAAAGAGCTCACACACTATACTGGCAACACACCATCACACATAAACAACTTAGCCCACTTCAAAGCCAGCATAGAAAACTTTACACTCCAACATACTGACATAATTGTCAGCTTTGACGTCTCCTCCTTATTCACAAATGTCCCACTCAAGGAAACTTTAGAGCTAATCCAAGCTAAATTTTCTCCCCATATCTCAGCCCTATTTCAGTTCACAATGAACTCAGGCTATTTCGTTTGGCAGGGAAAATTCTACAAACGAATAGAGGGGACAGCCATGGTTTCAACACTCTCCCCACCCTTGGCCAATTTCTTTATGGAGACCTTCGAAGAAAAAGCCTTAGCCTCTGCCCCACAAAAACCAACCATATGGCTTCGCTACGTTGATGATGTATTTGCTATTTGGCCACATGGCTCTGAAACACTCCTCCCCTTCTTAACACACTTAAACAACCAACACCCCAGAATCAAGTTCGCCCTGGAAAAAGAGGAAAACAACAGCTTCCATTTCTTAGACACACTAGTCACCCGCCAGCCTGATGGAACCTTGGTTTTCTCAGTTTATAGAAAACCCACCCATACAGGCAGATACATTCACCAACAATTCCCCCCCCCCCCCCTCACAACAATATGGAGTGGTGAAAACACTATACAACAGGGCAAAACTAATCTGTTCTAACGACATGGTCCTAAACACTGAACTAAATCACATCCTCAACACTTTCTCAGCCAATGGCTACCCCCCCCCCCCCAAAAAAAAATCCAAAAAATATTAAAACCTACAAACCATAGCCCCCATCTCCCTCCACAACAAGGGTTACTCTAAATCCATCACCATTCCCTACATCTGAGGCACCTCAGAAAATATTACTAAAATCTTAAAAAAACATGACCTGACCCCCTGTTACAGGCCATACAGAAAATTGGCATCCCTTATCTGCTCCACTAAAGACCAACCACTTCCCCTAGACCTACCTGGTGTATACCAGGTCCCTTGCAGCTGTAAACTGTCTTACTTTGGCCAAACAGGCAGAACAGCGAATATCAGAATTTCTGAACACAAGGACTACATCCGTTTTCACAAGTACAGCCATTCTGGTCTTGCAGACCAGACCATGCTCTGGATACACGCCATAGAATATGGTGGAAGAAGGCTACAGTAATACGCCGTAGCAAATACAAATTCGAAAGCTATTTCTGGAATCAGCCTCAGCCCTAAGAACTTCTCCAAATCTCAACAAATTTGGTTGTATGCGACTGCCCGAAATTTGGGATGCTTACATCAGCAGACCTTCAGCCCATCAGCCAAGAACACCTGCTTAGCCTGCTAGAGGGGCACCATCAGAACTTTTAGGAAAACAATAGCTTCATCTCTTCATTCTCAGTTACTGTGTTGTATTGCCTACGAGCACGTGCCGTTTTTTTTGTAACTTCCTTTTGAAGATGGCCGAAATATTGGAAATATTTATTAAAGTGTAATTTAATTTATATTCGTATCTACGTTGTTCAATTCCTTAAGTGATTTAGTAATATCATGAGGTACTCTATCAAAAGCTTTGCAAAATCCAAGTATATTACTGTGTATCCTTCTCCTCTGTCCAAGGAAGCAGTCACTTTATTGTAATAAGTAAGTAGATTACTAAAACATGACATCCCTTTAGCAAATCCATGCTACCCATCAAAGATAATGGCATTGTTGTCAACCCAACTCTGGATCCTAGTTCTCACAAGCTTCTCCAACAACTTAACCACAACACCTGACACACAGATAGGCCTATAGTTTGATACTTGAGTTCGCTCACCTCCTTTGAGAAGTGGCACAATCTTGCCCTCCTTCCACTCATTAGAGAATTGACCAAGTGCAAGAGTCGTATTAAAAAAATATGTCAAGACAGGTGTCAGCTCCCTGGCACATTCCTTCAGAATACGTGGCGATATATTATCAAGTTCCACAGTCCTATTAACATCTAGTTTACTCAACTCCCCATACACCTCTTGCTCACTTACAGTCAGTTTCTCCTCCCCATCATCTGCTGCTCTTAATCTCTCCATGAAGTCACATTCACAAGATTGAAAGACCTTTTGGTTTCCTGTTCTCAAACTCTTTCAATTTTCTTGTATAATATTTCTGTATTTTAGTCTACAGATTACATCTGAGAGCTGCTGAACTTTTATGAAAAGTTGAGCAGCTTTAAAACTTTCTTACAAGTTCTTCTTTCCACATGAAATTCATTTTGATCCTGCTCAAGACTAAATGGTGATCACTTCCAATTTCAAATCCTCTGCACACTCTAGTGTCCTACACCAGTGAGAAAACATCACTATCAACAATAACAGAGTCAATGAGACTTCTTATTCCTTGCCTCTTCTCTCCATGTGAATTTGTGCACATTTTTATGTTGGAATATTATGTTAGTAACCATTCCATGTCCTGAGGAGAATCCAACAGGTACTGGTAACCCTCTTTTAATGCAGATGTTAGGTTTCATAGAAATGCTGCCTTATATAAATCGCATTATGCGAAACTCAGATCACATAGAAAAAGTAGGTTATGTTCCAAAACATCACCTAATAAACATGAAAAACATAACAAGCATAGGAACATGGAATGTAAGAACTCTTCACCAGGAAGGAGCATTGGAAATACTACTGCATGAATTAGACAACTACCAATGGGAAGTGATTGGACTCTGCGAAACCAGATGGACTGGAAAAGGAGAATTCCACCATGGACAGTACAAAATCTTAACTTCAGGCAGGGAGGACAACAAACACCAAGAAGGAGTAGCACTTATATTAAAACGAAAGGCTCAAAACTCTCTATTGTCCTACAATCCTATCTCACCTAGGATAATTAAAGCAAGATTTAAAACATCAGTCGGATCACTAACTATTATTCAAGTATACTCACCAACTTCGACATCATCAGAAGAAGACATTGAGGAGTTCTATATAGATTTGAAAAAAGCAGTACAGCAGACATCAAGTCAAGATCTCCTAATTGTAATGGGGGACTTAAATGCAAAAGTAGGCAGTGACTGGGATACCTGGCCAAGAGTAATCGGAAAGTTTGGGTATGGAGAAAGCAGTGAACGTTGCGAAAGACTGCTAAATGTCTGCTCCAATAATAGACTAACAATAACCAACACTCTCTTTAAACATCCAAAACCCCAAAGAAAACGGACATGAATATCACCAGACAGACAAACCAAGAATATGGTAGACTATATTATTGTAAACCAAAGATGGAAACCAAGTTTCCTAAACTGCAGATCCTTCTCTGCAGATTGGGATCAGACTATAAGCTAGTATTAGCAAGCCTAAGAATAAAGTTAAAATCTGGAAGCACTTTTAGAGTCAAAAGGAGATTGAATGTAAAAAAACTACAAGACAACAATATTCTAAGAAAATATCAATTAGAACTAGATAAAAACCTGAAGGAACTGCCAAAACAGAATATAAACATCTAAGAACATTGGTGCATATTAAAGAAAATAATATTAAATTCGGCAGAAAAAACAGTAGGTTACACAGAAAGAGGAAGTAAAAAGGTTAAGCGATCAAAGGAAAAGCATAAAACTAAAACAGAACTATAACAGAAATGAATATAATAGATTAACCAGAGAAATTAGAAAACTAGTTAAAAGAGAAAATAATAATTGGTTAGAAGAAAAATGCAAAATGGCAGAAAAGCTATCAAAAGAAAAATAACCTTCATGGATTATATAAATAAATAGATCAAATTAGTAAGACACGGACAACAAAAATTATAATGATCAAAAACAAAGAAGGACAACTAATTGAAAGTAAAACAAAAAGAATGGCTAAATGGGAAGAATGCTTCCAAGATTTATATAATAAAAACAGCTCCCAGGATATTACTATTCCAGCCACTGAAATGGAAGAAGAAACAAATATCTTTACCAAAGAAATAATAGCACACAGCATAGAAAAACTCAAAACTAGGAAATCACCTGGCATTGATCAAATACATGCAGAATTCTTAAAAGCAGGAAAGGAACAACTTTTTGAACCATTAAAAACATTATTTGAAAGGATCTACAAAAACGAAGCAGTGCATCGTTTTTGTAGATCTACAAAAACGAAGAAAGGATCTACAAAGGATCTTTTGTGGAAAGGATCTACAAAAACGAAGGAGTTATGACTGATTGGACCAAATCAGTCATAACTCCTATATACGAAAAATGAGATAAAACAGAATGCAATAATTACAGAGGCATTAGCCTCTTGAGTATTCCAAGTAAGGTTTTTACAAAAGTACTCCAAAAACAAATTAAGCCATATATAGAATTGGCACTAGGAGAAGAACAAGCTGGTTTCAGACCAGGGCGAAGCACAATTGATCAACTATTCACCTTAAGACAGCTAATAGAAAAGACACTAGAGTACAACCAAAGCTGCTACATAAATTTCATAGACTTTCGTCAGGCATTTGATTCAATCCGTAGAAGAGAACTATGGAAAACTATGGAAGAATTTGGAATTCCCAACAAAACCATAAGAATAATAAAGGATCTGTATGAGAAATCTGAAAGTGCAGTACAAATGGAGGACACCTTAATCAATTGGTTCCACACAGAGAGCAGAGTAAGACAGGGATGCAATCTGTCACTAGACCTGTTCAATCTTACGCTGGAAGAAGCAGCCAATAAGGCCTTAAACAATGAAGACTCCGGAATCAAAATATATGGGAAAAATGTGACAAATTTAAAATTTGCAGATGACATTGCATTACTTGCAAGTAAAGAAGAAAATCTACAGCAAATTTCTGATAAAATAAAGGAGGAGTGTATAAAATCTGGAGTAAACATAAATATAGACAAAACAAAAATTATGCAAATAGGAAAAAGAAGCACCAATCTGAAAATTGAAATTGATAGTAAGAATCTAGAGCAAGTAGAAAACTTCACTTACCTTGGAGGAGTTATTGAGTACAATGGTGAAATTATAAAAGATATAAACAGACAAATCAATCAAGCATCCCAAAATTTTGGACGACTTAATAAAATATGGAAGTCAAGAGACATCAAACAAGTAACAAAAGTAAGAATCTGTGAAACAATGGTCCTCCCAATACTCCTCTATGGAAGTGAATGCTGGAATCTAAAAAAGGCTGAAGAGAAAAAATTATTACTGAAATGGGTTGGCTAAGAAGATTACTTGGAGTATTTCTGCTGGATCGACTAAGAAACAAAAACATAAGGAAACGACTAAAACAAGAAATAACAATAATAGACAAACTCCAAGAAGACTGTGATGGTTGGCCATGTGACCAGAATGGGAATAGAAAGACTACCATCTAAATCCCTGAATACAACGATGGAAGGTAAAAGATCCAAAAGATGGCCCAGAATTAGATGGATAGACAAAATAAAAGAATGGGGGGGGGGGGGGAGACCTGAAAACCAAATCACAACAAGTGACATTAAACTGGACAGAATTGTTCGGACTCTATCAGGACAGACAGAAGTAGAAAGAGTTCATTCGGCCTCATCATCATCCACATAGATGATGGAAGAGAGAAGAAGAAGATGTTCCGAAATCGTTTTTTTTTTTAATTATATAAACAACAATGACATATCCAACAAAAATATATTTTTATTTAATTCAGGTAATTCATGCAAATTATGAAAATATATAAAATTATGAAACAAATACATAGTATAAAATTATAAATTTACAAATTGTACATAAACTTCATTGTACATAATGTATAAATGTTATAGGCAAAATAAAATAAAGTGCATATTTTAATCTTTCATGGCGTATGAGGATTTGAGGATCGGTTAATAAACATTGGTTTTGACATGTAATCACCCAATGCATTACTACAAAACAGTAGGGTAATTCTATCTTTAGAAACTTTGAATCCAGGAGCTGACTTTCGTTTTTCGAAATATAGGTGCTTTTTGCATTTTTTTTCCCCAATGTAACCGGGATTCATCTGCATTGAACACCTGGTCTGCATCATAAATGTTTATAACTGTGAGGGCTGTCTTCTTCCTTGGAGAAATTGTTAGGGACCGTATAGAGCATTGGGAAGATGAGGATAATGTTATCTGTGAGAGTCAACATGCATTTGTGAAGGGATGCTCTTGTTTTAGTAATATGTTAGCCTTTTATAATAAAGTTACAAGAGCAGTAGATGAGGGAAAGGCATATACTGCCATTTTCTTGGATTTAGCGAAGGCGTATGACAAGGTGCCACATGATTAGCTGATATTTAAGTTGCAGCACATGGGTTTGGATGTCAGATTGGTCAACTGTATTTAGGATTGGCTGCCGATAGGTATCAGAGATTTGTGTATGGTGGGACAGTTTCAGTGAGGCAGAGGGTTACAAGTCGGGTCCCACAGGGCTCAGTACTGGGATCTATATTGTTTAACCTTTATATCAATGACATTGTCAGTGGATTGCAGGGGAATATTCAGTTGTTTGTGGATGATGTGAAACTGGGAAGGGTTATTACTAATAGTGCAGATGTGGTAGCCTTGCAAGAGGATTTGAATAAGCTAGACAGATGGACAAATGAATGGGGATGTTGGTTTCATTCAGAAAAATGTAAGCTCTTGAGGTTTGGGACACATCGATGGGACGCTGCATACTGCAATAGGAACTATACTGGAGGAAGTAGTGGAGACAAGAGACCTGGGGGTTGATGATTGATAGAAACCTGAAATTCAGATGACATATTGCGAAGGTGGTGAAGGTAACACAGAAGACTGTGCAATAATGAGAAGGACGCTGACCTTCAGAGATAAAAGAGTGATCATTCTCTTGTATAAGACACTGATTAGACCACACTTAGACCATTGTTCTCAGATTTGGTCCCTAGGATTTGAATAGGATAAATTAACTGTGGAAAGGGTACAAAGGCGGATAACAATCATGGTTTCAGGACTGTACAATGTTAGTTATTAGGATCGGCTGAGGGAATGTGGACTGCAGAGTTTGGTGGATAGAAGAAGAAGGAGAGGTGATATGATTGAGACCTTTAAACTGTTGAGAGATGGTTACAGGGTTGACACTGCGGAGTTTTTTCGCTTGGTGGAAAAGCGGGAAGGAGTGATGACAAGGGGCAATCCCTGGAAGGTACGAAAGGAAACTATGAGCAAGAGGGTGAGCAGTAGTTTTTTTGTATGGAGGTTGGTTGAACCGTGGAATGCATTGCTTGATAGAGTGGTGAGAGCGAGAACAGTCAGTGAGTTTAAGGAGTGGTATGATAGGCTTTGTGTTTCCTAGGAGGGACCTCCCACGATGAGTCTTGATAGAATTTGTGCTTCCTAGGAAGGACCTCCTGCGATGAGTCTTTTGACTCCTTGGATGCCTAAATAATAATAATGATGATAATAATAATGTCTACTTAAATTTCTATTTCAAAATTAAGTGAATATGCTATTTCTCTCTTGACCAATCATATATGCTTTTTTTTTCTCTGTTTGGAGACTTGATGAATAAACGTTTTTGGAAATAATAACTTCGCAGTATTTCGGATGCAAATTTTAATGGTGTAGTTCTTGTTTTCAATTGCAGAAAATGGCATATCTACCCATTGCCCAACCTAATCACACAGCTGTTCTCTTTTCTATGACTGGAAGTGTTTTACATAAAAGTTTGGTTAAAGAGGAAAGACCCGAATCTGGGAAAACTTCAATATCACAGCAAGGTTGGTAATGATATATTATTTGTGCACCATAAACTTTCTGCTTTTTTTTAATTGCTAGAATTATTTTAAATAGTTTGCTGAAAATATTGATATCATTAGAATTTATTTTGTTTTAGGTATGTTTCAGAAAATGTGTAAGCACTTACAAGAGTCATTTGTCCAATTGTTCATATACACTTTATTCTGAAATGTTTAGCTGGATCATTTTTTTTTCAGATATGTTGCTTGAAATTCTTACAGAAAATTTGTTAAGCCATTCTAATTTTTCTGTTTCAGTTTGACCATTTACTGGGACAGAAAGGGAGAAAAATAGCCAGAATTATATATTGCAGTCTCTCTTCCCTTTATGGATGAAATTTAAAGAAATTTGGAATGTAAGATGTACATAAGAAGATATTCATGTGGTTTAATTTTAACAGCATGTAAATAGTCCATGCATGATGTTACTTTGTGTTAACTAATATTTAAGGAATTGACAGCGTATACTGGAAATATAGATTAAATAAACTTTAATATACACTTTCCGATATTTCGGCGAACGTTACGTTGCCATCTTCTTGGGAACTTACTAAAAAGACACGTGCACACAAGTACTAATACAACAAATGAGACTGAGGCTAGGACGCTAGTGTTTTCCTAAAGTCCTGATGATGCCCCCTGGCGGGCTATATTGGTAGTTCTTGGCCTTTGGGCTGAAGTTCTTTTGATAAAAGTTTCCCAAATTTGGGGCAGTTTCATGCATCCAAATTTGTTGAGGTTTGGCATGTTCCTAAGGGCCGAGGCTGATTCCATGAATAGTCTTTCATACTTGAACTTGCTGCGGTGTATTACTGTGGCTTTCTTCCATCTTATTCTGTGGCGAGTATCCAGAGCGTGGTCTGCAGGCCCAGAGTGGCTGTACTAGTGAAATCGGATGTAATCCTTGTGTTCTGAGATTCTGATATTTGCTGTCCTGCCTGTTTGGCCAAAGTAGGACAGTTTACAGCTGCAGGGGACCTGGTATACACCAGGTCGGTCTAGGGGAAGTGGTTGGTCTTTGGTGGAGCGGATAAGGGATGCTAGTTTTCTATGTGGTCTGTAACAAGTGGTCAAGTCATGTTTTTTTTTTTTTTTTTTTTTAAAACATGACTTGACCACTTGTTACAGACCACATAGAAAACTAGCATCCCTTATCCGCTCCACCAAAGACCAACCACTTCCCCTAGACCGACCTGGTGTATACCAGGTCCCCTGCAGCTGTAAACTGTCCTACTTTGGCCAAACAGGCAGGACAGCAAATATCAGAATCTCAGAACACAAGGATTACATCCGATTTCACCAGTACAGCCACTCTGGGCTTGCAGACCACGCTCTGGATACTCGCCACAGAATAAGATGGAAGAAAGCCACAGTAATACACCGCAGCAAGTTCAAGTATGAAAGACTATTCATGGAATCAGCCTCGGCCCTTAGGAACATGCCAAACCTCAACAAATTTGGATGCATGAAACTGCCCCAAATTTGGGAAACTTTTATCAAAAGAACTTCAGCCCAAAGGCCAAGAACTACCAATATAGCCCGCCAGGGGGCATCATCAGGACTTTAGGAAAACGCTAGCGTCCTAGCCTCAGTCTCATTTGTTGTATTAGTACTTGTGTGCACGTGTCTTTTTAGTAAGTTCCCAAGAAGATGGCAACGTAACGTTCGCCGAAATATCGGAAAGTGTATATTAAAGTTTATTTAATCTATATTTCCAGTATACGCTGTCAATTCCTTAAATATTAGTTATTATGTCTAACCAGCGTATAAGCCTCTCAACAAGAATAATGTTACTTTGTGATCATGCTTTTTTTGTATACAGAGAACTTCTAAATGTAGAAAGTTTTTTCACTTGGTTGCAAATTGAATTAAACTTGCTAAGAAATTAATTATATTCTTGTTTCATCCTTCATCCAAGTGTAAGCATACAAAATTTGGACGTGAAGTATCTTCATCACTGGGATACATGTATATAGAGGCTGATTACTTCACATCAGTTGTTTTATTATCCCATAATGCAAACCACACATCCTTTTGGTGTGTATAATGCTATGCATTTTGAGAAGAATCACTGCTTAGATCAGTTCCGACCTTTATCGAAGTACTGTTAAAGTGCAGGGGCATACCTCTTTGAAAACTCTGAGTGATTTACAGGAAGCTAATCACACCTGACCGGAATCATTCCAGGACAGGAAGCTCGGTGGCGGCTCCACTCAGTGACAGGCAAAAACCACCATTAACCAGAACTGCTCTACAACCCAGGAAGCAAGAAAAGATTAATATCATTTGGGGTAAAGTTCAGTGGTTACCTCTCCAAAACCTCAGTTACAGGCAAAAACCTGCCATCAAACAGAACTGCTGTATTCCCTGGAATCAAGCATAAAGATGCACATTATTAAAACATTATCAGTATGAACCAGACTCATAAGAGATACCAAGGAAATCATATTTCCCATATACAAATAACAAAAAGTTGTATCACCTTATTATCAAAATTCTCTGGATTAGAGAAAGATTTCTTTCACTGGGTGCAAATTAAATTTTCAGGTGTCCTTTTTGTTAATTAATAAGAATACAAACTAGATCTATTTCCTTAGAAAATATACAGTGGATTACATGGCATCCAGCCTGTTCTTATACTAATATTTAAGGAAACTCATAATACATTTAGAATGTTAAATTACACTTTCCAAGAAATAATATTCTTATTTTATCCTTTTTATTCAAGTGTAAGCAAACAAAGTTTGCACGTGAAAATAATCTTCACAACTAGACTACTTGGATATAGAGGTTGGTGACTTCACATCAATTTAATATTCTAAATGTATTATAAGTTGTTCTTATGAACAGGCTGGATGTTATATAATACACTGTATATGTTATAAGAAAATAGATCAGCAACTCATGACAAATGACGACGTTCAATTGGATTGTTTGACACAATAACCAATTACAGCCACCGATTTCTGGGTGCTGTTGTTTCAGTGCATGCCCTACCTCGCCTTCTGGGTGGTTTAAAACCTCTGAAATGCCAAGAAGTTGACTTGCTGCACCATCTGCACGTCTGTTTAAAGGACTCAAAGATGTCTTGTATTTATGTATTTATTTATGTATTTGTCTTGTATCACATTTATGTTAATAGCACAATTGTACTACACACCTGTGCTATTAACATAAATGTGATACAATATGTACACATTGAAATTTCTCTTCTTCGTGAGCATTAGTATATTGTGTTTAATTTGAGGAATCATATGAAGCTAGCAAACAATTAGGGAAATCTTTAACAGGAATAAATGCAAAAATGCACACCTAGCACACCCTAAATATTCATCTCTGATAAATTCTCTACTAGTCTCTACATTTTCTATTCTCTAAACTAGGGTTCTCAACCTGTGGTATGCATACCCCTTGGGGGGGGGTATGTAGTAAATTTTTTGGGGGTACACCGTGAGAGCTCAAAAGTTGCTAGATCTAGTAACAAAGTCACTAAGTTGGCATCACTGATACTGATTAATTTCTGAGAACTGAATGACAGATTACCCAGTAAAATGTTTATAATTTTATAAGATTTGTTAAATTATTTATGTCACTCTTTGTGTTTATCAATATATGTAATTTATGAATACAAAATTTAATGTATATATATATATGTTTTATTTTATTCCCATTGTTATACTATAACTATAATTTTATCTATCTATACAAGGGGTTTGCCATTTCTATTTTCTGCAAAGCATGAGTTATTTGTTTCACCGGGACAGCATGTTTTGTATACTTTATTAGTCATCATGCCTCTAATGATTGAGTCCCCATACAATGTTATACTACCATCCATTGACTTTTTCTTCATAATGCTAACTTCCTCCTCATTCACATCAGCCAGTCTCTTCTTTCGATGTTTAATCTCATCTTCCAGCTATTTCGATTCACTTTTCATTTTCATCAACTTTTGCCTAAGGTCTTCCACCCTGTTTCCTTTGTTATCATGCCTATCACTTTCATGCAGTTTCTATTTACTACCAGTGATGCTAGCTTCCATTTCAAAATGGTCTAACCTATCATTATACTTCACACATACATTAATTCTTTCCTTCTTTTGTTCACTTTAACAGTCTGCAAATCTTTCACATTTTTCGGTACATACATGAAACAGATCTCGCAACACATCCACTGGGAAAAAATTCAGGGCAGAACTTGATCTGCATGCTGATTCTGTGCAACAGATATGCACTTCTTTATGGATGTCATTTTTAGAGTAGGAACAAACTGAGTAGCAAAAACTCAAATAAACAAAATTCCAGCAACAGACACTACTGCAGACCACTTGTATCCAGCATGAAAAAAAGAATGAAGCACAGTTATACAAAAAAAAAAAAAAAAACCCACTATGTGCTATTTAAAACACTTTTCTTAGCACAGCTCATATATTTAAAATGGATATTTTTATCCTTCCTTGAATAAGTTATATATATATCTGTGTATGTGTGTAATGTATAATATTCACACAAACTTTCTGTGATTTTCTATGGTTTTTCTTTTCACTTGAGGAGAAGCAGAAAGATTTAAACTGTATAGCAAGATCCAGTAAATTTTTAATCAGAGCATTAATAGTTATAGGCCATTTTGAAGATCATGACTTTTAGTAAGAATCATGCAAAAGAGTAGGGCTATACATACCTTTATGGGTGACTTTGTGATTCATAATGACATGGGTTTGCGATCTGAACTTTAAACACTGAAATGTATATATATGTCTTAATAAATGTGTATTAATTAAATATTAATTGTATATATGTGATATTTTTATGTTTTATTTATTTATTTTTATGTTTTATTTATTTATTTTTATTGATTTTCTTTTTTATTTATTTTCAGAATTTAAAAAGCAGGGAGCTGTCCAAGAGAGCAAAGATGAAACATTTTCTTCTGAAGGAGAAATTGATGAATCTAAAGAAGAAGATATTTCTCAACAGGAAATAGAATTCCAAAAAGATGAGACTTTGGATGAAGCGGAACCATTGGATCAAGTGGATCAAAAGCGTAGAAATAAATTTAATTATAATGATCGTTCCATTCAAACATTTACTAATCCTCATAGGGTAATTTGCACATTCAATTAAGCATATTTATATACAAATTAATACAGGTTAAACAGCAATGGTCTCAAAACAGATCCCTGAGGCATACCACTAGTGACTTTTCTCTTCCGGGATATTGCTCTCCCATACACAACTTGCTGATACCTATCAGATAGTGAATCTCCAATCCAATGCAGTAGTCTATTATCCCTGCTAATACTTTACAATCCAAACCCATATTCTCCAGTGATGCAACAATCTTTCATGCTGTATTCTGTCAAAAGCTTTAGCAAGATCCAAAAATATCATGGTGTGTCCTCCCTTGTAAATCAATGGTAACATTATTATAGAATGTGAGCAAGTTACTAAAGTAATCTTCCCTTAATAAGCCCATGCTTTTCCTCACAAAGTAGAGATTCTCTGTCAGGCCACTTCTGAATATGAGCTGTAACCAACTTTCCCCAAATCATCACAACCATTCTAGAGATACTGATAGATTGATAGTTAGATACATCAGTTTTTGCACAACTTTTGTGCAATGGGATTATCATATATTCTTTCCACTCCTGTGGAATCGTCCCTGTTCTTGTCAAAAGAATAGCCAGTTCAGCTGAACGCTCTTTTTAGCATCTATGCTGATATCCCATCAGTGCTTATTTCTAAGTTGTTATTCAGTTTGTTTCACAAAATGAATAAGAACCTCTTTCTAGTACCTCCTCCTCATATAACCGAGTTTTTTCATCCAGTGAAGAGGTAGCAGTGAGTGCAATATTACATACACCAAGTTGATGGCTTTTAACAAAATGGGCACTCATTAGTTGAACAATCTCTTGTGCATTTGTCATCAGCTTAGAGTTTTTCTTTCATATTCATTACCTGCAGCATAATGCCAGAATTCTTTTGGGTTGTCTATTTAGCTTGCAGAGGCAGTTTCTTTTCATACTTAGACTTAGCTTTCTGTACAACAGTTGTGACTATTCTGGCCTCTTCCTTTTACTTTTCACAACTGACATCATCCGTATTACATGGAATTCCTTCCACATCATTTTTTCTTATGAATCTCTTGCTTCATAAGATTGCACATCCAATTCACTCTTATCTATTTATTCTTCAAACTCATCATCATCAAATTCCTGCCATGTATTATCAAGGGGTGTACAGGATATAATAGTACTACATGAAAAATTTAGCATCTACTAACTTCCTATCTACAATTTTCCTCCAAATCAGTCTGTTACTTGTCAAGACTCCAACATTATTAGATTTTGAAAGTTTATTTTTCACTTGGTTAGAATATAATAAATTTAGTTTAATCTTTTATCCAAGTGTGAGCAAACAAAGTTTGCACCTGAAAGTATCTTCAGGACTGGGGTAAGGTGGTACAACACTAGGACGACTCCTTGCAAAGGTGGAGCGAGCTACCAACACTCCTATCTCAGTATCTCTCATAATGCAAAACACATCTCCTTGCAGATATGTCTAATGTTATGCATTAAGGAAAGGGCCACTACCCAGACTAGTTTCGACCTTATTGAGGTCTCTTCAGTGGGAGCCAGGCCCAAATGGAAATACCAGCCAGAAGCATTAGCAGGTCATCTCTACCGATAGGAGTTGCCAATTGGTGTGCCACCTTTTTAACACGTTCATTGCCAAGCTGAAAATTGGAATTTCGTGTGGTGGCCAAATTATTTTTATTTTTTTATTTAGTGAGCGACGTCCACGCTATAACGCGTGTTCGGCCGTTTGGTGAGAACTCGCATTACGCGATATCGCGTGATTGGCAATGAACATGTTAATAAATTACTCTGGATTTAGAGAAAGATGTTGAAAGTTTATTTTTCACTTGGTTAGAATATAATAAATTTAGTTTAATCCTTTATCCAAGTGTGAGCAAACAAAGTTTGCGCCTGAAAGTATCTTCAGGACTGGGTTAAAGTGGTACAACACCAGGATGACTCCTTGCAAAGGTGGAGCAAGAAACTAGCACTCCTATCTCAGTATCTCCCATAATGCAAAACACATCTCCTTGCAGATATGTATAATGTTATGCATTAAGGGAAGGGCCACTACCCAGACTAGTTTCGACCTTTATTGAGGTCTCTTCCATGGGAGCCAGGCCCAAATTGAGATACCAGCCAGAAGCATTAGCAGGTCATCTCTACCGATAGGAGTTGCCAATTGGTGTGCCACTCTTTTTAATAAATTACTCTGGATTTAGAGAAAGATATTGAAAGTTTATTTTTCACTTGGTTTATTTTATTTTTTATTTTATTATTTTTTTTGAAAGTTTATTTTTCACAACACCAGGATGATTCCTTTGCAAGGAGTTGTCCTGGTGTTGTACCACCTTACCCCAGTCCTGAAGATACT
Organism: Typopeltis vanoorti; assembly: GCF_054136105.1. Classification (NCBI taxonomy): domain Eukaryota; kingdom Metazoa; phylum Arthropoda; class Arachnida; order Uropygi; family Thelyphonidae; genus Typopeltis; species Typopeltis vanoorti. Next base: position 106,418,727 of record NC_143564.1, on the reverse strand, counting down.
TTCAGGTGCAAACTTTGTTTGCTCACACTTAGATAAAGGATTAAACTAAATTTATTATATTCCAAGTGAAAAATAAACTTTCAACATCTTTCTCTAAATCCAGAGTAATTTATTAAAAAAGGGTGGCACACCATTTAGCAACTCCTATAGGTAGAGATGACCTGCAAATGCTTCTGCCTGGTATCTCCACTTGGGCCTGGCTTCCACTGAAGAGACCTCAATAAAGGTCGAAACTAGTCTGGGTAGTGGCCCTTCCCTTAATGCATAGCATTAGACATATCCACAAGGAGATATGTTTTGCATTATGAGAGATACTGAGATAGGATTATTGATAGCTTCCTCCACCTTTGCAAGGAGTCATCCTGGTGTTGTACCACCTTACCCCAGTCCTGAAGATACTTTCAAGCGCAAACTTTGTTTGCTCACACTTGGATAAAGGATTAAACTTAATTTATTATCAGATTTTATATTTCTATCGTCTAAGCCGCACTTTGTACCGTACCAATCACCTATATCTTGGTCTTCCTCTGGGTCGTTTTGTTGCCAACCGGGCAGAGAACACTTGTTTTGCTAATCTTTCCTCGCCAATTCTGTTCAAGTGACCATACCACCTGAGATTAGCTCTGCTAACGCATTCCTGGATGCTCAAATTCTTTCCTAATATCCTCGTTTTTAATATGATATTACCATTGATGCCATCTGTTCATTCCTCTAATCTTTCTCAGGATGCTCATATCTGTGGTCTCTAGTCTTTGGTCAAGTGTTTTACTTTTGACCCAGCTCTCAGATCCATAAGTTAAAACTGGTTTGAACACTGTCTTGTATACAGCTAATTTAGTAAATTCCGACTAATTCTCTCTTATTCCATATGAATTTATTCAATTGACTTCCTACCATACCAGCTTTGTTAATTCCGTTGTCTATTTCGATGTTTAATTTGCCAGCAAAGGTTGGTCGATTGGTAGAGCCTCTGCTACTAAAGGCTCAGCAAAAAGTTAAGCAAGTTTGAGCACGGTAGTAGTTGGAAGGGATTATTCTTTCGATGCAGTTGGCACACTCTCCCTCGATGAGTTTTTGGACTCCCTGGAGGTGTTCCATAATAATAATAATAATAATAATTTTCCATCTTCATTAAAATTCGTGCCTAAGTAGCTGAAATGTTTTACCTGTTCCACAGGTTCTCCGTTCACAATGCAGTTGACATTTTCAACAATTTTGCCTATTTTCATTGTATTTGTCTTTTTATTGCTGACCTTCATACCATATCTGTTACAACAGTTATTCAATTTAGTCAGGGAATCTTGCAGACTTGTAGCAGATTTATTTAGAAGTGTAACATCGTCCGCATAAAGCAGAGCTGACATTAATATCTCCAATTTTGATATCATGTTTAATACCACTTTCCTTCATAATGTGATCCATATAGATAATGAATAACAGAGGGGATAATGTACATCCATGTCTGACACCAGATTTAACATTAAACAATCTTCCTGTACTTCCTTCAATTCTAACTGCTGACTTACAACTCAAATAAAGATTAAGTATTGCTTGATATAATGCCCCCTTGACACCATATACCTGTAACGTATTGAATAGCTTCTCTCTTGGCACCTTGTCATATGCCTTTTCCAGATTGACAAAACTTAAATATAGATCTTCGGTATATTCCCATGCTTTCTCAACCATTTGTCGTAAAGTGAAGATCTGATCCTGACAGTCTCTGTTTCGCCTGAATCCAGCTTGTTCTTAATCAAGCCTTTCTTCCACAATTCTTCTCAACCGTTTCTCAAGTATACTTGCATAAATCTTGCCAGGTACACTCAGTAGTGAAATACCTCTGTAATTCCCACATCCAGTTTTATTTCCCTTTTTATATATGGGTACTATGAGAGCTCTACTCCAATCATCAAGAATTCGTTCCTCTGTCCAGGCTTTCTGAACTGTGCAGTGCAGCCACTGTAAGACTTTCATACCACCATACTTCAGCATTTCTGGTCGAATATCATCTACTCCCTGCCTTTCCACATTTCAAGCCTTTGATGGCTTTTTGTATTTCAAGTTGAGTGTTTTTTACCACTGTGCTATCACTGCTTGTTTAATTTAGCAATTTTTCGAAGTAATTACTCGAAAGGATATCTTTTTCTCCCGTTTTCATGTCACCTTATCATCTCTAACTTCTTTTGCAGGACTCTTTCCTCCATTTCTGAACTTCTTCAACAACATCCAGAATATCTTACCACCTTCTTGATATTTATTTTCTATGTTCTTCCCAAAGTCCTCCCATGACTTTTGTTTAGCTAGTTTTACACAGTGTTTAGCTTTCTTACATTTGTCTCTGTATTCTCTAAGAGCACAAGCTAACTTATTTGCCAGGAACTTTTGATATGCTTTCTTCTTTTCCTTCACTGCCTCACCATGGAGTTCTGATTTTTCTATCCTTACAGATAACCTCACCACATGCCTCCGTGGCTGAATCAATCAGTGTTTTCTTCAAGGCTTGTCACTGAATCTCCAAGGTTTGGTTCCTGTTCTCAAACTCTTTCCTTTTTTTTTCAATAATCTTTGTGTATTTTAGTCTACAGTTCACATCTGTGAGCTGCTCAACTTTTATTCGCTTCAAAACTTTCTTACATGTTGTTCTTTTCAATATGAAATTCAATTTTATCCTGCTCAAGACTAAATAGTGATCACTTCCAATTTCAAATCCTCTGTACACTCTGGTGTCCTGCACCAGGGAGAAAGCATCACTAGTCAACAATAACAGTCAGTGAGACTTTTCTTATTCCATGCCTCTTTTCTGCATGTGAATTTGTGCACATTTTTATGTTGGAACATGGTGTTAGTAATGACCAGTTCATGTCCTGAGCAGAAATCCAACAGGTATTTGCCATTATTATTTGCTTTGCTCTTTTCTCCAAATTTTCCCAAAATATTTTTGTATGTCTCACAATCATTCCCTACTCTGCTATTTAGATACCCAACAAGGACCAACTTTTCCTTTTTCATTGTATCAGTTGCTTTCTCTAAAGCCTCAAAAAATTCCCCCACTTCTACCTTTGTAGAACTTTCTGTGGGACCATAGGCACAAATAAGTCTCATTGTCCAGTTCCACCATTCTGATATTTGTCCACATCACTCTGCTTGAGACTGCCTGCCATTCAAGAAGATTAGTCTTGTATTTAGTGTTGAATACTATGGCTACTACTTCTTTTCCTTGATTGGAAAAGTTATATTTTTGTTTTTATTATTGCTCAGAAAAATCTCACCAGTTTTTGTCTTTTTTGTTTCAGTCAACCCTGTTATGTCGGTCTGGTACTTATCTAATTCCTCAGCTAGCTCCATTTCTTTGCCATTTAGGCATCTTATATTGATAGAACCTATCTTTAACTCTGGTAATGTTGAGTTGGGGATGTGCTTTTAGATTTGTTCCAGTAGCTGACTTTTCACTGTATACCCTGGTTCCCTGGTAAAAACAACGGGGGCCTTGTTTAACCGGGCGATGCCCCACCCGGCATGAAATTTTGTCATGTTGTACCATCATTTTGTATTTTGGTTTAAGCCAATAAGAATACAATTTGGTCTGCTAAATCCCAAACTGCTAGTCCATTCTCATTCGTTCAGTATCCAGGTAGATACCCAACAGGGTGCACTACGAGAAGGTGAAGATTGGACATTAGGTCAGAAGCCTTGGTCAGTTCTTCGCATTCCTTTATGTGAAAGTCTTCTCTCAGTTATACAGCTTTGACCCTTAAGCACCCCAGAGTTCTTAGAACCACCTTGAACCACCTAGAGGTTTTCAAACTCTTCGTACACATTCTGATATTGCATCATTTAAGTTTTATTATTTTAAAATGATGCTTTCCATGCACTGCCGATATCTTTCCCATCCAACAACTGATACCACAGTGCAGAATCCAACATACTCCTTAGTTGGTCATAATTTCCTGCTTTGTAGTTGAGCATATAACCTTTCTGAATGGAATATTCATCAACTTAGTCACTTCCCAAGTGAGTACTACATGATCATTGTTACCAACTGGAGGCAGATCTAACACTCTTTGACCTCAAGTTTCTTCTTTCACAGTAAGTTTAGTTTCATTTTTCTGATGAGATTTTACTGCTATAACCACAGTAGAGATAATATTTCTATAATGATAATGAAAATATTGCACAAGGTTTTTAAATTGAAACTGACAGCCAATCTTTATTGTAAAAACGATCATTTAAACAAGGCAAAATGTTTAAGTACTGTTTAAGGCAGCTGGCTGCATGCTAGATAAACCAGAAATCTTACATGATAATAAAAATAAAAAATAAAAATATGAAGTGTGTGTATATATATGTATATATATCACTTTTGACTGTTATAAGCCATCAGCATCATATAAATTAGGGTGATGTAACAATGCCAGAGTATTCTCTTTCAGCAAAAGTTTATGCTTAAAGTGACTTCTGTGTACAAGTTGCATATCTTTCCACTCCATGTTGTGCAAGATCAGATATGTGATTTTATGCACTGGATATAGTTTTGGTGTGGATGGAAACTTTTCCCCACAGATCAGGTAGTTTGTATAAGAAAAATGATACTCACATGGGACCTGACTGAATATCCAAGAGGAGGCAGTCCCTCAAGGCTTAGTTTTAAGTGTCACACTTTTTGCAATCAGTGTTAACTCAATAACCAAACAACTACTCCCAGTTGTAAGTAATGCTCTCTATGTAGATAACCTCATCATCTTCTGTCAGTCACGGAATATGAGGGTTACGAAAGACAGCTTCAGCAAGCCATTGAACATTTTTCATAGTGGATACTTGTGATTCTCCCAGCAGAAGGTAGTTTATATGTATTTTTGCCTCAGTCATCGGGTTTTCTTTCCAATTCGGAATTCAGACTAGGACACAGTTTAATCCTATTTATACCAATTAGAAGCCAAGTTCTTAGGCTTGTATATGACAAGAAACTTAGTTTCCTCCCTTATATATGCCAGTTGTGAGATAAGTACCATAAAGCATTGAATGCCCTTTGGACTCTATTTTCCACCTCTTGTTGTGTTGACAGATGTTCTTTGCTCCTGTTGTCCCTTTCACTGATTGGATTGAAACTTTATTATGGATCCGGTCTATGCTTCTGCCAGAGAGAGTGCATACTGCAATGGTTGGGTCATATCCATCATCAAGTTATGAGAATTGCAACTGGAGTATTTCAAACTTCACTGATCACTAGCCTCTGCCTTAAGGTAAATGAAGCTACCACCTTTGTTGCTTTTATGTCAACAGCTGCTATATGTTAACAAAATAAAATCCTTGCCAGACCATCCCATGTAACCAACTATATTTTGTCTGTGATGGAAGAATCTATATACAACACTCATATAACCTTTTTAGTTTGCATACAAAAGCACTCTCTTAGAAGCTCTAGATGTTAGGTTCGACTGTATTGCACAGACCAGTAAATATACTAGTGCCTTGGTATTCACGTATACAACCATATAGTTTTTTTTCTGCAGACTACACAACCTTCTGTTGTCTGCAGACTACATGCCTCCTGTTGTCTAAGGGAAGTTCTTTCTAACACACAGAATGCACTAGAAATACTCTGATTTTTGTGCTTGCCTACACAGATGTGTCTTCCTATGCTGTCTTCCCAGACAGCATAATATCTTCTTAGATGCTACTAAAATGTAACAGCTTCCCTGATGAGATTTATGCTATAGAGCTTGTTTTAAACTAAGATTTCATCACTACCAAAGATGCATTATACATACAGATTCATGGAGCCATACAGGCAGTAACAAGTCTAAGCTACAGAAACATCTGGGACTCTCTCTCAGTTATAGAAGCTACATTCGGATATGTTCTTCTGTTGGATCCCAAGCCATGTAGAGTGGGATTAAGGAAAATGAGACTGTAGATGTTGTAGCTAAGTCAGCTTGTTTTTCAAGCTTTCACCATAGACTGATTGTAGGTTTATAGATTGCATAAGACAGAAACTTTTATCCCAGTGGCAATCATCAGGAAATAGAGAGGCCAACAACAAACTCTATCAAATCAAACCTGAAATCAAATGTATAAGAAAGATGATACTCATATGAAACCTGACTGAATATCCAAGAGGAGGTAGTCTCATTTGCACAGTGTACTCAGGACTGTAAAGAGGAAGTTCTTGCTTGGCTCTGCATAGGTCATAGTCATCGTACACACTTCTTCATATTAATGAATCTTAGGTCATCTTACACACTTCTTCATATTAATGAGGGATGAAGACATACCTGGTGAGATCTTTCTGAGCAATAAATACAAAATGTTATATTCAGGCAATAACAATCAAGAAAAAGAAGGAGTAGCCATAGTATTCAACACTAAATACAAGGCTAGTCTTCTTGAATGGCAGGCAGTCTCAAATAGAGTGATGTGGGCAAATATGAGAATGGAGGAACTGGACAATGAGGCTTATTTGTGCCTATGGTCCCACAGAAGGTTCTACTAAGGTAGAAGTGGAAGAATTTTTTGAGGCTTTAGAGAAAGCAACTGACACAATGAAAAATGAAAAGTTGGTCCTTGTCATCATCATCATCAAATTCCTGCCATGTACCCTCAAGGGGTGTACAGGATATGAGAGTACTACATGACAAAAATTACATTGTTACTAACTTCCTATCTACAATTTTCCTCCAAATCAGTCTGTTACTTGTCAAGACTCTAGCATTATCAGATCTTGATTCTAGTGGTAAGACTTATACGTTGGTTAGACATAACTGGTAATTAATTTACGGAATTAACAACGCATATAAAGTAAAGTAAAATTCCGTAAATTAATTACCAATTATCAGATCTTATATTTCTATCATCTAAGGCACTTTGTACTGCATCAATCCACCTATATCTTGGTCTTCCTCTGGGTCGTTTTGCTGCCAAACTGGCAGAGAACACTTATTTTGCTAATCTTTTCTCTCCCATTCTTTTTAAGTGACCATACCACCTGAGGTCCTTGTTGGGGATCTAAATAGTAGAGTAGGAAATGATTGTCAGACATACAAAAATATTTTGGGAAAATTTGGAGAAAAGAGCAAAGCTAATAAAAATGGCAAATACCTGTTGGATTTCTGCTCAGGACATGGACTGGTTATTACTAACACCATGTTCCAACATAAAAATGTGCACAAATTCACATGCAGAAAAGAGGCAAGGAAAAAGAAAAGTCTCATTGACTATGTTATTGTTGATAATGATATTTTCTCCCTGGTGCAGGACACCAGAGTGTACAGAGGATTTGAAATTGGATCACTATTTAGTCTTGAGCAGGATAAAATTATTATTATTATTATTAAACAAGACCTCATGGAGTCAAAGACTCATCTAGGAGGTCCTTTTATCTTACACACACATCTCATCATACCGTGTCTTAAACACATTCAAACTACTTGCAGACACCACGCTCTCAGGCAAGGCATTCCAATCACTCACAACTCTGCACGAAAAAAACCTGCCTCTCACTCCCTTACTCACACCCTCCTTATACAGTTTCCAGGGATGACCTCTGGTTCTCCCCTGATCTCCCACTATTCTCTGTAGAACTTCTCCACCATTGATCCTATAACAACCCCTTACCAACTTGTAGGTCTCTATCATATCTCCCCTCTTCCTTCTCTCCACGAGACTCTGCAAATTACATCTTTTCAATCTTTCCTCATACTCAACATTCCAGAGGTCAGAAACTACCTTAGTCAGTCACCTTTGGACCCTTTCCAACATCTCTTCATCCTTCTGAAAACCCGGTGACCAAATCTGGGCACAATAGTCCAAGTGTGGCCTAATCAAAGCCTTATACATTGGAACAAGTATCTCCCTACTTCTACATGTCAGTGTCCTCCGCATCATTCCCAGAAGTCTTTGTGTTGTCTTCACAATTTTGGCGATGTGTCCCCTAAATTTTAGATCCTTATCCACTATCACCCCCAGATCTCTTATTTCCTCTACTTCCAACAATATATTCTCACCAAGCATAAATTCTGCATCCCATCTTTGTTTTCCAAATTTTAAAACTTTACATTTTGCAACATTGAACTCACATCCCCATTTGCTTGCCCAATCACTCAATTTATTCAAGTCTTCTTGCAAGGCCACAACATCTTCACTACTCTTTATGGTTCGTCCCAACTTTGCATCATCTGCAAACAACTGAATATCTCCATCCAAATCTTCACCAATATCATTAATATATAAGTTAAATAGTAATGGCCCTAAAACAGACCCCTGAGGCACTCCACTAGTGACTTTCCTTTTCCTGGATATTGCACCCCCATACACAACTTGTTGATACCTATCAGATAGCCAGTCTCCAATCCAATGCACTAATCTAAAATCCAACCCCATCTGCTCTAGTTTGACTGTCAACTTATCATGAGGTACTCTATCAAAAGCCTTTGCGAAATCCAAGTATATTACTGTGTATCCTTCTCGTCTGTCCAAGGAAGCAGTCACTTTATTGTAATAAGTAAGTAGATTACTAAAACATGACCTCCCTTTAGCAAATCCATGCTGTCCATCAAAGATTATACCATTGTTGTCAACCCAACTCTGGATCCTAGTTCTCACAAGCTTCTCCAACAACTTAACCACAACACCTGACACACAGATAGGCCTATAGTTTGATGCTTGAGTTCGATCACCTCCTTTATGAAGTGGCACAATCTTGCCCTCCTTCCACTCTTTAGGAACTTGACCAAGTGCAAGACTCGTATTAAAAAAATATGTCAAGGCAGGTGTCAACTCTCTGGCACACTCCTTCAGAATACGTGGTGATATATTATCAAGTCCCACAGCCTTATTTACATCTAGTTTACTCAACTCCCCAAACACCTCTTGCTCACTTACAGTCAGTCTCTCCTCCCCATCATCAACTGCTCTTAATCTCTCCATGAAGTCACATTCACAAGATTGAAAGATCTTTATGAATTGCTCATTAAGTATCTCCACAACACATTCTGCAACAGCTGTCTTTATACCATTTCCTCCAATCAATGTCATCCTTCCATAATCATTCTTTCTTTTGCTGGCTACATATCGAAAGAACTCCCTAGGATTCTTTTTGGCTTCATTAGCTAACTGCTGTTCATACCTCTCTTTAGCTACTCTCACCAACCAAGTCACCCTCCTTGCCTGGTCTTTGTAGACCTCATGAAATTGGTTACTTCCACTTCTCTTATGCTGTCTCCACAATGCCTTTTTTTTCTGTATTGCATGCTTAATCTCTTTATTCATCCATCTCACACCTACCTTATTTAACCTTCTCACCCGTGGTATACATTTAGACATTACATCTACTAAATAGTTTTTGAAAATCCCCCAAGCTGCATTGATCTCTTTTCCAGCTAACTCCTCATTCCATGCTACATCTGCAAGCTGTCTCCTGAGCTCTTCATAATCACCCCCCTTGTAGTTCCACATATACCCTTTTTTCACAAGGGTCCTTGCACTGCTGGCAACCACCCAGGTAATCACCTCATGGTCACTTTCACCAATTGGTGGATGATTTGACACCTCATTTATAATTACATCCTCCGATGAGATGACCAAATCCAAGACCCTTAATCCTTCGTGTGCCCTCTGTTACATACTGTCTGAGGTAGTTATCCCTCAAAAACTCAAGAAACTCATTTTCTTTACTTCCAGTCGCTATCTCTTCAATCCAGTCTATATTGCCATAATTAAAATCACCCATAATGATCACCCTTTTCTTATTTGCTTGGCTTATTTGACTATACATTTCACTATCACCACCATCCACATTACCAGGTCTATAACAACATCCCACAACACAAATTGAATTTCATATTGAAAAGAACAACATGTAAGAAAGTTTTACAGTGAATAAAAGTTGAGCAGCTCACAGATGTGAACTGTAGACTAAAATACACAAAGATTATTGAAAAAAAAAGGAAAGAGTTTGAGAACAGGAACCAAACCTTGGAGATTCAGTGACAAGCCTTGAAGAAAACACTGATTGATTCAGCCACAGAGGCATGTGGTGAGGTTATCTGTAAGGATAGAAAAATCAGAACTCCATGGTGAGGCAGTGAAGGAAAAGAAGAAAGCATATCAAAAGTTCCTGGCAAATAAGTTAGCTTGTGCTCTTAGAGAATACAGAGACAAATGTAAGAAAGCTAAACACTGTGTAAAACTAGCTAAACAAAAGTCATGGGAGGACTTTGGGAAGAACATAGAAAATAAATATCAAGAAGGTGGTAAGATATTCTGGATGTTGTTGAAGAAGTACAGAAATGGAGGAAAGAGAGCTGCAAAAGGAGTTAGAGATGATAAGGTGACATGAAAACGGGAGAAAAGGATATCCTTGAAGTATGGAGTAATTACTTCGAAAAATTGCTAAATGAAACAGGTAGTGATAGCACAGTGGTAAAAAACACTCAACAGGCATAATGTCAGGAATACATATCCATACTTGAAGTAGAAAAAGCCATCAAAGGCTTGAAATGTGGAAAGGCAGCAGGAGTAGATGATATTTGACCAGAAATGCTGAAGTATGGTAGCATAAAAGTCTTACAGTGGCTGCACTGCATAGTTCAGAAAGCCTGGACAGAGGGACGAATTCCTGATGATTGGAGTAGAGCTCTCATAGCACACATATATAAAAAGGGAAATAAAACTGAATGTGAGAATTACAGAGGTATTTCCCTACTGAGTGTTCCTGACAAGATCTATGCAAGTATACTTGAGAAACGGTTGAGAAGAATTGTGGAAGAAAAGCTTGGTGAAGAACAAGCCGGATTCAGGCCAAACAGAGGCTGTCAGGATCAGATCTTCACTTTACGACAAATGGTTGAGAAAGTATGGGAATATAACGAAGATCTATATTTAAGTTTTGTCAATCTGGAAAAGGCATATGACAAGGTGCCAAGAGAGAAGCTATTCAATATGCTACAGTTATATGATATCAATGGGGGCATTATATCAAGCAATACTTAGTCTTTATTTGAGTTGTAAGTCAGCAGTTAGAATTGAAGGAAGTACAGGAAGATGGTTTAATGCTAAATCTGGTGTCAGACAAGGATGTACATTATCCTCTCTGTTATTCATTATCTATGTGGATCACATTATGAAGGAAAATGGTATTAAACATGGTATCAAAATTTAGATGTTAATGTCAGCTCTTTGCTTTATGCGGACGATGTTATACTTCTAAATAAATCCACTGCAGGTCTGCAAGATTCCCTGACTAAGTTAAATAACTGTTGTAATAGATATGGTATGAAGGTCAGCAATAAAAAGACAAAGACAATGAAAATAGGTAGAATTGTTGAAAATGTCAACTGCGTTGTGAACGGAGAACCTGTGGAACAAGTAAAACATTTTAGCTACTTAGGCATGATTTTTAGTGAAGATGGTAAATTAAATATGAAAATATACAACAGAATCAACAAAGCTGATATGGTAAGAAGTTAATTGAATAAATTCATATGGAATGAGAGAGAAATTAGTTAAAACACTAAATTAGCTGTACAAGACAGTGTTCAAACCAGTTTTAATGAGAGATCTGAGAGGGTCAAAAGTAAAACACTTGATGAAAGACTAGAGACCACAGAAATGAGAGTCCTGAGAAAGATTAGAGGCGTGAAAAGATTGTGTCAATGGCAATATCATATTAAAAACGAGGATATTAAGAAAGAACTTGACCTTGTCACCATACAGGAATGTGTTAGCACAGCTAATCTCAGGTGGTATGGTCATTTGAACAGAATGGGTGAGGAAAGATTAGCAAAACAAGTGTTCTCTGTCAGGGTGGCAGGGAAACGACCCAGAGGAAGACCAAGATATAGGTGGATTGATACGGTACAAAGTGCCTTAGATGATAGAAATATAAGATCTGATAATGATTGAGTTTAGAAAAGTAACAGACTGATTTGGAGGGAAATTTTAGATAGGAAGTTAGTAATGATATAAATTTTTCATGTAGTATTATCATATCCTGTACACCCCTTGAGGCTACATGGTAGGAATTTGATGATGAAGACAATACCTATATATGAGTTGTGTGGTATTGCGTGCAATACCACACAACTCATAATAATTGCTGATTTTATTTTATCTGCAGTTATTGATACACTATGAATAGTGTATCAATAATCACTAACCATCATTCTCATTTTAATCTACTGCCATCATTTTGTCAATGAGCACAGTTGCTATTTTAGTTGTATTCATAATCTCTCTGACCCCTATACACTCAGGCAGATTTGATCAGATTCATGCAGTGTTATTTCCATTTTCAAATTTTTACAGGGCATTAATATTTATCACCCTATATTGAATATTTACGTATTGTATATATTAGTTTTATTAGGTCAGCTTTATATATATATATATATATATAAGCTTTTAACAACCTTTTTTTGTTTTTGTTTTTTATGTTTTTATGAATATTTTAAACTGTAGAAATTTTTTACATTATCTTTTTACATTTATTTTTATGCACATTATTATAGCTATTTATGCTACTGTTTTATTTTATTTATTATGCATTATTACTTTGTGTACTGCTGTGACATATACATGCACAGCATGAGCTTAGCTGTTCTTGCTCTGCTAAACCAAACAATCTCATAGTATCTACCACTTATGCCGTGTATGCTTTCAGGCTATTAAACTTGGTAGATGCTGAGCAACATAAATGTTCAGTCTTTCTGTCTGAAGTGAGAGCAGTGGCGCACTCAGGATTTAATCTTGGAGGGGGCCAAGCGCTCAGGATTTAACCTTTGTGGTGGGCCGAGTTGAGTAGACGCTTTGCGAATACACACTACACATCACATACGACCTATGACTGAGCATCTGCAGTGATCGCTAATTCATAAGTAGCACACAACATAAATAAAAAAAAATGAATTTTAATTAGGAAAAGATTTTTGGAAATTTTTCTAGTGTTTTTCCCTTTTCTTTGGGGGGTGCCCGGGCCCCTTGACCCCCCATCTGGGTGCACCGCTGAGTGAGAGTCAAGATAATATTAGATTTCGGTGGTTTGATTGAGAGTGAAGTTGCATTGGTGACAACTGAAAGACTTGAGTAGTCTATTATTGAAAGTAACATGGAAAGTGTGATAGAAATTGCAAGTTGCAAAGTTAAGTTGATATGTAGAAAAGTGGGGGACATATAGAAATTTACGTTGGTAAAGTGTTTACCAACGTAAATTTCTATATGACCCCCCCCTTCATTACTCCTACCAACGTAAAGTTACGTTGGTAGGAGTAATGAAGGGGGGGGTCAAGAGAAGGATAGTTACTAATGCAGTATATCCAAATTCTTTGATTTGACACATGCAGAACAGAAAGTTAGAAGATAGTATAATTTGGATGATGAAGAGAAGTGAGAATAAGATGATAATGATGATGCCAAATGAATGACTTGAGTGGAAGTGAGAATTGGTAATGAAAGATTTGAGGTTTGCATAAGGGTCAAAGCCAAATGGTAGGAATCCTCCACATAGCTGTTTAAGAAATTCAGAGAGCCAACCAGGGCTTTTGATCTAATGTCCAATCCTCACCTTCTCATGAGGCATCCCATTAGAAGGTTTCTACATGGATACTGCATGAATGAAGATGGGTTGGCAATTTGGAGTTTACCCAACCAGATTGTATTCTTTATTGGCTTAAACCACAAGACAATGATGGTAAAGTATATTGCCTGGGATGTCATTTGGTTAAACAGGGCCTGCTGTTTTCATCCAGGAACTGGCAAACAAAAGCCACCTACTGGAATACTCATTTTAAAAATTTTTATGGAATTTACAACCGTGTTAAAAAAAACTTTTTTATTATCCCGACATTTCGATCTTCACATCAAGATCATCATCTGGAGCGTACATAAGTATGCAGCACAAGCTGAGTTACATCATTAACTGTAAGCTAGAGAAACAATGATTTGATCACGTTATTCTACTGGCGTGACCTCTGGTGAATAAAAAAATAAATAAATAAATAAATAAATAAATAAAATAAAATAAAATAAAATAAAAATTTTTTACATCAAGTTAAATTCTATTTTTACAATGACAGGAATAAACATTCTTTTAGATGGTTTTCTTGCAGAAACAATTGGTGTCCTATTTTTAGTATTACAATTCCTATTTTTTATTTACAATACAGGATTTTCTACTGTCCTGTTTATAGTTGTTCTTGGTGAGGGAGGTCGAATATATACCTTCCATATGTTTGGGATTTTTAAACCATCATTGTTGTTCAGATTGGGGTGGTTGCTGATAATCTTGCAGGCTTCCTTGAATTTCCATTCATACCATGTTCTAGTGTGATGTAGACAGCTGGTGGTTTTCCAGTCAATTCTGTGTAAGGTATTTAGGGCATGATCAGAAAGGCCAGCTTCACCATAATTATTATATTTAATGTGTCGTTTATGTTCTTTTTGTCTAATAGGAATAGTGCGTCCTGTTTCTCCTATATATGGTATGTTGCAAGTACAATAAATCCGGTATACTCCAGGGTGAGCTAGTGGAGGGAGTGGGTCTTTGGATGAGTTGAGTAAGTTTTTTAATTTTGCAGGAGGTTTAAAGGTGGCTTTGAGGTTGTACTTTTGTAGTACTCTGTTTATTTTGTCTGATATTCCTTTAATGCAGGGAATGGTTATAGTTTTACTGTAGTCTGGTTTGTCTTTGTTTTTTATTGTGGTTTTGTAGAGAATTTTGTTTATAGTATTTTGGCTGTGTCTGTTTTTTTGTAGGTTATTACTGATAATTTTAAACTCACCTTTCAGTGCCTGTTCACTGGAACAAATCGTCTGAGCTCTGTTTTTTAGCGCATTGATGACACCTAGTTTTTGTGTTGGGTAGTGGTAGGAGTTTATGTGTGTATATTGTCCCATATGTGTCGGTTTTCGGTAAACAGTGAAGGAAAGATTGCCCGAGGGAAGACGTGTGACAAATGTATCTAGAAACGGAAGTGTGTTGTGTTTTTCAATCTGGTCCCATGGCCGCCAGACATTAGACACATTCCTTAGCCAGGAATGTGTCTAATGTCTGGCGGCCATGGGACCAGATCGCGAAAACATCGCCAACGTATCTAAGCCAGACTTTGGGTTTTAGAGGGGAGTTTTACATAGAACATTTTGAGCAACTTGCCCTAGATTCTTCCCCTCTAAAACCCAAAGTCTGGCTTAGATACATTGACGATGTTTTCGCGATCTGGTCCCATGGCCGCCAGACATTAGACATATTCCTTATTTTGTATGGCAAAACGCCTTCTACTTACAAAAAGAAGGCACAGCCATGGGCTCGCCATTATCCCCCTCTATTGCTAACTTTTACATAGAACATTTTGAGCAACTTGCCCTAGATTCCTCCCCTCTAAAACCCAAAGTCTGGCTTAGATACGTTGACGATGTTTTCGCGATCTGGTCCCATGGCCGCCAGACATTAGACACATTCCTGGCTAAGGAATGTGTCTAATGTCTGGCGGCCATGGGACCAGATTGAAAAACACAACACACTTCCGTTTCTAGATACACTTGTCACACGTCTTCCCTCGGGCAATCTTTCCTTCACTGTTTACCGAAAACCGACACATATGGGACAATATACACACATAAACTCCTACCACTACCCAACACAAAAACTAGGTGTCATCAATACGCTAAAAAACAGAGCTCAGACGATTTGTTCCAGTGAACAGGCACTGAGAGGTGAGTTTAAAATTATCAGTAATAACCTACAAAAAAACAGACACAGCCAAAATACTATAAACAAAATTCTCTACAAAACCACAATAAAAAACAAAGACAAACCAGACTACAGTAAAACTATAACCATTCCCTGCATTAAAGGAATATCAGACAAAATAAACAGAGTACTACAAAAGTACAACCTCAAAGCTACCTTTAAACCTCCTGCAAAATTAAAAAACTTACTCAACTCATCCAAAGACCCACTCCCTCCACTAGCTCACCCTGGAGTATACCGGATTTATTGTACTTGCAACATACCATATATAGGAGAAACAGGACGCACTATTCCTATTAGACAAAAAGAACATAAACGACACATTAAATATAATAATTATGGTGAAGCTGGCCTTTCTGATCATGCCCTTGAATACCTTACACAGAATTGACTGAAAACCACCAGCTGTCTACATCACACTAGAACATGGTATGAACGGAAATTCAAGGAAGCCTGCGAGATTATCAGCAACCACCCCAATCTGAACAACAATGATGGTTTAAAAATCCCAAACATATGGAAGGTATATATTCGACCTTCCTCACCAAGAACAACTATAAACAGGACTGTAGAAAATCCAGTATTGTAAATAAAAAATAGGAATTGTAATACTAAAAATAGGACACCAATTGTTTCTGAAAGAAAACCATCTAAAAGAATGTTTATTCCTGTCATTGTAAAAATAGAATTTAGCTTGATGTAAAAATTTTTTATTTTATTTTATTTTATTTTATTTGTTTATTTTTTAATTCACCAGAGGTCACGCTAGTAGAATAACGTGATCAAATCATTGTTTCTCTAGCTTACAGTTAATGATGTAACTCAGCTTGTGCTGTATACTTATGTACGCTCCAGATGATGATCTTGATGTGAAGATCGAAACGTCGAGATAATAAAAATTTTTTTTCTAACACGGTTGTAAATTCCATAAAATTTTTTAAAATGAATGCTGATCACCATGTAACCCTAAAAGAAAGGACTGGAATACTCAGATTTGACATCAGTAGGATTTAAGAAAGCCACCATAAACATAACAAGTAGCAGCAGGAAAGAAAGTGTAACTAACAGAAGAATTAGAGTAGAACCACATTGGCATAATTGGTTTCACTGAAACAAAGAAGACAAGAACATGTGATACAATCCTAAATAACAATTACAAGATTGTTATATTCAGGCAATGATGATCAGGGAAAGGAAGGAAGGAAGGAATAGCTATAGTTGCAGCACTAAATATGAAGATAATCTTGAATAGACAATATCAAGTAGAGTGATGTGGGCAAACATCAAAACAGAAAATTGAACAGCTAGACTTGTGCCTAAGGCTCTGTTAAGGAAGATGTGGAAGCATTTTTCAAGTCATTAGAGAAGGCATCTGATATAAAGAAGAAAGAAAAAGTTGGTCATTGTTAGAGATCTGAACAGCAGAGTAGGAAATGTGTGTTAGGGTAATTTGGTGGAAAGGGCAAAACTAATAATAAGAACTTGCTGAATTTCTGTTTCCAGACATGGGCTAGTCATTACTAACTCCATGTTCCAACATAAATATGTGTATAAATTTCCATGGAAAGAAAGTACAATGAATAAAAAAATCTCATTGACTTTGTTCTTTTGGATAGCAAAATCTTCAGTTCTGATTTCTGACACCAGAGTATACAGGGGATTTGAAATAGCTAGTGATCACCATTTAGTTTAGAGAAGAATAAAATTAAATATCATAGTTAAAAGAAAAATATGTAAAAAAGAATCAAAGTTTTGTTGTTTTCAGAGGTGAAAAACTGTAGAATTAAGTATACGTGTATTATTGGAAGAAAAATGAAGAAGTGTGAAAACAATAATCAAACCTTGGATACTCAGTGGCAAACTATTAAGATAACATTGATTGATTCAGCCAGAGAGGCATGTGGTGAAGAAGAGAAATTGAAAAAAGAGAAAGAGTCTAGAAAAAGGAAAAGGCATATTAAAAGTTCTTAGCAAGTAAGTTGGCAGTGTGTAAAAGTAAAACAAAAGTCTTGGGAACATTTCTAGTAAGAATATAGAAGCTAAATATCATGAAGATCCTGACTTACGTGGAGTCACAAGACTCATTGTGGGAGGTCAACACTAGTCAGCACAAAGCCTATCATATCATTCCTTAAATTTAACCATGCCATTCATTACCCTCTCAGGCAATGCTTGCCATTCACCTACCACTCTCCATTCTTACCCTTTTACTCAACACTTCCTTTTGCAATTTCCAGGGATGATTCCTTGTCCTTGCTCCTTCTTCTTGTTCTACCATATGAAAAATATCCTCAGTGTTAACATTGTAATAACCCTTCAACAGCTTAAATATCTCAATTATATCCCCCCCCCCCTTTGTCTTCTATCTATCTACCAAACTCTGCAGTCTGTATGCCCTCAGTCTATCCTCATTATCAACACTGTACTCCTGATATAATTTTTGTTATTTGTCTCTACACCTTCTCCATAGTTACTTCACCTGCTTCAAATCCCAGTGACCAGATCTGCAGAACATGTAAATGTTCTGGAGGAAATTGAAAAAGCTTAGAAATGGTGGAAAGTGCACTCTAAATGAATCAAAAATGATAAAGGACAATGAAAACTAAAGATATCCTAGATATTTGGTGTAATTATTTTGAATGATTGTTAAATTTCCAAGAATTGAGTGAACAGTGGTAGAGTGCATATCAATACTTGAGTTAGAAAAAGCCATCAACAACGTGAAATGTGAAAAGGCTGCTGAAGTAAATAATATTTGACTAGATATGCTCAAGTATGGAGACATAAAAGTTTTATAGAGGCTGCACAGCATAATTGATGGTCAGAAGGTTGAATTAGATTTGACTGAAGTAGAGAAAGAGAAATAAAACCCAATTTGAGAATTGCAGAGGAATTTTTCTAATGAATGTTCTAGGTAAGATTATAATTTTTATTTATTATTATTATTATTCAGGCCTCCATGGAGTCAAAAGACTCATCGTGGGAGGTCCTTCCTAAGAAACACAAAGTCTATCAAGACTCATCGAGGGGAGGGCCCCCCCCTAAGAAACACAAAGTCTATCATACCACTCCTTAAACTCATTGACTGCTCTCGCTGTCACCACTTCATCACGCAATGCATTCTATGGTTCAACCACTCTCCATGCAAAGAAACCACTCCTCACAGATTCCTTTCGTAACTTTCAGGGATGGCCTCTTGTCATCACTCCTTCCCGCTGTTCAACCAAGCGAAAGAACTCCCCAGTGTCAACCCTGTAACCACCTCTCAACAGTTTAAAAGTCTCAATCATATCACCTCTCCTTCTTCTATCCACCAAACACATTCCCTCAGCTGATCCTCATAACTATCATTGTACAGTATTGAAACATTGTTATCTGCCTTTTTACCCTTTCCACAGTTAATTTATCCCCTTCAAATCCTGGGAACCAAATCTGAGAACAATAGTCTAAGTGTGGTCTGATCAGGGTCTTATACAATGGAATGATAACTGTTTTATCTTTGCAGATCAGCGTCCTTCTCATTATTGCAGCAATCCTGTATGTTACCTTCACCACCTTTGCAATATATCCCCTAAATTTTAAGTTTCTATCAATCATCAACCCCAGATCTCTTGTCTCCCCTACTTCCTCCAGTATAGCTCCTCCAATAGAGTATGCAGTGTTCCAAACCTCAAGACCTTACATTTTTCTGAATTAAACCAACATCCCCATTCATTCACCCACCTATCTAGCTTATTCAAATCCTCTTGCAGGGCTACTGCATCTGCACTATTACTAATAATCCTTCCCAGCTTCGCATCATCTGCAAACAACTGAATATCCCCTTACCCCTTGCAATCCAATGACAATGTCATTGATATAAAGGTTAGACAATATAATTCCCAGTTTTGAGCCCTGTGGGACCCCACTTGTAACCCTCTGCTTCCTTGAAATTGCCCCACCATACACAATTCTCTGATACCTATCGGACAGCCAATCCTGAATCCGTTTGACCAATCTGACATGCAGACCCATGTGCTGCAACTTGAGTATCAGCTTATCATGTGGCACCCTGTCAAATGCCTTCGCTAAGTCTGAGAAAATGGCAGTATATGCTTTTCCCTCATCTAATGCTCTTGTAACTTTATCATAAAAGACTATCATATTACTAAAACAAGAGCGCCCCTTCACAAATCCATGTTGACTCTCACAGATAACATTATCCTCATCTGCCCACTGCTGTATACGGTCCTTCACTACTTTCTCCAAGATCTTACTAACTACTGATGATGCACAAACTGGCCTATAATTAGACACTTCTAGTCTGCTACCACCCTTATGCAATGGCACTATCTTACCTTCCTTCCATTCCATGGGCACGTTTCCTGCAGCCAGACTTTCATTGAAAAGCCAGGTCAAAGGCACTGTCAGTTCCCTAGCACATTCTCTCAAAACACAAGGTGAAATACCATCCAGTCCCACAGCTTTACTGACATCCAGAGTACTCAGTATTTGAAACACACTCTCCTCCTGTACCTCGAACCTGCCCAATCTCCCTAGCATTAAAACTGACTCCTCCAGGATGAAATACTCCAATTAAGTGTTCATTGAACAATTCCACTATGTCCTCTGCATTAGTCACTCTATTCCCATTTTTATCCCACAATATCATTCTTCCACAGTCATTTCTCCTCCTACTGACCACATATCTAAAAAATTCCCTAGGATTTTCTCATATTCCAGTTTCGTCTTCTTTACCATACTAGTCACTCTTCTGGCCTGTGTCTTATTCTCTTCATGCATCTTCTCTTCACCTGTCTCCTTATATCTCTTCCACAGCCTCTTTTTCGCATGCAATTCCTGTTTAATATTGTTTGTCATCCACTTTACTCCAAATTGTGTCCTCTTGTTCACTCGTGGTATACAATTTACCATTGCTGCTAACAAATATTCTTTCATAATTTCCCATGCACTAATGATATCCTGGCCTTCCAATTCCTCCCTCCATGAAACTTCCCAAGTTGATGTCTTAGACTATTATAATCACCTATCTTATAATTCCACATACGCTCCCGTCTCTTTGATACTCCTGCATGTCTATTCATTTTCCAAGTCAAAACCATATGGTCTCTCTCTCCAACTGGTGGGAGAGATGTCATCTCAGTTATTATCAACTCTTCTGATGCTATAACCAAATCCAAAACTCTTGAACCTCTTGTTCCCTGTATTACATGTTGCCTAAGACATTTATCCCTCAAGAATTCTAGAAATTCCATTCTCTTATTGCTACATGCATCTTTCTCTCCGCAGTTTATACTACTGTAGTGAAAATCTCCCATAATAATCATTCTTCTTGCACTTGCCAAACTCAACTGTCTAAACATCTCCTGGTCCCTACCCTTGGTGCTCCTGGGTTTGTAGCAATACTCCACTAAATATCCTGTCTTGCCCACCTCTACCTCACACCATATGCTTTCAAAATCATTAATGCCACTGCCTTCCAAAGTCTCCACTCTTAGAGGACATAGGCCATCACTTATCATAAGCAGTACTCCACCACCACGCCTTCCCTTCCTATCTTGCTGAAAAATGATGTATCCAGCGCTTTCTATTCCAGTTATTATATTCTCTTCTGTCAACCATGTCTCAGTGATCCCAATAATTTTTGGCCAGGCTGATGCTATCTGCGCCACCAATTCCTCTCCTTTATTCCGGATACTCCTGGCATTAGTATAAAGCATATAAATGCCGTGGTTTCTATGTCCAGCATTATCCCCTCAAGACTCCACTGGGCTCAGTGTTAGCTGATGTCATCTCCTTCTCCCAAGTACCCCTTCCCACAAGAGGCCACCCCTGCTTCCATCCTCCCTGGGACACACTGACTTTTTCAGAACAGCAATTTCTCTCCAGATGCCTAAGTCCTTCCTCATTCAAATGTAAACGGTCTCTCGCATACAATTCTTCTCTGTCCTCAAATGCATTCCAAGCATCCACATATTCCAGTCCTCTCTTGTCACACATTATAGCTATTATGTCATTTAATATTACCGCTCTTCTGTTCAGCTCGTCATTATCATACCTAGGCAACACATACACTATCTTTCCTCTGTGTGTCTTCTTTCGTACCACCTCAAGCAAGAATCTGATATCTCTCGCTGCCCTATTTACACCACCACTCAAGTCATTTGTTCCCACCATCACAATCATCTCGTCCACCCTTTCACCTCTCTTAACTGCCAAAGTCACACTTTCTGTTGTTCCTCCTGGCAAACACTCCTCACGCATCCTATCTTGAACACCACTGATCATTGAGTCCCCCATACATTATACCTCTTACCATTCCCTCTTTCCTTTTGTTTCCATTTTCTCCTCTTCTTTCATTACCAGACTTCTCTCTCATTCCCTCTCCCCTACTGTTTCTATTTTCTCCTCTTCTAGCAGTCCCATACCCCTCTCTCATTCCGTCTCTCCTACTGTTTCCATTCTCTCCTCTTTCAGCACTCCCATACCTCTCTCTCATTCCACCTCTCCTACTGTTTCCATTCTCTCCTCTTCTAGCACTCCCATGCCACGTTTCTCATTCCATCTATCCTACTGTTTCCATTCTCTCCTCTTCTAGCATTCTCAGGCCTCTCTTTCATTCTATCTATCCTACTGTTTCCATTCTCTCCTCTTCTAGCATTCCCATACCTCTCTCTCATTCCGTCTCTTGTACTGTTTCCATTCTCTCCTCTTCTAGCACTCCCATGCCTCCTACTGTTTCCATTCTCTCCTCTTCTAGCATTCCCATACCTCTCTCTCTCTCTCATTTCCTCTCTTCTACTGTTTCCATTCTTTCCCCTTCTAGCACTCCCGTACCTCTCTCTCTCCTACTGTTTCCATTCTCTCCTCTTCTAGCACTCCCGTACCTCTCTCTCTCCTACTGTTTCCATTCTCTCCTCTTCTAGCACTCCCATACCTCTCTTTCCTACTGTTTCCATTCTCTCCATTTCCACATCCAATTCCATTCTCTTCTCTCCTATCATTCCCAAAACTCTCTCTCTCTCTCTCCCCCTACTCCGATTTGCCTTGCATTTATCCCTTCTATTCTCCTAATCTCATCTTTCATACTTCTCCCAAGACATTCCACCTCCTCAATCTCCCTCTGCAGGTCAGTCATTCTTAATTGAAATTCACTATCTCAAACAAAACCATCTCCTAAACTTTTACAGTCACACACCTTCTACATTATCAACTATTATTTTCTCATTCATATTTTTTTCTTCATTCTCTCCTATCACACTACTCATCTTCCGGTATTCATTTCCTGTTCCTGGAGCAACAAGGTCGGTTATTGAGATATCTACTGCATTTATTTCCTCCCACTGCCTACACTTTATGCACACACGTACCCCCCCCCCCTCTCTCACAAGCTAGATATCCAATTCCCGAGACACATACATACCACAAATACTGCATGCCACAAACTCCTTTATTATATTGCTTATAATAGAGTTCTTAAATGGCGGAGGACTTGGCAACACTCAATTTGCGACTGCAGCTGAATCCACCATTATTCATTACTGCTGAGGGACTACTAGTGTAATCGTTAATTATTCAAAATAGTGTCGCTAATTAGTGTAAAAAATAAACGCTAAATAAGTATTAGGGAGTATAAATAAATAAGAAAAGTACAAACAATTACAAACAAAACAAAAGATTAAGTACGCTAAATAAAATGATATAAAACTAAATACAGTAATGAAAACTTTGCTTCGTCTTGTCTTCCACCATTATGCATCCGACCCCGTCTTCTCGGTAACCAAAATACACAATATCACGACCACAACTAACTTCAAAAAACAACCACTTAAGTATACTCATATTCCAGAGAAACAATTTTGCACTCAAAAACGTAGAAAAATGGACTATTCAATGATTAAAAAATCATTTTCTTTAGCACAGCTCAAATTCACCACTGTGTGCTACGGCGACATTAGCGGCACTTAAAAAAATTTCCTCTGGTCGCCTACTAGATTTGAAACAAAGTCTTCCTTCGTGCGGTTAAACACTGTGGTGTGCAAACGGCACATCCACTGAGTTAAACAGCCCTCCTAAAATAATTAATGCCAGCAGCACCCAATGTTTCCAGGTGGACTCCCTCCCAAGTACTAACTAGGCTCAGGTTTGCTTAACTTCAGTGATCAGACGAGAACTGGTGATTTCAAACTAAACTGGCCGCTGACAAATTTATGACAGATTTATGCATGCATTCATTCTTGAGAGGAGGCTAAGAAAAATTGTTGAGGAGAAACTTGGAAAAGAACAAGTCATTTGCATGCCAAACAAGAGTTGTCAGGATTAGATTTTCACTTTAAGACAAATAGTTGAGAAATCATGGGAATATAACAAGGATCTAAGTTTTGTGTGTCTTAAAAGGCATATGACAAGGTACCAATAGAAAAGATGTTAAAACTGCAGTTATATGGTAAGTGGGACATTATATTGAGCAAGACATAGTCTATATGTGAATTGTGAGTCAGGAGTTAGAATTGAAGATGGGACAGGAAGATGGTTCAATGTGAAATCAGGTGTTAAATTCATTCTTGTGAATGTGATATCATGGAGAGTTTGAGAGCAGTTGATGATGAGGAGAAGAGACTGACTGTAAGTGAGCAAGAGGTATTTGGGAAATTGAGCAAACTTGAGGTTAATAAGGCTGTGGGACTTGACAAAATATCATGATATTTTGAAGGAATGTGTCAGGGAGTTAGCATCTGCCGTGACATATTTGTTTAATATGAGTCTTGCACTTGGTCAAACTCCAAAGGAGTGGAAGGAAGTCAAGATCATGCTGCTTCATAAGGGAGGTGACAGAACTTGAGCATCAAATTATAGGCCTATCTGCGTGTCAGTTATTATTATTATTATTATTAAGGGGGACCTCCAGGGAGTCAGGGACTCACGAAGGGAGGTTACATACTACACTCATCAGCTATCATACTTATTCTTGAATTTATTCATACTGCTTGCACTCACAACATCTGATGACAATCCATTTCAATCACACACCACCCTATGAGAGAAAAATCTAGCCCCCCCCCCTTTCTTAGCAGCATTCATTTTCAGCTTCCAAGGATGCCTTCTCGTTGTTTCCCCATCCTCCATAAATTGAAAAATTCCATAAATTGAAATCCTGTGTATGATCCTTTCAGAAGTTTATAAGTCTCAATCATATCACCCCTCTTCCTGCTGTTTGCTAGTCTCTGCAGTCTACAAATTCTCAGTCAGTATTCCACAATCCTGATATAATTTTTAACATTCTCCTTTGCACTCTTTCCAATATATCAGAATCACAGCAGAAATCAGGAGACCAGACCTGCACACAATAGTCCAAGTGTGGTCTTATCAAGGCCTTGTAAAGAGGCAAAATGACACCCTTATCTTTACATGTAAGTGTTTGTTTGTAATTATCTTATGAGTTGTATATGCAGTCTTTTCTATGTGGCCCCTGAACTTAAACTTCCTATCTACTAACACTTCAAGATCCCTAGCCTCATCAGTTTCTTCTAGCATAATCCCATCAATATAATATTATGACATTGGATATCTAACCATGCTGAAGTGAATGAATTTACATTTACTGACATTGAACTGACATCCATTTTCCCATTCCCACAGTTCTGGCCTATTCAAATCATTCTGTAAGTACTGCATATCAGCATCATTCCTGATTACCCTACCTATGTGATCATCAGCAGCAAATAGCTGTGTCGCTTGTCAAATACTTCCCAATATCATTAATGTACAGATTGAATAACAATGGACCAAGCACAGACTCACATCCCCTGTATACTACTTTTTAATATCTATCAGCCAGCCATCTTCTTATCCACACTAATATTCTGTAACCCAAATCCATATTATCCAATTTATGCAACAGTCTACCATGCTGTATTCTGTCAAAAGCCTTAGCAAAATCCAAATGTATCATGGTGTATGCATTTCCCCTTTTCTAGTTCAATGGTAACATTGTTATAGAATGTGAGCAAGTTATTAAAACATGACCTTCCCTTAGTAAATCCATGTGCTCATTGCAAAGTAGAGATTCACTGTCAACCCATTTCTGAATTCAAGCCCTAACCAATTTTTTCAAAATCTTCACCACCATCCTTGTGCAATGGAATTACAATACATTCTTTTCATTCCTGTGGAATCTTTCCTGTTCTGAGACTCATGTTAAACAGCCTGGTCAAAGGAATAGCCAGTTCATCCGAACACTCTTTAAGCACATGCTCTGATATCCCATCAGTCCCTATTGCTGAATTCTTATTCAGTTTGTACAACAGCTCTAATACCTTGTCCTCATACACCTGAGTTTCTTCATCTAGTAAAGAGGTAGTAGTGAGTTCAATGTTGCATACCAGGTTTATAGCTTTTAACAAAATGGGCACTCATTAGTTGAATAACCTCTTCTGCATCTGTAACCCTCACGCCATCTGCATTCAGAAGAGTTATTCTTTCATATTCATCCTTTCTTTACTTGCAGCATATTGATAGAATTCTTATGGGTTGTGTTTAGCATGCAGAACCAGTTTCTTTTCATACTCAGATTTTGCTTTTTGTAATGTTGTGAATATTCTAGTCTCTGCTGCTTATAATTTTCATAACGGATATCATTCTTATGCAAACAGTATTCCTTCCTCATCATCCTTTTCTTATGAATATCTTGCTTAATAAGATTACACATCCATTTGATTCTACCTTATTTATTCTTCCAACTCTTGGGACTCATTCTAATATCATATCATTTAAGTATTGTTGAAATGCCTCTCATGCACTGTTGATATTCTTCCCATCCAGCAACAGATCCCATTCCACTGAACTCAGTATACTCATCAGTTGGTCATAATTTCCTGATTTGTAGTTCAGCATGTATTCTTTTCTGAATGGAAAATTCATTCATCAACTTAGTCACTTCCCAAGTGAGTATAGGAGGCCGAATAGTTACATCTTTCACTGAAACGTCCTCTGACACTATGATCAAATCTAACACTCTTTGACCTTGAG
This sequence comes from Typopeltis vanoorti, assembly GCF_054136105.1. Taxonomy (NCBI): domain Eukaryota; kingdom Metazoa; phylum Arthropoda; class Arachnida; order Uropygi; family Thelyphonidae; genus Typopeltis; species Typopeltis vanoorti. Next base: position 106,391,960 of record NC_143564.1, on the reverse strand, counting down.
TTCCTTCTGTCACATGCTGCTTGAGGAAGTTGTTTCCAACAGCTCAATAAATGTATTTGCATTCTTCTCATGAGATTCTACAGCTACCCAATCAATATTTGGATAATTAAAGTCTCCCATTATGATTACTCTTTTTGTGCTCATCTTTTCTATTTGGTGATGCATTTCTTCATCACTAGCAACAGATCCACCAGTAACAACACCCCAGCATGTAATTGATGTTCTTAGATTCCACCTCACACCAGATGGTTTCAAACTCACTGCTACACTCATTGCCACTTCAAACTCACTGCTACACTCACTGCCACTTCAAACTCACTGCTAATAACAGTAGTATTACTACTGTTATTTGTAGTATTACTACAATCATAGGTCTCAACTCTAAGTGGATTCAAGTCATCCAATATCATGAGCAGCATGCCCCCTCCTCTCCTATCCTCTCTATCCTTACTAAAAATACTGTACCCTTTACACTCAATACCAGTTAGTAATGCCTACAATCCCAACATATTGACTAAGGCAACAAATTCTGCCTTTTGTTTCTGATACTCCTAGCATTCGTGTACAGACATAATAATCTACCCGCATGTTCTTTTGTACACTTTTGTCTGCAGTCTGCATGACACAGTTGGACAACTTGCAGATTTCTATTCTTCTCTAGTACCTTATACATCTTTGTTCACATTTGATGGATCCGAACTGGATGAACACAAAGTCACAATCATTGTCTCCTCATCAACATTTCCGCGACAAATCCCATTCACATCATTAACATAGTTATATAACATTGCTGCTCTTACACCCACATTCTCACCATTCCTTCCTTTATAATTTAGCTTCTCTGACTCTCTGTGTTAGGTCTCATACCAGTTATTAGTTTTTCTAGACCCCTGATGCCAAATGCATTCAGGTGTAGGCCATCCCTCTTATACAAATCCAATCTTCCCTCAAACTCCACAAAACCTCACTCTAGCTGTTGCAGTTAAAGTGTTGGAGGGCTGGTGAAAATCAGGATCCAGAACTGGGTTGACAATATGGTATTATTTTTGATGGACAACATGGATTTTCTAAAGGAAGGTCATGTTTTAGTAATCTACTTACTTATTACAATAATGTGATGGCTTCAGTGGACAAAGGAGATGGACAAACAGTAGTATACTTAGATTTTTCAAAGGCTTTTGATAGATTATCTCATGTTAAGTTGATAGTCAAACTGGAGCAGATGGGGTTGGATATATTTGACTAGTGCATTGAATCAGAGATTGGCTGTCTGATAGGTATCAGCAAGTTGTGTATGGAGAACAATATCCTGGAAGAGGAAAGTCACTAATGGTATGTCTCAGGGAGTTTTGGGGCCATTATTTGGTGAGAAGAATATGAAACAAAAGATACAAGTGAATTGAATTAATATAGAAAACAGATCAATTGACATATTTGGTAAGTAAAATAAAATATGATTTGAATTTAGTTTAAACCTTTATCCAAGTGTGAGCAAACAAAGTTTGCACTTGAAAGTATCTTCAGGACTGGGGTAAGGTGGTACAACACCGAGCAACTCGTTGCAAAGGTGGAGCAAGCTAACATCACTCCTATCTCAGTATCTCCCATAATGCAAAACACATCTCCTTGCGGATATGTATAATGTTATGCATTAAGGGAAGGGCCACTACCCAGACTAGTTTCGACCTTTATTGAGGTCTCTTCAGTGGGAGCCAGGCCCAAGTGAAGAGACCTCAGTTTAATCCTTTATCCAAGTGCGAGAAAACAAAGTTTGTGCCTGAAAGTATCTTGGGTAAGCTAATGCTTCTGCCTGGTATCTCCACTTGGGCCTGGCTAAACTAAATTTATTATAGTCTAACCAAGTGAAAAATGAACTTTCAATGAAATATGATTTGGACTGTAAAAAAGAAATAAAGATCTGGATTGCAAAGGGAAGAACAAATCTGAAAATCATGGATAATATATGGAAAAGTAAAGCGATCAACCTGCAAATGAAACTAAGAGTACTAGAAACATGCATCTTTAATGCTGTATGGATCTGAAACGTGGGTAATAAATAAGGAATCAAGAAAAAGAATTTTGATTTGAAAGAACTTGTTACAGGAAGATTCTTAGAATAGGATGGGTACAGAAAATCACAAATGAAGAGCTCTATTGGAAGATACAACTATCTAATGCAGAAGATTATACAATGGAAGCCGCAATTATTTGGACACATCTGCAGAATCTGTGAGGACTGAAAGATAAAGACATTCATGTTTGGTATTATTATTTTATTATTATTATTATTATTGTTCCGGGAAACTCCAAGGAGTCGACAGACTCATCGAGGGAGGCCCTAACATCATGTCTGGAACAACTATTCAACATTCACACAGTATCTATTATATCTTGCCTTGAACTCATTCACGGTTGTAGCACCCACAACAGACTCTGGAAGCTTATTCCACTCATTCACCACTCTCCAAGTAAAAAAACCTAGCTCTAACCCTTGTCAACCACGCTCTTGCCCAGCTTCCATGCATGGCCCCTAGTCCTCCCACCACCAGTCATATTTTCAAAAATATCTTCTGGATCAATCTTATAAAAACCCTTCAGTAATTTGAATGTCTCAGTCATATCACCCCTCCTTCACCTATCGTCCAATTTCTGCAACCCACAAATCCTCAACCTATTCTCATAAGGTTCATTCCACAGACCTGCAATCATCTTGGTCACTCGTCTCTGGACCCACTCCACTTCCTCCCCATCACGAAGAAACCCTGGTGCCCATAACTGGGCACAGAAGTCCAGATGGGGTCTTATCAAGGCTCGATACAGAGGAACAACAACTTGCTTCTCTCTGCATGTTAAAGTATTTTTCATAAGCCAAGTGATTTGGTGAGCTGTTTTAGTTACTTTTGCAATGTGCCCCCTAAACTTCAACTCCCTATCCACCAGCACTCCCAAATCCCTGGCCTCATCAATCTCCTGGAGTACGGTTCCACCTATGCGATATACTGCTGCTATTCTTTTCACCCCAAAGTGCATAACCTTACACTTTTCCACATTAAACTGACATCCATTTTTCCTAGCCCAGTCTTCCAAACTATCCAAATCATCCTGTAAAATTTTGACATCCTGTGCACTCCCAATTGCTCTACCCAACTTTGCATCATCAGCAAACAAGTGAACACTTCCTCTCAAATCCTTTCCAATATCATTGATGAACAAATTGAAAAGCAGTGGTCCAAGAACAGAGCCCTGCGGCACTCCACTAGTCACAAGACGTCTTTTTGACTCCACTCCTGAATAAACCACTCTCTGGTATCTCTCCTTCAACCACCCTCCTATCCATCTTACCAACCCTATATCTATCCCCATCTGCTCCAGTTTACTGATTAGGGTTCCATGTGGTATCCTGTCAAAGGCCTTGGCAAGGTCCAGTAGTATCACTGTAAACCCATTACCCCTATCCAGTTCAGCTGTCACTGTGTTATAAAACGTGAGCAAGTTATTACTGAGGCATGATCTACCCTTCACAAAACCATGTTGTCCCCCATACAATATCCCATTTTCATCTATCCAATCCTGTATTCTTTTCTTGACTAATTTCTCTAAGACCTTGACAATGATTCCTGATATGCTAATCTGTCGGTAATTTACAACAGCGGTCTTGGAACCACCTTTATGCAGTGGAACTATTTTCCCCTCCTTCCACCTGCTCGGGACTAACCCAGGCCCGAGACTCAAATTAAACAAAATGGTCAAGGGTACTGACAATTCTTTAGCTGCTTCTCGTACTACACGAGCTGGTATACCATCCAACCCCACAGATGTATTGACATTGAGGTTATGCAATAGACTACTCACCTCCACTTCATTCACCACAATTCCCGTATAATCTACTGGTTTATTTGTTTCTGCAATGTCACCACCTGGATGATATATTCTTGCAAAGTGCTCACTCAGTAACTCAGCTATCTCAACTGATTCAGTTACCTCCCTACCATCGGCATTCTTTAAAATCATTCTGCCATGTACATTTTTCCTTTTACTTGCTACATATCTAAAAAACTGTTTAGGATTCTCTTTAGCCCGCATGGTCAATGTTCTTTCATAATCCTTTTTTGCTTTTCTTACCACACTCGTCACATTATGGTAGCGTAAACAGAAGAGGTAGATCTATGTATGGTCTACAAAGAATGGATAAATGACATAAAGGACAGGTGTGGAATGGGTGGTTTACAGAAACTGCGACACTGTGCACTGGACAAAGAAAGGTGGAAGAAGATAGTGAAAGAGGCATCAGGCACCAATGGACAGTAAGCCCATGGCTTGTGACGATGATGATGAAGGAAAGTAGCATTAAACCTGATATCAAAATTGCCAATGTTAATCTCACCTCTTTACTTTATCACATTATACTTTTAAAGAAATCTACAAGTCTCTGCAGGATTCCCTTACTAAGTTGAATAACTGCTGTGATAAATTTGGTATCAAAATCAGCAATAAAAAGGCAAAGACTGTGAATATAGGCAGTAACGTTGAAAACATCAACTGCAATCTGAATGGAGATCCTATAGAACAAGTAAAACATTTCAGCCATTCAGGCACAATTTTTAGTGAAGATGGCAAATTAAATATGTATATAGACAACAGAATTAGCAAAGCTGGTATGGTATGGTAGGAATTCAACTGAATAAATATATATGGAATAAGAGAGAAATTAATCAGAACGCTAAAATAACAGTGTTCAAGACAGTTTTAACTAATGAACGTCAGAGTCAGGTTAGAAGGAAGTCAGATGATTAGAGACTGGAGACCACAGATATGAGAGTTCTAAGAAAAATTAGGGGAGTGGACAGATGACATTAATGGTTGAATCATAATAAAAATGAAGGTATTGGGAAGGAATTTGACATTGTTAGCATTTAGAAATGTGTGAGCAGGGCTAATCTAAGGTGTTCACTTGTTGTTCACTTAAACAGAATGATGAGACTATCAAAGCAAGTGGTTTGTGCCAAGACCCAGAGTTAGATCACAGTGTAGGTTGATTGATACAATTAGAAGAAGGCCTTAGAAGACAAGTATAAGTGCTGACAATACTGGAGGCTGCAGATAATAGACTAACTTGGAGGAAAAGTTTTGATAAGAAGTTAGTAATAAGGTAAACTTTTCACTTAGTATGATCATTATATCCTTCATATAATATCCCTCATGAGGTAGCAGTAGCGGCGGTGTGCAAGAAGAGCTCCAGATTCAGATAAGTTATTCTTGAAATAATTAATTGTATATGAGTGATCGTTTGAGTAAGAGCTGCTATAAAAGTTGTGCGCTACTAGTATTATTAGTGTGTGGGATATTTTGCTTAAACTTAATTACAATTTTGTTGTTTTTGGCCCTTAGAGTAGTAACTGGCAGAGGAAAGATGGTGGTGGCTTTGGCAGTGCATGACTTTAACTTAGACTTCAGTCGTTTCGTGAAGTGTGAGGTGTGTGCTACATGTATTCTTTTGATTTGTGGGCATTTAGGGCTGATGGAAGGAGGATATGTGCAAAGTGTGAGCTAAACAAGGATTGGATGAGTGCTAATATGAATTTGATAATGGATAGTGTTAGTAGCGAGAATGTCATGGGAAGAATGAGTGCTCGTTCAAAACAGAAGCATGGTGTGAAAGAAAGGCGAAAAATTGTTAAGAAAGCATTGAAAAAGAAAACGAGTGATTTGAAAAACCGTAATGGATGGTAAAAAGAACGAAAGCAATGCAAATGTGGTGGAAGGAAACAAAATTGAGAGAACGAAAGAAACCGGAAATAGCGTGACGAAAGAATCGAAAGTGGGAAAAATGGAAAGAATGAATGAAAGCAAAAGTTGGACACATGGACCGAAAGTACAGAAACTCAAAAAGATGAATGAGAGTGAAAGTGGGAGGCAGGAGTCAAGAGTTCGAAAATTAGAAACATTGATGATAGAGAGAATGTGATGCGAGATTCGAAAGTTGAATTGGGTTGGATGAGGAAAGAGATGAAATGGATGCAGAGTGAAATTAAGAAAAAAAGAAAAAATTTGGGTGAAAACGGTTAAAACAAATCAAGTAGGTACGAAAGAGTTAACAAGACGAGTGAGTGGCATTGTACGGTGACTCCATTATTAAATGGAAGGATGAATGGAATTATTAAACTCCATTATTAAATACAAGGTATGTTTTCCAGGCAGTAAAATGAGTAGAGTGATTGACACATTGGATATGAGGAGCGAGCGAGCAAAGGAGTTGATGGTTTTAATAGGTACGAATGACTTGACAGTGGATGAAGAGCACGTCAGAATGGATATCAGGAGGCTGCTTAGATGGATAAAAGAGAATAGTGTGACAGGAAGGGTATTAAGCGTGTTGCCTAGGTATGACTGTGGTGAGATGAGGTGGAGAGCAAGGATTATGAATGGTATGTGCGAGGAGAGGGGAGTACAATTTGTTAATGTGTGGAATGAGTTCGAAGGACGAAGTGAACTGTATGGGAGCTATGGACTGCATTTGAGTGGTTATGGTGTGAGTCACTTGCAGAGACTGTTGCTGGAAGGTAGAGAATGAATCAGATCAAGTGGGAAGTGATGTGGAAGAGCAGGAGAGTACAACAGGAGAGATTGAAGAGGTGGTTATAAATGAGGAAGTAAGTAGCATGAGTATGGAAAATGAGAGAATGCATGTGCAAGATGAACAGGGCAACAGGGAGGCTCAGGGTGGACAGGGGTACACAGCATGAGAAAGGTGTATGCTCCAAGAGGATGTGAGACCATGTGTAGACAGGAAAAGAATGGGATGACCTGGGATCAAGAGGAAACAGTTGGAATTGAAGAGGGCTCTAAAATGAATAAGCAGAAAGGGAAATGGCCCCAGTCGAGCATGAAGATATCAGATCAAATGAGTGTTATCAGTGAAACTAGCTGTAGATCTAGGAATGAGCTGTTGTGTTTATATACAAATGCTAGAAGTGTAAGAAACAAGCCAGATGAAATGGTTGCATTAATTGAGTCTGTTCACCCAAAAATTGTTGGAATAAGTGAGACATAGATGAGGACGACATCCTGACAGGAATAGAGATGGAAGGATATGATGTGTTTTGTGAGGAAAGAAGGGTAAAAAGGGAGGGGGGGGTGCTATTGATGATAGAGAAAGAGTTATGTCCATACAAAGTAGAGATGCAAGAGAGAAATAGTGCCAGTAGTTTTGAGGCAGTATGGTGTGTGAGATAGAGGTGAATGGAATGAAATACTTGGTTGGATGTTGTTATAGACCAGGAAATGTGGATGATAGTGACTATGAAATGTATATATAATTAGCCAAGTTAGCCAAGCAAATAAGAAAATAGTGATCATTATGGGCGATTTTAATTATGGTAATATAGACTGGAATGATGAGATAGTAACTGTAAGTAAAAAAAATGAATTTCTTGAGTTTTTGAGAGATCACTACCTCAGACAGTATGTAAACGAGGATTGAGGGTCTTGGATTTGGTCATCTCATCAGAGGATGTAATTATAAATGAGGTGTCAAATCACCCACCAATTGGTGAGAGTGACCATGAGGTGATTACCTGGGTGGTTGCCAGCAGTGTGAGAACCACTGTAAGAAAAGGGTATATGTGGAACTACAAGGGGGGTGGTGATTATGAAAAGCTCTGTAGACAGCTTGCAGGTGTAGCATGGAATGAGGAGTTAGCTGGAAAAGAGATCAATGCAGCTTGGGGACTTTTCAAAACCTATCTAGTAGATGCAATGTCTGAATGTATTCCAAGGGTGGGAAGGTTAAATAGGGTAGGTGTGAAATGGATGAATAAATAGATTAAGCATGCGATACAGAGAAAAAGGGCATCATGGAGGCAGCATAAGAGAAGTGGAAATAACCAATTTCATGAGGATTACAAAGACCAGGCAAGGCAGGTAACTTGGTTGGTGAGGGTAGCTAAAGAGAGGTATGAACAGCAGTTAGCTAATGAAGCCAAAAAGAATCCTAAGGAGTTCTTTCGATATGTAGCCAGCAAAAGAAAGAATGATTATGGAAGGATGACATTGACATTGGAGAAAATGGTATAAAGACAGCTGTTGCAGAAGGTGTGGTGGAGATGCTTAATGAGCCGTTCATAAAGGTCTTTCAGTTTTGTGAATGTGATTTCATGGAGAGATTGAGAGCAGTTGATGATGGGGAAGAGAGACACTGGAAGCGAGCAAGATGTGTATGGGGAGTTGAGCAAACTGGATGTAAATAAGTGGTGGGACTTGATAATATATCACCATGTATTCTGAAGGAATGTGCCAGGGAGTTGTCACCGGCCTTGACATATTTTTTTAATACGAGTCTTACTCGGGGTCAAGTTCCTAAGTAGCGGAAGGAGGGCAAGATTGTGCCACTTCATAGAGGAGGTGATAGAACTCAATCATCAAACTATAGGCCTATCTGTATGTCAGGTGTTGTAGTTAAGTTGTTGTACAAGCTTGTGAGAACTAGGATTCACAATTGGGTTGACAACAATGGTATTATCTTTCATGGACAGCATGGTTTACTAAAGGGAGGTCATGTTTTAGTAATCTACTTACTTATTACAATAAGGTGACTGCTTACATGGACAGAGGAGAAGGATACACAGTAATATACTTAGATTTTGCAAAGGGTTTTGATAGATTACCGCATGATAAGTTGATAGTCAAATTGGAGTGGATGGGGGTTGGATATTAGATTGGTGCATTGGATTGGAGACTTGCTATCTGATAGGTATCAACAAGTTGTGTATGGGGGAGTGATATTCAGGAAAAGGAAAGTTACTTGTGTGCATCAGGGGTCTGTTTTAGGACCGTTGCCATTTAACTTGTATATTAATGATATTTGTGAAGATTTGGATGGAGATATTCAGTTGTTTGCAGATGATACAAAGTTGGAACGAACTATGAAGAGTAGAGAAGATGTTGTGGCCTTACAAGAAGACTTGAATAAATTGAATGATTGGGCACGGGAATGGGGATATGAGTTCAATGTTGCAAAATGTAAGGTTTTAGAATTTGGGAAACAAAAATGGGATGCAGAATTTATGCTTGGTGAGGATATATTGTTGGAGGTGGAGGAAATAAGAGATCTGGGGGATGATTGTGGATAAAGATCTGAAATATAGGGGACACATAGCCAAAATTTTGAAGACAACACAATGGCTTCTGGGAATGATGCGGAGGACACTGACTTGTAGAAGTAGGGAGATTCTTGTTCCATTGTATAAGGCTTTGATTAGACCACACATGGATTATTTTGCGCAGATTTGGTCACTTGGTTTTCAGAAGATGAAGGATGAAGAGATGTTGGAAAGGGTCCAGAGGCGTTTCTAACCTCTGGAATGTAGAGTATGAGGAAAGATTGAGAAGATGCAACTTGCAGCGTCTAGTGGACAGGAGGAAGATGGGAGATATAACCTTACAAGTTATTAAGGGGTTGTTATAGGATTAATGCTGGAGAGTTTCTACTGAAAATAGTGGGAGATTAGGGGAGAACGAGAGGTCATCCCTGGAAACTGTATAAAGAGGGTCTGAGTATGTGAGTGAATGGCAGGTTTTTTTCTTGCAGAGTTGTGAATGATTGGAATGCCTTGCCTGGGAGTGTAGTGTCTGCAGAGAATTTGAGTGTGTTTGATAAAAGGACCTCCTAGATGAGTCTTTGACTCCATGGGGTCTTGGGGAATAATAATAATAATAATTTTTCTTGAGGGTACATATCAAGAATTTGATGATAATGGTAATTGAGATTTGAGAGTGATGTCAGTGATTATGTAGGAGAATAGCATGACAGGATGATGTTGAGTTTGTTGGTTCTGTGCAGTAGCAGAAAGATGAGGAGACAAGTAATGGTAATAAAGTGGCTGTCTGAAGCATATCTGATGACAGCAGAGAGAGAGAATGAGAGAAAGAGAGAGATGGATTTTAGTTGAGCAGATGTGGTTGAATGCATTTTAAGAGGTTTCTATATTCTGGACAAATACGTTAAGTCATTGAAACTAGAATTTAGTGTGGGTGGAAAGTGCCAAAAGTAGCAGAGATAGTTTAATGTCTTCAGAACTGTTGTTTGCATAGTAGGAAGCTTTGTGTCACAGAACTGATCCAAGGCTTAGAGGAGCAGTATTAATAACTATAAGACCAAGGAATAGTGGTAGTATTTCTGCATTGTCTATATTTGGTTGATAGAAGATAATATCCTGACAGGAACAGAAGTTGATGAATATTGCATATTATAGAAAGATGTTACAGAAACAGTTGAAGCACATTGCAAATAACAAAGAAGTTGTCCAGTCAGAGTGGAAAATGAGGAGGAAAGTGCCACTCATGTTTGTTTCAACCTGAAGAATATTTTGTGTGTAGTTGTGCAATGGTGGAAAGGGAGAGGTATTGTTACTATATTCTAGGAAATGCAGATGATGGCTAGCCTGAGATATGCCAGTCAAATTGGACTGGAAGTATGAAGAGCTCATCTTTATGGGAGTTGTCAGTTATGGTAACACAAATTGGATTGAGGAATTAGCATAGCCACAAGGAAATAGAATTTCTGGAGTTCTTGAGTGACAGTTTTCACAGGCAGCATGTCATGGTAGGATTTGATTATAGCATCAGAGGACATGACTGTGAATAAGATGTCATCTTTATCTCCAATTTTCATGGGGTGATCCTGTGAGCTGAATACGGGCGGGAGCAGGCACGTTGATCTCCAATAGAAAGGGATTTATGTGAAATTACAAGGCGAGTGATTATAATAGAATTAGGGATTAGCTTGGTACTGTACCATAAATACAAGAAGCAAAAGAGAGATGGAGAATGTATAGGAATTAGCTAAAAAGTATTTGATAATAGCAGTGAAAATTTGTATACTTAGGAGTAAAGAGGATTCGCAGGTGAGTGATACAATTCTTGTCTGACCAGGGAGGTCAGACAAGCATTGTGAGGACAATAAATGGTATGGCATATGTAAAGAAGCAGAGAACAGATTTTTGAGGAATGTAAGATTCAAGTGGAAGATGTCTAGTTGTAGTAAGGAAGGAGAAATTGGAATAAGAGAAAAGCTGTGGCCAAGGAAAATCCCAAGTTCAGTATGTGCGATCAATATAAGGAAATGTTTGTGTAAGAGTAACTTCTTGTAAGATGGAGAGGACAGTCAGGTGGTTTGTGCGGATGACATTATTTCTTTGGGGAAGTTGAGAAATTGAAATCAAATCAATTGATTTATTTAGAATATTAATTACTCTGCATGGCAGGACTGGATACGCTCTTACCATATGTGCTAAAGAATATGTTAAGAAGCTTATAGCACAATTAATCAGGTTTATTTAATGAAAGTTATATAACTGTTGCCAAAGGAATGAAAAGAGCAAAAAAATTGAAATTATTATTATTATACAGGTATCTCTATGGAGTCAGAAGATTGCAGTAGAACAATTATTCACACAATATCATACCTCTCCTTAAACACATTTATTGACAAAGCATTCACAACTACTTTTCTGGCAACCCATTCTATGCACTCACAACAAAAAATGTAGTCCTAACTCTCTTGCTAACCACACACATACACAATTTCCATGGCTGACTCCTTGTTCTCTCTCTCTCTCTCTCTCTCTCTCTCTCTCTCTCTCTCTCTCTCTCTCCCTGCCATATACTGAAAAAAGTGTTCAATTTCAGTCCTATAAATCTCCTTTAACAATTTACATGCTCCTATCATGTCCTGTCTTTTTTGCCTATCAGCTAATTTTTGAATCCCACAGGCTACCGATCTATTCTCACAGGGGGACATTTATAGATCTGTCACAATCTTTATCACTCACCTCTGTATCGTCTCCACCACTTCTTCATCTCCACAGAAACTGGGTGTCCAGATCTGTATACACAGTAGTCTAGTATGGCCTTATTAGAGCCTTATATAGAGGAAACAATAATTTCTCTATCCCTGCTTGTTAGTGTGTTCTTCAATAACCACATAATCTGATGTGCTGTTTTCACTACCTTCACAATATGCCCTCTAAACTTTAACCCACTGTTCACAATCATCCCCAAGTCCCTGGCCTTATCAGTTCCATCAATATAGTACACAGCTTGTGATCTCTTCTTCCCAAAGTGCATCACCTTACACTTGGCCACATTAAACCTTAGCCATTTACCTCAGTTTATACTGTTTAGTCAATGTAAGTCTTCCTGCAGGATCTGTGCATCACCTTTATTTACCATTGCTCTTCCTAGTTTAGCATCATCAGCAAACAACTGAATATTTCCTATCAGATCATTTTGTATATCATTAATGTATAAATTAAACAACAGAGGACTAAGTACTGAGCCCTGTGGTACACCTGGTCACCAGTCTTCTCCTGGACTCAACTCCATAAACCACTCTTTGATATCTATCTCTCAGTTACCCTCTAATCCAAATTACCAGATTCATACCCATCCTCATTTGCTCCAATTTATGCAGCAGTGTTCTATGTGGAATCCTATCAAATGCCTTTGCAAAGTCTGGCAATGTCACTGAGTAGCCATTTCTGTTATCCAACTCCATTGTCACTTTATTTTTAAAAGTAATCAAATTACTAAGGCAAGACCTACCATTCACAAATTCATGTTGTCCCTTATCATATTATAAAAAGTAAGGAAATTACTAGGGCAGGACCTACTCTTTGCGAAAAACCCCTTTGCTCCCCTCCCCAGTCCTGAATTCTGTCCTTTACCAACTTCCCAGTATCCTAACCACCACTGACCTATAATTTTCTGTCTTTGTCTTGCATCTTCTCTTATGATGTGAAACTATTTTGTTCTCTTTCCACTCCCTCTTCAAAACTGAGGCTCAAACTGAACAGCTTGATCAGAAGAGTTGCCAATTACCCTACCATGTAATCCCATGACTGTATTGCCATTAAGGTTCTGCAATATCATAAGCAACTCCAATTCATCGACCTCTATTCAAACATCAGTCAATATCACATCTAACATTGCAACATCACCACTTAGTTGGTACACCCTTGCAAAATGATCAAACATTAAATCAACTGCTTTGTTTGTGGTACCTCCCTACCATCAGCACTAGCTAAAGTCATCCTTCCATAATCATATATCATTTTAATCACCACACAGCAAAAGAACTCTGAGATTTCCTTTGATCTCATCGGCTAGCTTCTTTTCATAATTAGCTTTGGCCTTCCTTACCATACAGCTCATTGTTCTTGACTGTGCCTTGTACTGCTCATTAGGTTGTTGATAACATTTTCCTTTTCTCTTTATATAATGAGAATATAAGAATGCTCATCCATCTAATTCCTACCTCCTGACTCTAGATATACAATGTGATACTGTGTTCTTCAAACACCTCTTAACACCTCCCATTCACCACTAACAGCCTAAATTTAAGTCTCTTATTACAATAAACAAATTAAGAAAAACAAATCCAAAAACAAATTAAGCCATACCTAGAACTAGCATTAGGAGAAGAACAAGCAGGTTTCAGACCAGGACAAAGCACAATTGATCAATTATTCACCTTAAGACAGCTAATAGAAAAGACGCTAGAGTACAACCCAAATCCTAGTGACGATATCTGAGCATATTAATCCAGATGTAGTCTGATCAGGAATTTATACAATTGAATCAAAACTCTGCTATCTAGCATCCTTCTCAGTATTGCAGCAATTCTCTGGATTACTTTCACTACTTTTGCAATATGTCCCCTGAACTTCAAGTTTCTATCAATCATCACTCCAAGGTCTCTTGTCTCCCCCACTTCCTCTACTACAGTTCTTTGTTTGCTCACACTTGGATAAAGGATTAAACTAAACTTATTATAGTCTAACCAAGTGAAAAATAAACTCTCAACATCTTTCTCTGAATCCGGAGTAATTTAATAATAAGGTTGCACACCCTTTGGCAACTCCTATTGGTTAGGATGACCTCTCATTGCTTCTGCCATTGTATCTCCACTACTGGGCCTGGCTCCCACTGACGAGACCTCAATAAAGGTCGAAACCGATATGGGTAGTGGCCCTTGCCTTAATGCATAGCATTACACATATCTGCAAGGAGATGTGCTTTGCATTATGGGAGATATGGGAGATACTGAGATAGGAGTGATGAGAGAGCTTTCTCCACCTTTGCAACGAGTCGCCTGGTGTTTCACTACCTTACCCCAGTCCTGAAGATACATTCAGGCGCAAACTTTGTTTGCTCACACTTGGATAAAGGATTAAACTAAACTTATTATATCTACTACAGCTCCTCTGACATAATATATGATATATCGCAAACTTTAAAACTTTGCATTTCACTGCATTAAACTGACCCCTTCCCCAATTCATTTGACCAGCTTATTCAAATCCTCTTGAAGTGCTACCGCATCTGCACTATTACTAATAACCCTTCCCAACTTCAGATTTTCTTCAAACAGTTTATCATTCTCTGCAATCCATTCAAAATATCATTGATATACAGGTAACCCTCATATAATGCACTATTTATACAACACGGTTTGATAAAACATGGTCTATAAATTGAAGTAAGCCTTTATCTTTTCATATATTTTTCAAATTTTATCTTTGTTAAATTTGTGACTGCCTGTATTGCACATGTAGTTATAAGTAGTGAATTTATATTAGGGGAAATACACTTTTGCATGCATGTACATCAATTGTTTACCGTATAAAGTATTTATTGTTGAAAATTCTCTTCGTTTTTTACCAGGAAAGTGCATTAAAATCATGTGTGTTAATCTCAAGCTGAGCACTTTATTTTCTGTGGAGTTACATACATAATTAATATGTAATGCTTTTTTTATGTTAAAAAAATATTTTTGTAGTAATGGCCACTAAAACTGCAGCGAAAGGGAAAAAACCAACATCGAAAAGAAAATTCATTTCTTACAAAGAAAAAATTAAAATCTTGGATCGTTTGAAAAATGGAGAAAAACCAGGAGTTGTTGCAAGGATTTTGAATTTAAATGAATGAATCAACAGTTCGAATAATCAAACAAAATGAACATAAAATTCGAGGAAGTGTTATTGCTAGTCAACGGTAAATGCAAAGTGCGTTGCTCATGTACACGATATTCTAATGGAAAAAATGGAGAAATCTCTAATTATTTGGATAGAAGATTGCGCTGAAAAGAAAATTCCTTTGGATGGAAATCTTATTAAACAAAAAGCTCTCAAAGTTTATAAACATTTAAAAGAACTTGATCAATATTCTTCAGAAGAAAGCTCTCAAGCATGGATTTTGTGCCAGTAAGGGTTGGTTTGAAAACTTTAAAAAGTGGGTTTCTTTGCATAATCTTAAAATCCAGGGAGAATCAGTATCAGCAGATGTAGAAGCTGCCCAAAAATACTCAGGAGAACTTTTAAAGATCATTGAAAAAGGTGGTTATAGTGAAGAATTCAGTTTAAAGAAATTAGCAGAAGGATTGGACTTGGCAAGAAAGTTAGGAAGTTATTTTACGGATAATGATCCCTCAGTGGAGTGTTCCGGAAAATTCACGAGACAACTGGATATTTGTTTAGCTCCATATTATGAACTTAATAAAAAATTGCAGCATGGTAAGCAAGGTCTTATTACTGACTTCTTGATAACTAAACCAGCTGAAGTATGCAAATATACAAAATTATAGAATTATACAAAAGATGTCTAAGAGATTTGAAGTGATGACGACGTCCAGCCGCTCATAAATAAAGAACATCTGTGAAATGTTGTTTTTGAAGACAGTGATGACGATTAAAATATGCATTTTATTTTATTTTGCCTAAAACATTTATGCAAGGTGCAATGAAGTTTAACGTACAATTTGTAATTTTATAAGTTTGTACTATGTTTGTTTCTTAGTTTATGTTTTCTTAATTACATGAATTACCTGAATAAATGAAAATATATTTCTGTTGGATATGTCATTTTTGTTTATATAATTCTTTTTTTAAAAAAAGGATTTTGGAGCATAATCTTACTTTTTCTATGTGATCTGAGTCTTGCATAACACGATTTATATAACATGTCATTTCTATGGACCCTAACATCCACATTATATGAGGGTTACCTGTACATGTTAAACAATACCAGACCTAGTACTGAGCCCTGTAGAACCTCAGTTATAACCTTCTGCTTCCTTGATACTGCTCCCTCTTACACAACTTTCTAATATCTATCAGACAGCCAATTCATAATCTAATTCAGGGGTCGGCAACTTTTTCAGACTCGTGGGCCACATTCAACTTTTATTTTTATTAATCGGGCCGTAAGCGTTTAATTAAGAGAAAATAGTCAGTGGAAAAAAATACTTTTAAGTTATCAGTTTTATTATATCAATCTTAAAAAACAGAAATATTTAAAGTTTGAGGTTACGAGATAAAGTGCGATATTCTCGTAATGATCTCTGATATTATATTCTTTTATAACAGCAACAATTTTATGACAAATAAGACAATGGGAATTATCCTCATTTTCAATAAAGAAGTGCTTGCTGTTCCATTCATCATTAAACCTTCTTCCTTCACCTGCAATTTTATGTTTTCTTGAACCCATTTTTGAAATTATTTTTAAGAAATATATATCCTCTGAAAATAATAGCTGCTGTTTTTGAATTATATTAAAATCCGGACCAGGGAACGTGAACGAAAAAGTGCGCCAAAGTCTTGGGTTTTGTCGGATGAAGTTGTCTGGTTATCCCCACAGATGATGACTCACACGGTTGACTTGCTCCAATTTGTATGGCGATATCATGAAGTATGGGTATAAAATTATTTTTAATTTACTATTCATATTATAAAATGTATTATTTAAATAATTCAACATACAGGTCACATGTCAAGTAAGTATGGTTAACCTTCTGTGGACCGCCAAAAATGCATGTTTGGGCCACCGGTTGCTGACCCCTGATCTAATTCACTAAACTGACATCTAAACCTATGTGCTGCAACTTAAATATCAGCTTATCATTTAGCACTTTGTCAAATGTCTTTGTAAAATCAAGAAAAAAAAACAGTAGTATATACCTTTCTCTCATTAACCACTCTTGTTATTTTATTATAGAAGGCAATCACATTACTAAAACAAGAACATCCCTGAACAAATCCAATCCATGCTTACTCTCACTGATGACATTACCCTCAATGTCATCTGATTCAGATTCATTTCCGATTCAGTTACCTCTCTGCAATGGCATTCATTAAAATCATTCTTCCTTTTACTTGCAGCATACCGTAAGAGCTCTTTGGGATTATCTTTGACCTGTACTGCTAATTTCCTTTCATACTCTGCTTTTTGCCTTTCTTACCACACTGTTACCTGTTTGGCTTGTTCTTTCTACTGCTCATGTGCCTGCTGGTCATCTTTCTGCTTGAATTCCCTCCACAAATTTTTCTTTTTTCTAGCTTCTGCTTAATGATGGTATTAATCTATTTAATTCGTACTCAATTTATTCTCCTGACTCTAGGTATGCAATTTACTAGTACTTGCCTCAAACACTCCTTTACTACTTCTGTGGACTATCAACATCTAGCCTTTGAAGTTTCATATGCCATGGTGCTGATCCAAGTAATCTCCTAAGTTTGTCATATTTACCAGTCCTGTAATTCTACATATACTCCCTCATAACTGAAAATTCCACACATTTACAGGTCAAAACCATATGATCACTCTCACCAATTGGCAATGAGATCATATTGGCTATAGATAAACTCTTTAATGCAATTTATTTATTTCGTATCCAAACAAAAGTGGTACAGTAGTAAGTAAGTGGTAGTACAACATTATTTACAACAAATTAGGATACATTACAAATGAGAACAGCTTAAATTTGATAGGCGAATTATACAGGGAATGATAAGTAAAATATGAAGAAAGAACCTATACATAAGTTATATACAATAAATATGATCAGATGTTCCTCCAGTATCTTGTGCAATCAACTGCTCTTTCTGTGTAGGATATAAGGACCTCTTTTGTGCGAGGTGATTGAAGAAAGGGACAAGAAAGAAGGTGTTCCATTGACTGGGTTGTCCCACACTCATAATTATCTGGTCCAGTGAGGTTAGCCTCATTTGATGAAGTTTTGTTTGCAGCGCCCTGTTGTTTGAAGTCTGTTGAGGCTTTTCCAAGTATTCCAGTCTAAGTGGGCACCACATGGAAGATGTTCAGCTGTTGGAATACCAGTACAGTTGTACCTTGAGATACGAGTTTAATTCATTCCATGACCGAGCTTGTAAGTCAAAATGCTCGTATCTCAAATCAATTTTCCCCATTGAAATTAATTAAAAGGAGATTAATTTGTACCAGTCCCCAAAAAACCACTCCAATTTTTTTATAATAATGTATTTATAATGAACAAATATTGTATACAAACAAAATAAAACCAAATACTGTACATACATATATGTAAAAGAGAATCTAAAGAAATAAACAGATGTTGGCGGAGCCGATTAGCATATGGTATTAATTTTTTCTTTCACTTCGCTTTTGCTTAACTTAATTTTCTTCTTCACTAGTTTTTTTTTCTTTTTTGCCACGCTTTCGTCACTTTCATCCGCAGGGCGTTTCAATAGAAACCTGTCCAAGGAGCTTTGTTTTTTCCTCCCTTTTAGAATGTTTCTGAAATGAGTTAGGCAAGTGTCATTAAATAGCGCCACTGCATGACCAGTTGCAACTTTTTCAGGGTGTTTCTTTTCAATAAAGTCTGAAACTTTTTCCCACATTGCCAACACTTTCTTTATCTCACTTGAAGAGATAACCTCTTCTGCCTCTGCAGTTGAGTTTCTGCCTTTATCGAGTCCTTCTGCTTCAGAATAGTACATATCATAGAAGTAGTGCGATCGTACTGCGTTGCAAGGTCTATTACTCTTACGCCTTGCTCATGTTTGTCTATTATCTCATGTTTAATTCCATGGATATCACCTTTTTCCGTTTCTCACCACTGTTCTTTACACTCACCTTCTTTGGTGAGTGTAAAGACTCATGGTTATACAAAAAAAAATTAGCTAAATAACTGTACATATAAAAAAAAACACAAAATTAAAACTCAACACGATAGAAATGCTTCTGCAGTGAGGTAAACATGTGAACTGAACGACGTGCAAGACTCAGTAATCTGAGCAGAGTGGTGGTTGTGACGTCACCGAAGCAGGCTTGTATCTCAAATTCTGGCTCGTAACTCAAGGCAAAAAATCGACCTAGTGACGACCCGTATCGCAAAAACCTCGTATATTCGGGCACTCATATCTCAAGGTACCACTGTATTATTCTCTGGGTATGGTGTAAGCCATTGTTGTAGTCTTGTCTCTGGAGGGTTTTTAGGTGGTTCAACAGTTGCTAGGAAGCTATGTCAGGATCTTAGTCTTTGGGACACAGTGGTCTGGACGAATAGTAGGTGGCGTTCGTCATTCATTTGTCTGCTTCTTTTGTCAGCTGAGAATGCAGATCTTTGAATCGACAGGGGTACAATACTAGCCAAAGTATACAGGTCTTTTAGTGGTGTTGGTTTCAGGCATAATCAAGTGGCAGCTTTCATTCAATGCTAGGTCAAGTTTTTCAGCATGGCAGGATCTGGACCATACCTGGCAAGCATTTTCAGCAGAAGAATAGCAAAGGGCCAAGGCAGAAGATCTCAGTGTGCTAGGGTCTGCACCCTCTAATGCAATTACTAGATCTTACACTCTCAAATTCTAAGCACTTTCCATCACATGCTGCCTCAGATAATTATTCTTTAGTAACTGCATAAATTCCATTTCCATCTTTACACATGTCCTTTCCTATGTTCCATAGTAGAAGTCCACATAATGATTACCTGTCCTCCACTCATTGAGCTTATTTGCCAATGCATACTATCCCCATCTGCTTTTGCATACCCTGCTCTATAGAAGCAACCAATTATATATTTTGTTCTGCTGGCTGCTATCTCACACCAGATGGCCTGAAATTGCTATTTTCACTGGCCTGCAGTTGAACTCCTACTGTCTTTGGTTGCAGTTCATGAGCTATCATCAGTAATGCTCTTATACTGATTCTTTTCTCTCTATCCTCCCTGAAAAAACTATACACGATATCATCCTCTGTCAGTCAAATCTCACTAATGGCAATAACCTTTGGCCAAGAAGAAATAACCAATGCCAAATACTTCTACCCTTGTTCTGAATGCTCCTGGTATTAGTGTACATAAAGTGCAATAGTCCCTTAAGCCCACCACTATTCTTATTCTTTTTACTAACTATCCCATTCTGGTTTGTTACTAGTGATACTAATTTAGGCAATTTCTGCACATTTTGTCAACTGCCTCACTATTATCTGTGTACTTGCTCAACAGCTTACCCCTAAAACTCAAGTTTCCCTGATTTTGAACATCCACTTGCACTTCATTCATCAACACTTTTTCCAGACTCTGAACACCAATTCCATTCAGATGCAAACCATTCTTCTCGTATAAGTCATTTTGACTGTCAAACTCACTTCACACATCCACAAACTCCACATCATTCCTCCTTTATAACCATAACCTCTGCATCAACTCATTTGCTATTATAACCATCCTTCTCAGCTCAATTCTGTCATACTGCAGCAACAGACTAATTATCTTAACTCTCACTCTTTTCTTTTGCTACTTTCTGTAACTCTTTCATGTCCTCCTCCCTCATACCATATTTTTCTCCTTTCAATCATTGGTTTCAGCCAAAAAAAATCAACTCTTTCACTTTATACTCTTTTGCATTCCATTTGCTAACATTGGTAATTTTTGCACTCAGGATGCATGATTTTGTTACTCTCTTACTAAGTACACCTCTTATGATAGAATTGCCATACAAGACTTGCTGCTTAATTTTCCTCTCTCTTAGGCAAGCATTCCTACTTCTTTTCTTTTACTTTCTTTCTGTTCTTAGCTGAACCACTCACCCGACATTTCTGCATTCACTCCAGCTCACTCTTCATCCTGTGTATTACTAATTGTGCTGTCTTCCTCATTATGGCCTATAATTCATTCTTTACATCCGTCATACTACTGTTATTTCAATCATCACTTATACTGTCTCTCTCTCAATCATGTCACTTTTAATCACTCTTTCAATTCTGTCTTCCATTACACTGTTGCACACATTTTCACGTGTATTCTCTGTTCTGTCTACTGCTTCAATTTCTTAAACTGACCCACACTTTTCACACTCACTTTTGTAGCATTTTTGGCACACTCTTTCATTACTATCACTTTCATACCAAAGTCAATTCATCATTGATAATGAGTAAATCTTTGCAGACATTGCACTGAACGAAGTCCCCCCCCCTCCCTGGTTAAATTACTTAATGATGTTTTGGATGCCATTCTTCTGCTTTGCATCAGTGCCATGCTATGTATTTTACCCTGCAGAACGCCTTGTTAATATAAGTCGTTCTGCAGAGTAAGATAATTAATATCATAATACAATCTAGTTATAATACAGCTTTTAATTAATATCCCTATTTTTTCTAAACTAAACAACTTAGCTTTTGGAGCTTTCCAAACACAAGTCTGGCAATTCGATTGAGACATTTCAGCTGTTCAAAGGCATGGAATGCATTGCTTGAGAGGTTGCTGAGAGTGCAAAGAATGGATGAGTTTAATGAATGGTATGATAGACTTTGTATTATCTTAAGTGGACCTCTTACAATGAGACTTATTACTCCATAGAGGTTAGGAATAATAATGATAAGAAGAAGAATCCACATATAGGGTGATCAGGTATTGTGCAGTGATATAGCTACTTCTTGGTCTTTGTGTATCCTCTTTATTATAGCAGCAACTCTAACAATGTGTGCCCTTTAAATTCTAAGTCTCTCTTGACTTACCCAGATCCTGAACTTACCTAGAATCCTGGAACACTGATTCATCAGTACAGTATGCTATTAAATTGCAACATGTATGAATGGTGCTGCATCATTCATACGTCTGAGCTAAAAGTCATGTAAACCTTCTGGTAGTATCTCGACATTAGCATCACTCCTAATAACTCTTCCCAGCTTTTCTTCATCATAAATAACTGAATATCTCAATTTATGTTGAATTTTCTTTAATATGGAAATACAACTGAATATCCCCTGTCTTCCTCATTATGGCCAACAATTCATTTTTTACATCTGCCATGCTGCTGTTCTTTCAATCACTTATACTCTCTCACTCCCAATCATGTTACTTTTATTCACTCTTTCAATCTTGTCTTCCGTTACACTGTTGCACACATTTTCTCATGTATTCTCTGTTCTGTCTACTACTCCAATCTCTTGAACTGACCCACACTTCTCACACTCGCTTTAGTAGCATTTTTCATGTAAAATAACACATAAAATAACTAATTAAGAGGTCTTAAAAAGAGTAGAAGAAGAAGAAGAAAGAAATCTGTTAAAGAGGATAAAAAGAAGAAAGGGAAACTGGATCGGACATATTATGAGAGGATATGGAATCATCAGAGATGTTATCGAAGGAAAAATAGACAGATAAAGACCCAGAGGAAGAGTAAGGAAAACAATGCTAGATGATATGCTGAATGGAGACAGGTATACAACCTTGAAAGAGAAGGCTCAGAACAGAAGAGAGTGGAAGGAAAGTTTTTGCTACTAAGAGAAGAACCTACTCAACTGCAGAATACTTAAGAAGAAGAGAAGATCCTCTGTCAATTCACGTGAAATATCAGTAATAATTCAGATTGATTGATTGAGCCTCTGTACCTCAGCCTGTAATGACAGTACCCTTTGGTTGCAAAGACCTGGGAGCAAAGAACTTTTATAAAGTTTTTACACCTAAAGAAGTTAGTTATCTAGTCTCACATGGAGTTAGTTAGTATGGATTTTTCTTCCATAAACTTAGATTTTTTTTTTTATCCCACAAAAGAGATAAATTTGCCCTAGAATACACACAACTGAACAACATAGTAGACAGTGCAGATAGAATTAATCACTGTGAATTTAAGTTACTTAGCTATGATAGGCTGTTAAACTTTATGTGCTGAGGGAGGGGATGCTATCATTAACAAAAAAAAGTTGTTGTTATTATTATCATTATTAATTATATATTTAGTTTAATCTTTTATCCAAGTGTAAGCAAACAAAGTTTGTGCCTGAAGTATCTTCAGGACTGGGGCAACTTGTGGCAAAGGTGGACTAAGTTCTCATTACTTTCCTTAGTATCCCATAATGCAAAGCACATCTTCTTGTGGACATGTATAATGCTATGAATTATGGGAAGGGTCACTACCCAGACCGGTTTCGACCTTTATTGAGGTCTCTTCAATGGGAGCCAGACCCAGAGGTGATACCAAGGTTGAAGCAATGCAGAACTCATATTTCCACATGCCAGTTGCCAAAAAGTGTCACACCTTATTATTAAATTACTCTGGATTAGAGAAAGATGTTGGAAGTTTTTCCCCACTTGGTTAGACTATAAATTGAAGAGACCTCAATAAAGATCAAAACCGGTCTGGTTAGTGACCCTTCCCATAATGCATTATAATGTCTACAAGGAGATGTGCTTTGCATTATAGGATAATAAGGAATGTGATGAGAACTTAGTCCACCTTTGCCACGAGTTTCCCCAGTCCTAAAGATACTGCAAGTGCAAACTTTGTTTGCTTATACTTGGATAAAGGATTAAACTAAATATATAATTTATAGTCTAACCAAGTGGGAAAAAACTTTCAATATTATTATTATTGTACAGGCACCTCCATGAATTCTGAAGATTCATTGCAGGAGACCCAAACTATCCATACAATATCCATCATACCCCTCCTTGAACTCATTAACAGGCCAAGTACTCACAACTGACTGTGGTAACCCATTCCATTTGTTCACCAATTTCCAAGTAAAACATCTAGACCTCACACACCCACACTAACCAAATTCTTACTCAACATCCAGGGATGTTCTGTTGTTCCTCCCCACCCCAGACAAGTGTTGAAACAATGCCCTGCATCAGTCCTATTAAATCCTTTAAGTAAATGTTTGTATCGTATCCCCTCTTTTTCATTTATCACCCAACTTCTGCAACTTGCAAACCCTCAATTTATCCCCATAGAGAGCATTCCACAGATCATTCATCATTTTGGTCATTTGCCTCAGGATCCTCTCCACTACTTCCTCATCCCCAAGAAACTAAAGTGACAGACCTGACCACAGTAATCCAGAAGTGGATGTATCAATTTCTTATAAAGAGGAATAACAACTTCCTTATCCCTACTTGTTAGTGTGCTCTTCAGCAGCAAAATAATCCTATGAGCACACCTTGGCAAACCTTATCAGTATGCCCTCTCAACTTCAACTCGTTAACTACCCCCCCCCCCCCCCCAAATCCTTAGCTTCATTTATTTCGTGAAGTACACCACTTGTAATCTGTTTATCTCAAAATGTATAACTTTACATATCTCCACATTAAATTATCACCCATCATCTTTTGGTGATGGCTATACTGACAGCATTTATTATCCTGCAAGCTTTCCACATTGCTTTGATTAATTATTACTCTACCCAGTTTTGCGTCATCAGTAAACAACTGAATATTTCCCTTATATATTATTTCCTATATCATTTATGTACAAATTAAACAGTAGTGGTCCTAGCACAGAACACTGCAGCATACCACTAGTCAGCAGCTTTTCCCTGGTTTCTGCTTCTCCATATACTACTTTTTGGTGTCTGTCCATCAGCCACCCTTGTATCCATATAAGTGTTATATCCATCCCCATTTGTTCTAATTTGCATAACATTTCCATGTGGCCTGTTAAATACCTTTGTAAAAGCCAGCAGAGTCATCGTGTAGTCATTTCCTTTATCCAACTTACCTGACCCTTCCTATAATGCATAGCATTATACATGTCTGCAAGGAGATGTGCTTTGCATTATGGGATACTAAGGCAAGGGATGTGAAGTGATGCTACCTTTAAGTATCATGAGTTGCCCCAGTCCTGAAAATACTTCAGCCGCAAACTTTGTTTGCTTACACTTGGATAAAGGATTAAACCAAGTATATAATTTCTTGGTATCTTTGATTTAGAGTGGAGTAGATGTTATAGTTCTATAGGAGAATTTGAATAAACTGCCTTTGTGGATCATATGGGTGAGCTACCTACTCATTACTATGAAGCATAGTTTTGAGAAGCAAGGTGGGACATAGTGTATAAAGCCAATGGAGATACCATTTTGAAAGAGTAGAATTTGGATGCTAGTGGACAAGGTCCTGAAATTTAGGGACTTCATGGCTAGAATTATAAAGTCAATGTAACAGATTATGGGATGTAGACAGAAAGAGGTTATAGTTTCACTTTCCAAGGCCTTGATCAGACCACATATGAATTGCTGTGCATAGATCAGGTCACCTTATTTTTAATGCAACAAAGAGATTTTAGAAAGTGTCTAAAGATAAGTAATTAAAGTAGTGTTAGATTGATTCAAGTGGTGTTAGATTTAAAATTCCAGATATGAGGATTGATCAGAAGAATTGCATAATTCTATTTTGAGAGCTTAGTGAAGAGGAGGAGGAGAATTAATAAAATAAAATGAAATAAAATCTGCAACTGTGCAGAGCTAAAATAATTTTTTTACTCTGTTCTTTGCAGTTAAAGTAAAAAGTGCTGGATATTTTCATAGATCTTTTGATCTCAAACTGAAAGTATATTATACTTGATAAGAAATTACTGTATATTCCTGTTTTCATCCGTACTTTTTTTTTCTCAAGACCAGCAAAAAAACTTGCTGCAACTCAATTGGAATATTTAATGCTTTCAGCACTTTTGCCCTAAAAGGAATGCAATGCATTTTGCTGTTTAACTAAAACCTGTTTTAATTAACAACATACAAGTGTTTTTTGTTAACTATGAAATGATACTTGGGATCTGACTGTTGTAATCATGTGATGGTTTCTTGCTTTTAACATTTTATAATATGTAATAACTTTTGATGATGATATTAACATTGATTTCAGCATCAGTTGTAAATTGACTTTTGAGAATTATATATATATATATATATATATATGTATGTATGCATGTTATAAATTTTCACAAACCAACATATCATGCTGATAGACTAACACTGACTTCAAACAGAATTTTAACTCTAAGTAATTTTTAATTATATTATATTTTCTAATTTGGTTTTTAATTTAGGATCATGATCTACAGACAATACTTCCATCGAGAGTTACTTTTTCAACCCTTGTAACACAGTGGGAAATTTTTGATGTGTATGAAGCTGATATAATGAAACAGGTAATGATTATTTTTATTTTTATTGTTGTCATCATTATCTTCATCAGATCTCCATGGAGTCAAGAGACTCATCTTGGGGCCCTGTTATCTCTCTCTCCCCCCCCACCCCTCCCTCCCCCTCTCTCTCTCTCTCTCTCTCTCTCACACACACACACACACACACACACACACACACACACACACACACACACAGCTTATTATATTGTGCATTAAATGCATTCATCATCATTTCTCATAACACTCTCAGGCATTGCATTTCACTCTTCAACCACACACCATGCAAAAAACATATTCTGTTCCCCCTCATGCACACTCTCCATATACAGCTTCCAGTGATGGTCTCTTGTCCTCCCCCCCCCCCCCCCCCGTCTCCACCCCATTTTAAGAACAACCCAAAAAACACATCCACATTAATTATTGTTATTTTTTATTATTAATTCATACTATTATTATTATTATTATTATTACATATTCATCACTTATTATTTGCATGTGAATGAGGAAGGATGTAGGCATCTGGAGAGAATACTGTTCTCTGAACAAGTCAGTGTGCCAATGCAGGGAAACTAGAATTATCAGGTTGGATAGGTATAGAAACAGTGGCTATGCCTTGATTATTTATACTAATGCCAGGAGTATCTGAAATAAAGGAGGTGAATTGGTGGTGCTGATAGCATCAGCCTGTTCAAAGATTATTGGGATTTCTGAGACGTGGTTGATGGAAGATGATTATACTGACAGGAATAGAAGTAGCATGGTATAGCATTTTTCAACAGGATAGGACGAGTGCAGTACTGCTTATGATAAGTGATGACTTTTATCCTCTCAGAGTGGAGGTTTTCTAGGGAAATGGTACTAATGGTTTTGAAAGCATGTGGTGTGGGCAGGACAGGATATTTAGTGGGGTGATGTCACAAGCCAAGGAGCATAGAGGGTGAAGAGCAGGAGAAGTTTAGGCAGTTGAGCTTGGCAAGTACAAGAAGAATGATTGTTATGGGAGATTTGTACACCAGTATAAATTGGAAAGAGGAAACTACATACCCTGTGTGGTGACCAGGGTTAAAGAATAGTCTCACTGTAGCCCATGCATGTCATAAAAGGCAAATAAAATGGGTACTCAGTCCCCAAGGGTATAGCCAGGTTCCTTCTTGTAAGGGTGGGTGCAGGGCTAATAATCTGCCCTGTAAAAACTCAACTTGTTAAGAAAGTCAAAAGGAAAATTAACTGGATGGACTTTACGGAACGACTTGGACAACGGAAAAAGGATTATGAATATTGGTTTGGAAGCTGGAATGTCTTGAGCCTGAACAGACCAGGAGCATTGAGGAGAGTGTGTGAGGAACTACAGAGATATAGAGTGAGGATAATAGCATTGCAGGAGGTGCGATGGAAAGGAAGTGGCATATTTGATACCAGAATACATATTATTTTATACAGTGGAGGAGATCAAAAAGCCTTTGGTACTACATTCTTGGTTGATAAAAAATGGAAGCACTTGGTTCTTGATTTTAGACTGGTTAATGAATGACTTTGTGTACTGAAAATAAAGTTTAAGATTTTAGGCTTGGGTTTCTGTGGCTTAGCAGTTCATAAGAAAGATTCTGGTAATTGGAGCATGTTTATTAAGATAAATAACAAAGAAAACAAACCCAACAAGTTTCGTAAGTTGTTTGACTTACATCTTCAGGGGTCAAAGGTAACTAAAAGTTTAAACACAAGAAATGAGAAATTACTCAAAATAATTCATTCTATGCAGTTGTGGCCGTTCAACTGTTCATTAAATTAAATATCCGAATGCGGATTCAGTGCAATGCTAAGTTTGAACAATGCTGGATGCTGTCACGTTCTGTTGTTCACGTTCACATTATCCGAGGTCTGACTTGGGTATATTTTTTATCAATGCTGACCAAACTTGGTGTAGAATTAGGCCCTGGTTTTTATTGCTTTGCATTGGAATTCTAAGCATATTTGCAGCTTCTTTAAATTTCCTTATGTAATAATTTCTTTATGTAAGACATGTTTGTTTTTTGCCAGAGTACATTATGACTGGTGGAAGTTGTATGGTATGCTAGGCCTGATTTGTGTTCTCTTCTTTTTTGCACATCTTTTTTGGTGTTCGTTCATACGAATTTTCCCTGATCTTCCCGTCTGGCCTACGTAGCAGATGCCACAGGAACAATGAATTTTATAAACACCTGGTTTTTTAAAAGGATGATGTGGAGGTTTTGGGAGATGTAGAAATCTTGAAAATTTTTCCAGCTGTAATAAAAATTTAAAAAAATACAGGTGTTTATAAAATTCATTGTTCCTGTGCCTTCTGCTACCAGATGGGAAGATCAGGGGAAATTCGTATGAACGAACACCAAAAAGATGTGTAAAAAAGAAGAGAACACAAATCAGGCCTAGCATACCATACAACTTCCACCAGTCATAATGTACTCTGGCAAAAAACAAACATGTCTTACATTGAAAAAAATTGTTACATAAGGAAATTTAAAGAAGCTGCAAACATGCTTAGAATTCCAACACAATGCAACAAAAACCCGGGCCTAATTCTACACCAAGTTTGGTCAGCATTGATAAAAAATATACCCAAGTCAGACCTCAATTTTTAAGGGCAAGAGATCATCAGTGCTTGGGAACTTGTGAAGGAATATTTATTAGCAGCAATAGAAAGTTGTATACTGCAAGTGAAGAGGTGAACACAATTTGGTATAAAGTGGATGACAAACAATTTCAAACGGGAACTGCAGGTAAAAAAGAAGTTATGGAAGAGATATAAGGAGAGCAGATGCAAGAAGAAGTATAAGGAAGGCCCTGAAAACCACAGAAAATCCTAAGGAATTTTTTCACTATGTGGCCTGTAGAAGGAGAAATTATTATGGAAGAATGACATTGTTGGATAAAAATGGGAATAGAGTGACTTATGCAAAGGATATAGTGGAGTTGCTCAATGAATATTTTATTGGAGTGTGGACAGACTTATGTGTTCGTCGAACACGTTGTTTATTATTTTAACGGTATAATAGAACACAGAAACTAAGTAAATAATTAATTTATTGACTTGATGCTGATATTTCGCTGGTATTATAACCAGCATCTTCAGAGCACAAAAACACTGTTTGTCACAATACGCGAGACTAAAACAACATGGTGTACTTAACCCAAATTGTAGCAGCAGCACAAAGACTAGAGTCCTGATTTTGGCGCCCTCTATCTGAAAAAAAAAAAAAAAAAAAAAAAAAACACTATCATATATTACTAGAGTCCTAGAAAAGTGTTAGTTTTTTCTTAATATGACTGTCTCCCAGATCTTCGGCAAGTTAATACAGCCATATTTGTTGAGATTTGGAGTGTGTTTTAGGGCTTCTGTCGCCTCTAAGAACAATCTCTCTGATTTATATGGGTTTCTGTGTAGTACTTTTGTGTTTTTCCAGTTGATCCTGTGTGCAGGGGTATCCAGAGCATGGTCTGCTAGGCCCGACTTCCCATAATGATATTTTCGGACGTATCGTTTATGTTCGCTGATGCGGATATTCACAGTTCTTCCTGTTTGACCGTAGTAGGCTTGATTGCATGAGCAGGGTACTTGGTAGACTCCTGGATGTGATAAAGGAGGAATGCTGTCCTTGGGTGAGCGGATGAGGGTGGCTAATTTGCTACATGGTCTGAATGTGGTGCGTAGTTTATGTTTATTGAGGATTCTTGAGATCTTTTCGGATGTGCCTTTAATGTAGGGGATGGTGACTGTTTTGTTGTAGTTCTCTGTGGTAGATGGTGGGAGGGGTTTCTTAGGAGTGTTTATATTTTGTTTATTTTTTGTGGATTGTAGCCGTTGGCCAAGAAGGTGTGGCGTAAGTGAGTCAGTTCAGCAGTCAGAGCCTTGTCATTTGAACAGATTGCTCTCGCTCTATGGGTTAGCGTTTTTAATATGCCATATTGTTGAGAAGGATGATGGTGTGATTGTTTGTGTAAGTTTGTTTGTTTGCACATTCAGACCATGTAGCAAATTAGCCACCCTCATCCGCTCACCCAAGGACAGCATTCCTCCTTTATCACATCCAGGAGTCTACCAAGTACCCTGCTCATGCAATCAAGCCTACTACGGTCAAACAGGAAGAACTGTGAATATCCGCATCAGCGAACATAAACGATACGTCCGAAAATATCATTATGGGAAGTCGGGCCTAGCAGACCATGCTCTGGATACCCCTGCACACAGGATCAACTGGAAAAACACAAAAGTACTACACAGAAACCCATATAAATCAGAGAGATTGTTCTTAGAGGCGACAGAAGCCCTAAAACACACTCCAAATCTCAACAAATATGGCTGTATTAACTTGCCGAAGATCTGGGAGACAGTCATATTAAGAAAAAACTAACACTTTTCTAGGACTCTAGTAATATATGATAGTTTTTTTTTTTTTTTTTTTTTTTTTTTCTCAGATAGAGGGCGCCAAAATCAGGACTCTAGTCTTTGTGCTGCTGCTACAATTTGGGTTAAGTACACCATGTTGTTTTAGTCTCGCGTATTGTGACAAACAGTGTTTTTTGTGCTCTGAAGATGCTGGTTATAATACCAGCGAAATATCAGCATCAAGTCAATAAATTAATTATTTACTTAGTTTCTGTGTTCTATTATACCGTTAAAATAATAAACAACATTTTATTGGAGTATTTCATCCTGGAGAAGTAGGTTTTAATACTAGTGGGATAGGGCAAGTTTGAGGTTTAGAAATGCAAGAGGAGAGTATGTTTCAAATAGTCCATACTCTGGATGTCACTAAAGTAATGGGACTGGATGTAATTTTACCATGGGTTTTGAGAGAATGTGCAAAAGAACTGACTTCTCCGTTCCATTGAAGGCTTTTCAATGAAAGTCTGGCCATAGGAAAAGTACCGAAGGAATGGAATGAGGGTAAGATAGTGCCGTTGCATAAGGGTGGTGGCAGATTGGAAATGTTAAACTATAAACCAGTTTGTATTTCATCAGTAGTTGTTAAGATCTTGGAGAAATTATTGAGGGATCATTCACAGCATTGGGCAGATGAGGGTAATGTTATCTGTGAGGGTCAGCATGGATTTGTTATGGATCGCTCTTGTTTTAATAATAAGGTTGCCTTTTATAATAAAGTGACAAGAACAGCTGATGAGGAAAGGTATCTTCCAGTTTTTATGGATTTTACAAAGGCATTTGACAGGGTACTAGGATATTTAAGTTGCTGATGTGGGTTTAGATGTCAGGTTAGTGAACTGGATTCTTGATTGGCTATCTGTTAGGTATCAGAGAGTTGTGTATGGAGAGAGCAGTATCAAGGAGGAAGAAGGTTACAAGTGAGGTCCCACAGGGCTTAATACTGGGATCTGTATTGTTTAACCTTTATATCAATAACATTGTCAGTGGACTGCAGGCGGATATTCAGTTGCTTGCAGAGAATGTGAAGCTGGGAAGGGTTATTAGTAATAGTGCAGATGTGGTAGCCCTGCAAGAGGATTTGAATACTTGGACAGATGGGCAAAGGAATGGGGGTGTCAGTTTCTTCTTCTTCTTCTCTTCAAGGATTAGGCATTTTCCTGATTTTATTCAAGAAAATAAATTGGATTGGAGTCGAGGGAGGGGTCATCAATCAATCTAACTTTTCTTTTCTGTATAGAATCCAATATTTTCATGGAGCTCTGAGGGACACCAGATATGAAAGTAGTATTCAATTGTCAGGCAGATATGTGATTTGTATAGGGTTAAGAACTATTCAGAGTTAAAGTAATGCCTCGAGCAAAAGAGAAAGCCTAATTTTTTGGATGCAAAGGAGGCAATAGCTGTGATATGTTTGTACCAAGAGAGATTAGAGATTGGTGTTATTCCAAGAAGGTGAATCTCATCTTGAATAGAGATTTGAGTATTGTCAAGGGTAAGATTGGAAGAACAAGGTTCTTTTTTGTGGGAAATAATGCAGAATTGTGTTTTGTTGACATTGAAGTGGATAATGTTATCCAAATCCCATTGATGAATGCTTTGAAAATCAGAATTTAAGGTAGTAGTGATTAGATTTCTTGAGGCTGTGGTGATTTGTGCTTTGTGGGGTTTGTCAAATGAAAAGGAATATTGTAGTGTGCAGTCATCACAGAACTGTATACTGGATTGGCAGTTAGCTGGAGTAGATTATTTTTTTATAAAAGGAAGAAAGTGGTCGAGAGAACAGAGCCTTGTGGGACCTCCAGCATTTAATTGTATAAATAGAAGATAAGGAGCTATCCACCATCATTTGGGCAGCCAGAAAGCTGACTGCCCAAATGAAGAAGTCAGAGTTTTCCTAATAGTCCTTATGTCGCGCTCAGTCAAAAGCTTTGGAGATATCAAGAACAACCACTTGAAATTTGTCAAATCATTCCAAGGTTTTGTCCAGAGATGGGTGATATAGATTCGTATATCCCCTGTTGATCAACAGTGATGGAATCCATACTGTCTGTCATTCATTAGATGAGAGTCTTCAAGTTAGTGTAGGAGTTGGGCATTGATGGTTCTTTCCATTACTTTAGAAAGAATTGGACAGTAGTTTGAGGGTAGGGATTTTTCACCCTTCTTAGGAATAGGTTGTATATGGGCTAGTTTACAGGAAGCAGGATAGATACTGGTGGAATAAGGTGTAAATAGGTGGTATAAAGTAGAAGTCAGTTCTGGGACACAGACCTTTAGAACAATTAAAGGGATGCCATCAGGGCCAGGATTTTTTGATATCTAGTTTGATCTTTCTCTAGTGAAAGATGAAAGGAAGCATTGAGTGTTGGGTGTGTGTGGAATGGTTGTGGGCATGATCGACTATGCAAGAATTGGAGAGATGTAGGAAGCCAGGAGGTTGGCTTTTTCTATAGTTGATGATTCAATAGCCATCTGGGTGTAATAGTGATGGGCATTGAGCAGAAGTTATGGCCAATAGCTTTAGCTATTGGTCATAACTTCTGCTATGACCTAGGAAAATTATCACTGCTATGCAGTGATAATTTTCCTGCACCTATTCTGGGCTTTGTGTAGGCTGTATAGGAAGATGGAGCTTTAGATATAAGCCAGTTGTCATATGCTTGACTTTTCTTTTGTACAGCCTTGGCACACCTATGGGAGAACCAAAGTTTAGGTAGGGAATGATAATTTAGGGTGGAGTAGTGCATGAATGTTTCCATGCCAATGAGTATTATTTCTGTGATTCTTTCTGCATATAGGTTTGGTTCAGGTGACCGAAAAGTAATCCAAGGAAATGAGGAGTAGAAGGTGCGAAAATCATCCCACTTGGCTTTCTGGTAATGCCATAAAATGTGGGTATGGAAGTGTTTGTGTATGTGCTGCTCTATGGCAGAAGACATCAGCACTACATTGTGGTCTGAGCTGCCTAAAGGGCAGATAACATTCACATTGGTACACAATAAATAACGGAAAAAACTCACGTAGAAAGATTATTTATTAGTATAATTTTCGCCTGTGTGTCACAGGCATCCTCAGTACATTAAGCTCAAAATTAAACACTAACTGACAATTCCAAAAAAATTTTTTCCGTTATTTATTGTGTACCGATATGTCTACTCACGGTTTACCTCTTTTAAAACTTATTGCTAGACTTCACGGAGAGTCTATTTCCAAACAATCTGCTAGATACGGTAAAGTATTGGTAAAGAAGGCCAAATGCATTAACAGATTAATATTCCTTAAACGATGTAAGATGGCCCAGGTTATTCCAACCTGTTGTAAAATAAAAGAAGCTTTTAGGTCCCCAAAAGCTCATCGGATCTACTTCAAAGCTAGTAAGTCTCTTTTAAATATTCAGCTACACGAAGCTAAAAAATCTCTTGCCATCTTAAATAAAGAAATTATGGATATAAAAAATGCTCTGGAATCTGTTTTAACTGTTGAAACTTTTACTACTGTAATGCGCATATCTTCGAGTTCTTACTTAAAGGTCTTTAATGATTCTCGTGACAAGCTAAAACACAAATTTGAATCACTAGTCAGCTTACCTAGATCCAGTAATAATACTATTGATATAGATAAAGTAGTCATAAATGTTTCTGGACGTCCACTAACAGACTGTGAACGTTTTGTTTTATCAAAAGGATATGATTTCGCTGTTACGCCGAATAAGGTGCCAATTATGGATTTTTTTTCATAACATAGACAGGGGTATTCGATCCTTATCCCAAAAAACAGCCAACAGATTACTTTTTGAATGTGCACAAATTCTTTTTCATGCCAAGCCTCCTCGTCCTAATCTTTCTTACTCTGAGTTTAAAGCATTGAAATCACTGAAGAATAACAATAATTTAATAATTACGAAAGCTGATAAGGGGAAGGCTATAGTGATTCAAGATAGGAAGGAATATGAGAGAAAAATGTCTCTTTTACTTCGCGACTATTCAACTTATAGGCCTCTTACATCGGATCCTACCCGGAGTCAATTGAGAGACTTAATTCTCTTATAGATAATGTATCTACATGGAATGAAGATCAAAAGAAAAAACTTAAAACCTTCTTCGGTCGTCCACCTAGATTGTATGGTCTTCCGAAAGTTCATAAACCAGGCATTCCGTTGAGACCAGTCGTAGATTGTATAGGGTGCCCCACTTACAAAATCTCAAAATTTTTATCTAATTTACTCTCCTCTTCAACTAGAAGAACTGATACTTATATAAAAAATACTTTGGATTTCAAAAATAAAATTTCAGATCTTCATTTGGACGTTTTGGTAATCCTCTTTCTCCTGCTATCATGATCAGTTTAGATGTTGTTTCTTTATTTACAAATGTGCCTCTTTCGGAAAGTATTGAATTACTACAACAGGAATTTCCTTCGGATATTGTAAACGTATTTGATTTTGTAATAAATTCTGGTTATTTTTCTTTAAAAATAAGTTGTATCAACAAATTGAAGGAACAGCAATGGGTAATCCTCTTTCTCCTGCTATCTCCAATTTCTTTATGGAACATTTTGAACAACGTATCTTTGACAATATTTCTCCCAGACCTACGCATTGGTTCAGATATGTCGATGACATTTTTGCTGTATGGAATGGCTCTTCTGATGAACTTCAACAATTTCTCACTAAGTTAAATGCACTTCATCCTAGGATCAAGTTTACCCTAGAAATAGAATCAAATAAGCAGTTAGCCTTTTTAGATCTTCTAATTCTTCGCCAACCAGATGGTAACCTACATTTCTCAGTTTATAGAAAGAAGACTCATACAGGCCATTATATCCATGCGGAATCTCATCACCATCCCAGTCAAAAGGCAGGAACTATTAAAACACTGGTTCATCGGGCCCACTCCTTTTGTTCTACAGACGATCTTTTACAGAAAGAACTACAATACATAACTTCTTCCTTTCTATCTAATGGTTATAAGAATTGCTTCATTGAAAGAACTTTGAGTAGTTTTAATATGTCTTCCTCTTCAAACACAGAGGAAATAACGCGCATTACTATCCCTTATGTACAAGGCATCAGTGAACGTATAGCAAAAGTTTTAAAACCACTGAATATTTTTGTTGCCTTTCGACCGTTTAGAAAAATCTCCACCTTTCTCACTTCTCCTAAGGACAAGCTTCCACATCTTAATCATCCAGGTGTCTACCAGATTCCGTGCTCTTGTGGATTATCTTATTTCGGACAAATGGGAAGATCTGCCTCTATTCGGCTAGAAGAACACCAATCTTATATTGAATACTTTAAACCTGAAAAGTCTGGACTTTCTGAACATGCCATCTTCACTAGACACAGAGTTCATTGGAGAAAGACAAGAGTTCTTCACAAAAGTCAGTTTCTCATGGAACGCCTTTATAAAGAAACATGTGAAACTCTACTTCATTCTCCTAACTTAAACAGATCCGACGGCTTACGTCTGTCCCCTTTATGGGAGATAGTACTTTACAAATCAGCTAATCTTTCCTAACTTTTTATTGTATTAATTTTTTTATTTTATTTTATTTTTATTTTTTATTTTTTTAGGATAGTTATTGACCTTTTTAGTTATTTTACACCAGCTACTTAGGTGGCGCTTTTTGGAATTGTCAGTTAGTGTTTAATTTTGAGCTTAATGTACTGAGGATGCCTGTGACACACAGGCGAAAATTATACTAATAAATAATCTTTCTACGTGAGTTTTTTCCATTATTTATTGTGTACCGATATGTCTACTCACGGTTTACCTCTTTTAAAACATTCACATTGTACTTAGACAGGTCACTGGTGAAGAAGAGGTCCAAAATGTTTTGGGAATGGTTGGGATTGTCAGGTATTCTGGTGGGTATGTGGACAATTTGTGTCAAATCATTTGTGATTGCAAAGGTGTTGGGTGTTGGCATATCTACCTGCTCGATCTGTATGGTTGGAAGCAGTTAGCCAGCTAATGTTTTGGATATTGAAATTCATAAGGAAGATGACTTCACTGTTTGGAGAGTTGGTAAATAGTGTGGATATGATCTACTGCAGAGAATCTTGCTCTGAATCCTGCTTGTTCATATGGCTGTGCATCATCCAAAAACTTTGTAATCCTGTTTTAATATAATTGATATAAATATTTTGTACAATTGTGATAGCAGACTGATTGACGTGTAGTTATTAATATCATCACTGTTGCTCTTTTTAAGTAATAAGATAATCAAGGATTTATGCAACTACACTGGACTTTTTTCTGTTGTTAAAATATCATTGAACATATGAGCCTCTGTAGCTCTGTCCATATAGGTGAAGCTCTTTGGTCGGAAAGACCTGGGTTCGATTCCTATCCATGACGTGGGGAACCTTTATCTGGTCTCTTTCAACTGAAGGTGAGTTACTGGTCTCATAAATAAATTAATTAAACATATCCATTATGACCTTATGAAACTGTAAACCTCCTGATTTCATGTGTTCTGCTAATATGCCATCTTCTTCTTCAGGACTTTTGTTCTTTGCTGACTTAACAGCTTTCCATAATTCTTCCATCATGAATCCATTTTGGTTCTGTATCAGCCTCATCTAAATATTATTATGATTATTATTATCCCAAGATCACCATGGAGTCAAAGAATCATCGAGGGAGGTCCCATTGTCATTCACACAGATCATACATGAGGAGTAGAAGGTGCAAAAATCACCATGGAACTCTTGTTCCAGGGTGAACTCACAATTTTGGCATTGTGTCCTCTAAATTTTAGATCCTTATCCACCACCACCCAGAGATCTCTTACTTTCCTCACCACTAACAATATATTCCCATCCATCTATTTACAGGACATCAAGAGATGTCATATGGTCACTCGGATGATCAGTGATGTGCCACACCAGTCCTTGCCAGGTGGACCTGTCATATGCTTTGCTGGAAGCTACAACTCTCTGAAGATTAGTCAATCCAGACAAACTATCTGTCCATCTCATTGACAGTCTCTCAATTCTTCTTTTACCAGGAACTTTATCTTCTGTTACTGTATTGTTACTGAGAAATCCTCCTTCCATCCTTTCAGTGTGTCCCAAAATTCATAGAAGAAAGTATTTCAACTTTCTTCTGTGAATATATTTAAGGAGCTGTGAAGTTCTACCGATTCTTTCTAGCACCCATCCATTTGTCTGCCTTTCACTGTATGATATCCTCAGCAGCCTTCTGTAACACCACATCACAAAAGCAGCTGTCCTTATCCTAGCAGACCCCTTCAGCAGGTTCCAAGTCTCACATGAATAAGTTGCTGTTGGAAAAACAGCTGCATCCAAAATCCTCAACTTTGTTACTGCAGAGGTTGATCCATCCCTCCAGATTTTGGACACAAGTCTTTGACTGTTGTTTTAGCAATTCCTAATTTTCTTCTAATGTCTTCTGAACTGCAATTCTTCACATTAATAATGGATCCCAGGTACTCAAACTTGCTGATTTCCTCAATTCTTTCTCCATTAAGGTACACTTGTTTCTCAGAAACTTCCTTGTCTGTATTTTCTTTGAGAAGAATAATCTTTGTCTTGCTAGGATTGAGCTGAAATTCTCTGTTATTATTAATCTCATTAACTTTGTCAAGAATTTTCCCAACTTCTTCCTTGTCATTACAAAAGAGTACTGTGTCATCAGCATACCTCAGATTACTGATCAATCTACTACCTATCCTAATTTCTATCTTGAGCTTATCCAAGATATACATATCCTCAGCATAGGTACTAAACAGGTGAGGAGAAGTTGGTATTTTTGCCTAACTCCCTTTCCAAGCCAATCAGCTAATCCAACACCTGTTCTTATATTGGCTTCTTACTCACTGTGCAAGTTAGCTACCAACCTGATATGTGTTGATGAAAACCCATTATTTTCATTACCTCTCACAGTATTTGACTGTATTCACATGCTGAATACAGTCAAAAGCTTTAGAATAGTCTATGAAACACATTACCCATCTTCTTATTCTTGAATATTCTGCAATTGAGCAGGTTCTTCTCTTAGTAGCAATAACTTTCCTTTCACTCTCTTCTGTTTTGAGCCTTCTCTTTCAAGGTTGTGTACCTATCTCCATTCAACATGTCATCTGGAATTGTTTTCCTTACTCTTCCTCTGAGTCTTTTTCCGTCTATCTTTACTTCGATGGCATTTCTGATGATTCCATTCCCTCTCAGAATATGTCCGAACCAGTTTCCCTTTCTTCTTTTTATCCTCCTTAACAGACTTCTTTCTTCTTCTACCCTTTACTTCTTCATTAGTTATTTTATCTGTCCATTTGATTTTTTCCATCCTTCTCCAAATCCACATCTCAAAGCTTTCCAAAATCTTACTTTCTTCTTTCTTCAATGTCCAAGTTTCAGCTGCATAGAGGACAACACTCCACACATAACATTTTATTAGTCTTTTCTTTAGGTTTCTATCCATTTTACTTCTGAATAAAATCCATTTTCTATTAAAGGCATCTCTTCCCATTGCTATTCTTGCTTTTATGTTACTGTTGCATCTTCCATCACTGCTAATCACTCTTCCTAGATATTTAAATATCTTTACTTGATTCAGTTTTCCCCCATTTATTCTGATATCCATATTATTATTATTATTATTATTATTATTATTATTATGTGACACCTCCAGGGAGTCCAAAGACTCATCGAGGGAGAGTGTGCCAACAGCATTGAACGATTGTTCCCCTTCCAACTACTAACTGCGCTCAAACTTGCTGAGCCATTAGTAGCAGAGCTCTACCAATTGACCAACCTATTTGCCTCTTTTCTTGCTATTTTCATTGCCTTTGTTTTTCTTATGTTAATTTTCATTCCATAATTGATACAGGATTCCAGTAATCTGTTCAACAGATGCTGTATCCTGTTTCAGTATTTGATAATAATGCCTTGTCACCTGCGTATCTTATTGCAAATATCTGTCTACCTCCAATCTTTATTCCTTCTTCCGAATTCTCCAGTGCCTCTTTTAACATTGCTTTGGAATACATGTTAAATAAAATTGGTGACAGAGAACACAAGCTTTGTCTTACTCGCCAATGATACCCGTTCTGTTGTACCATATATATCTCTCACCATGGCAGTTTGTCCTATATAATAATGAAATAATTATCCTTCTGTCTTTCCAATCTATACCAATCTTTTCCATTACTTCCACCATCTTATCCCATTTTACAAAGTCAAAAGCTTTTTCAAAATCTATATAACAGATATTAACTTCTTTATTCACTTCTGGAATTCTTTCACTTACTATTCTTAACAATCCAATCACATCTCTTGTTCCCCTACTTTCCTGAAACCAAACTGATCTTCTCCAAGAAATTCTTCCACCTTAGATGGAATTCTTTGTGTTAAGATTCTCATAAGTATTTTTGATGTATGGGAAATGAGACTTATCCTTGAAGTTCACTGCATTACTTTTCTTTGGTATAGGTATAAATAAATAAAATCTTTTGGTAATTCTCCTTTGTTATAAATTAAATTTATTATTTTGATTATTTCTACAGTTCCTTTCTTCTGAAGTTGTATCAGGAATTCTGCAGGTATTTATATAGAGAGTCTAAATTCTTTATACTTTTCTATGATCTGTCTAAGGAAAAGGATCTGATCTCCGGTAATCTTATCTTTCCTAAAATCTGCTTGTTCTGCAGGTATCTCTTCCTTGACTTTGGCCTCAGTCCTATTTAGAATGATCTTTAATAAAATCTTGCTTGCGTGAGAAGTTAAACTAATAGTTCTATATCTCTTGCAATTCTTCATATCTCCCTTCTTATGTAGTGGTATGAAAATTGACTTTTTCAGTTTTTAGGCCATGATCCTGTCTCCCATAATCCTTGTAATCAGCCTATGAAATGCCCTTATTCCTCCATCTCTTATGGCCTTAATTAACTCTGCTGGGAGTCCATCTGCATCCAGGAACTTATTGCTGTTTAACTGCTCTTTCAACTTCATGCCTAAGTGGAGAAGGTTCCAAATTAAAATTTTCCTGGTGAGAGGGCTCCTCCATATTTTCTTTATCCTATCTTCTGTACAGTTCCTCACAGTATTCTTTCCATCTGTTTTTGATTTGCAGTTCTTTTGTAGTACTGCTCTATTCCTGTCTTTGATAACATTCAATATGAACTAAAACTTGCGCTTTAGGTCATGAACTAAATGAAATATCCTTTTATAATTGTGCTTCCTCATCTGGAACTCTGTATTTTCACATTCATTTGTATAAAAATTTTCCTCATCCTGCATCATAGTTCTTCTGACTTCTTTAAGCAATAGCATATATTTTTCAGTCCCTATGTCTCTTGGTTTCTCCAGCTGCCTTCTTTTGATTAGATCCCATGTTGAATTTGATATCCATGGGTCTTTGGTCTGCTTATTGAGCCAAGATACTTCTTGACTGTATCATGTATTATTGACTTCTTCCCAGAGTATTTCCAGTGAGTTCTTCTCACTAGTTTCCAAAAGATCATCCAACTGTGTTGGTGTTTCTTCTATGAATCCATTAGGGATTACTATGACATCCAATTTTTTGAGATTTGCCTGACATAGAGAGTTTTGAAGTCTCAGTCTTGCTCCAGAACAAGTATGCACATCACAGATGCTTGTCTTCTACCCATTGGAGAGCCAAGATTTAATTAACCTGGTGTCTTGACCCACTGGTGTTAGATGTCCAAGTATAGGTCCATCATGGGTGCTTCTGAAAGCATGTATTAGTAATAACTAATCTGTTAGTATGAGCAAATTCCAACATTCTTTTGCCACAGGTGTTATGTTTACCCAGACCAAACATGCCATGCTTAAGCCTAACTCTCACTTATTTTTTCCACTTTTGCATTAAAGTGCCCTATGATGTAAAGTACATATCTCCTTGGTAGGCAGTCCAAAACAGTTTGTAGGTTTTCATAGAATTCCTCACTCTCTTCGTCAGACCTGTCTGTGTTGGGTGCATAAACTACCATAATTGACACATTGGTAGGATGAACCTTAACTTTTAATACAAAGTATCCTTTAAAATTAAAGGGATTATAACCAAAAAGAGTCCTTGGTTGAACTGTCTTCAGTATCACAGCTACCCCCTGCCCCCATGATGCTTTGAGTCACCTCCTAAATAAACAACTTGCTTCCCATCCTGTATTTTGAACTGATCTTCTCCATTTCATCTGA
Organism: Typopeltis vanoorti; assembly: GCF_054136105.1. NCBI lineage: Eukaryota > Metazoa > Arthropoda > Arachnida > Uropygi > Thelyphonidae > Typopeltis > Typopeltis vanoorti. Next base: position 106,350,124 of record NC_143564.1, on the reverse strand, counting down.
TCTCTGTAATTCCCATGATGTCAATTTTATACCTCTCCATCTCTTTACAGACAATATCAAGATTATTCATCTTTCGATCCTATACATTCTATGTGCCTATGTAAAGTTCCTCTCTAAGATTAATCCCCTCTAAGATTAACAAGATGTAATACTCTCCTATCCTGAGTCCCCTCTGTCACATTCTGCTTCAAGTAATTATTTCTCCATAAATGTAGAAATTCCATCTCCTTCCTGCCATGTGATCTTTCCGCCTTCCAGTTTATGTCTCTGAAGTTGAAGTTGCCCATAATAATTACTTGACTTGCACTCATTGTGCTAATCTGCTAATGCAGAATTTTCTACATCATTCCTGTCACCCCTGGCCTATAGCAGCAACCAATTTTATATTTATAATATTGGCCTCAATCTCACGTCAGATTGACCCAAATGAACTGCCATCTGCATAATTGATACCTACTCTTGTTAGCTGCAATTCATCTGCCATCATCACCAGCACCCCATCCCCTATCCTGTTTACTCTATCCTTCCTGAAAATAACCCTTATACTACAATTCATTTTCTCTTGGCAATGAATACATAGCATGCACACACACACACACACACACACACACACACTACATTTCACAAAATCTCCTATGTCAAACTTCCTGCACAGTGACTTAGTTGTGAGCTCAAAGAAAAATCAGGGATGGATAGATAAGATTGTGGTGCTCTCTATTAGTGACAATGGCTTTGTGATTCATGTCATTGAGACAGATTAGTCATGCCTTAGTAATTTAGTATCTTTTCATAATAGACCTGAATAAAGGGAATGGTTGATGATTCTGCAGGATTTTGTAAAAAGGCATATGTGACAGGGACTGATGTAGGAACAGAGGTGGATGAATTGGAGCTTCTTAGGATATTGTAGAATCTCAATGAAAATATGGATGTTGGATTAGATAGCTTGCATTTTATGAGAATGTGCAAGAGAACTATAGAGTTCCAAGGGAGTGGAAAGAGGGAAAATAATTCCTTTTGTCTGCAAAGTCACTCCATACCAGCCTTGGGGCTTGACAAGTGTGGAGTATCATCCTTCTTGTGGGGCAGGCTGTCTGGCTTTGTCTAGCCAATAGTACATTCTATTTCCTCCTATGTTTTCTTGCTCACTATGACGGAAACAACATTATAACAAGTATATAAAGAAAACAGGAACAAATATTATAAAGGAACTTTCCTGTCTTAGGATGGTACTACAAGAAACACCATTGTTAGCCTTATCATCATCAACTCTATCTCCTGTATTTCTAATTGTGACCAAGGTCCATTTCTGTGTTCTTCCTGCCCTCATTCTTTCTCCTCTGCTTGGGATCTCAGTGTTCATCGATCATCTAAACATCCTGCTGTGGTTAAAATGCTCTTATCTCTGTAGCCAAAGCTAGATGGACCCCAGAAAAAGAAGAAGAATGAATTCTTTCTTCAAGAGAGGTCAACCTACTAATTGGTGATGAGTGAAACATCAATATGGCTCTTTCATCTCTTCTACCTTATAGATCCTTCAATGCAATAAAATCACATAGAAAATTGGAAAGTTATAGATCATTAATTAAAACAATGTTAGATGATTTTATTTATCAATTTAGTAATGATCAGGAATTCATGTCCCATATAAATACATATCCTTTAAATGAAACTTCTTTAGAATCTTATTTGCCTCAGTCTGTACAAGAACCTTCATTGAATGCCTGTTACCATCAATCATTTAAGGATATTATTTCTAAAGGTTTGTTTAATCAGAATTTCGCTGTTCCTCTTGTAAATAATTATAATAAACAAATCTTTTGTCAACAGCAGTGTTTTCCAGCAAACTTTGGATTTTGCATAGGTTTTTGATAGGCTGCCATACAAGTTGTTAAGTGAGCTGGAGCAGATGGGATTGGTGAAAGATTAGTCAGTTAGATAGGCAGCTAGCTCTCTGATAGTGGGTGCAGTTTCCTGGGAGGGAAAAGTTACTAGAGGTGTTCCACAGGGTCTATCTTGGGATGATTGTTATTTAATTTGTATATTAATGATACTGGGATGAGTTTTAATGGTGGTATGCAACTATTTGCAGATGATGCAAAACTGGGAAGAGAGATGCAAAATCAAGCAGATGTTGTGACATAACAGGGAGCCTTGAATAGATTATATGAGTGAGCAACAGGATGAAACTGCCAGTTCAGTGTTTGCAAACTGTAAGGTTCTGAAATTTGGTAGGTAACAGTAGAATGCAAAGTATACACTTGTCGGGAAATTTTGGAGGAGGTTGAGGAGACAAGAGACCTTGGCATGGTGATTGTGGACAAGGTCATCACGTCAGATTATGACAAATATGCAGAGGACCTTAACATGAAGAAATATGGAGGTTTTGGGTCCATTGTATTATTACAGCCTTGATCAGGCCTCTTGGATTATTGTGCACAGATTTCATCCTATGGTTTTCATGGCATTGAGAATATGTATTGGAAAGGGTCCAGAGAAGACTAAGGTGGTAGCTGATCTTTGGGTGTGGAATATGAAGACAGATTGAGGGAATTGAATTTGTAAAGCTTTGTATATATGAGGAAGAGAGGAGATATGATTGAGACATCTATTTGGGAAAGGGTTGTTACAGGGTTGATGTAGAAGAAATTTTTCATAGAATGAAGGAAGGGAGTAGAACAAGAGGGATATCCCTGTAAGCTGTATAAGGAGGTGAGCAGGAGCATAAGGAACAAATTCTTTGCATGGAGAGTAGTGTGAAATACATTGCCTGACATTATGGTAAATGCAAATATATTGAATGAGTTTAAAGGCACAGTTTGATGGGCTTTATATGTAACAGTCTACTTCCTGCAATGAGTCTTTTGAGTCAATTGAGGTCTGGTGTTAATAATAATAATAATAATTAGTTTTACTAAAAATTATTTAAATGCTGTATGGTATAATTTCCATTTTCTGTTGTTACTGTATGGCATTTTGTCTTGTCAAAATACTTAAATGTATTTTATTTTCATCAATGTTATAGGCAACTTATCTTCATTGACTTTGATTTCAATCTTAACTGAGAATTCTCTACAGTTATTGGCTTATTAGATTCAATTATGAAATCTTATGACATCTCAGCATTTTTCAAATCCTAAAACAGTGACTTGATTTATTCTAATACAAATTTTTCATTATAATTGCTTCGTTCCTGAGTAAATGAATGTAATAACAGTAGATAAATAACCACCTTTCAGAGATACGGGAAAACTTGATTTGTATAATGGTTTGTTAAGAGTTTGCCATTTCTTTTGGTATTACATCTGTTTTATTGTAATATTCTTTAATTTATAATTTATATTTTAATTTATAATTTATATTCACAAAATAGATCAAAATATTCAATATGCTTATATTAAGGATCGTTTTAGTAACAAACCCAGTAAGTTCTACTTCGAGTTGATACATCTAAATTAATAATATCATTTTCAAATTTTCTTAAATTTTTAGGTAGTAGATCAACAGTGCAGATACCGCTTCTTTCATTTATCATATATGTTGCTATTGTCTCACAGGATATTCACAGTTCTGAGTCACTCCTTTTGCTAATTTTTTATTTGTGTATTTATTTATAATTATAATTATTATTTTTTTAAATCCAGAGACAGATATCTTATCTGGCTCTGGAACAATGGCAGCAAAGACCATGTTGTCTGGCAATTTGAATTTGTGGGATATTATTCAGTGCAGTGTACATGAACTGTATTTGTCGAGAAAATTAAAAAATATGTTGAAGGAAATTTAAACTGGAGAGAAATTATGTACTAAGTGTTTTAAAAGTGTCTATTAGGTGACGAGAATGCAACAAATACCAACAATAAGATGGAAAATTATGTTATTAATGTTGAACATGCTGCAGTGGAAATAAACAAGAATGAAATGGATATTAATAAAGAGCTAGTGCACATAAATGTTATCCTTCATAGGACAAAGAGTGAAATTGAAAAATTGCAGAAGTGGCAAGAGTTAAGCAGCTCTGAAAAAAGAAAGAAACAGGTGATCCAAAGGAATAATAAAGAAAAACCAAACAAACAAGAAAAACAAGTTAAGGAGAAAATTATGTATGGAGACTCAGTGATTAGGGATGTGCTTAATGAAAGCAGGGCAAAATCTTGTTCATCTTGTTTTCTGGGTGCAAAAATTCACAATTTTAGCCAAGGCAATCCAAATGCCAAAAGAAGTCGAAGGAAATGATTGTCTTGGTTGCAGAAATGATTTAAGGGGCAAGAAGTATTCTATGAGGGAGGATGTAAAGGAGTTGGTAGAAGAGGCAAAACTGAAGAGCATGAAGGTGAAAATTATGTCACCTACCATGCTATGATAGATGCGAACTGAGGAGGAGGGCATTGATAGCCAATGAGTCTATATGTAGATTGTGCAAAAGGAATGATGTAGAATTTATGGATCTGTGGTCTCTCTTTGATAGAAAGAAGGATTTGTACAATGCTGGTGACTGCATCTGAATGGTTTTGGTGTTAAATGTCTGGAGAGAGCTTTGTTCACCAAGCATGCTGAAGTGTGTTCAGGGAAACTTATGAAATTAGAGTGGAAGCGAATGCGTTTTTGTGAAGGCACTCATGATGCGAGTGAGTGTGAGAATGACCAAGTGAGGAAACTAGTCTCTCAAAATTGTCTCTTGAAATAGTATAGTCAATTCAGAAAGTAAAGGTGGGTTGGGGACTAAAGGGATGCTTCAGTTTCTACATACTAATGCCAAAAGTATCAAGAACAAGAGAGATGAGTTTTTGGCATTGGTTAGTGCAACCTCGCCCAAAGTTATAGGCATTAGTGAGACTTTGCTAACAGCAGATGATGTAGTTACAGGGATTAAAAGTGAAGGGTTTAGTATTTTCAGGGAAGACAGAGAAAATAGGATGGGGGAGGAGTACTGCTGATGATAGCAGATGAATTGCAACCAAAAAGAATAGGAGAGGCGGGAAGGTGGCCATTCATTTGAAATAATCTGGTGTCATATTAAAGCCTGTAAGACAAAATATACAGTTGGTTGTTGTTATAGGTCAGGGAGTTCTACAGATGATCTGGTAGACATGCATCACCAAATTAGTACAATGAGTACAGATCAAGTGATTATTATGGAGGACTTCAACTATGGAGATATAGACTGGAAGGAAGAAGGAAGGAAGGAAATAGAATTTAAATACCTGATGAGAGATAATTACTTAAGGCAGCATGTGATGGAGGAGGACTAGGGGTGGGAGAGTATTGGACTTGGTCATGGGATCAGAAGAGTTATCCATAACCAAGGTCACAACATTTCCTCCAATTTGTGAAATTGACCATGTGGTCTTGACTTGGGAGATTGTAAAACATGAGGAATATTCTATCAAGATGGGGTATATGTGGAACTACAAGGCAGGTGATTATGACATGCTTAGAAAAAAGCTTAAATCTGTACATGGCGTAAAACACTGTAGGATAAGGATGTTAGTAGTGCGTTGGATATAGATAAGGGTCATCTATAGGAAGCAGTATTAAATTGTATACCTAGGGTAAGGAGGGTTAATCAGGTAGGAGTTAGATAGATGAGTAATATCATTAAGCATGAGCTGCAGAAGAACATAATGGTTTGTGACCAGTTAACTCATGAATGATACAAGGCTCTTCAGGTGACTAGCATGACAAGGAAGGCAAAATCAGATTATGAGAAGAATCTAGTCGAGTAGGCCAAAGGAAATTCCAAAGAATTCTTTTGTTATGTGGCAAGTAAGAGGAAGAATAACTGTGGAAGATTAACTTTAATGAGTGATGTGGTTACGAGGAGACAGAAGTGGATAAAATAGTTGAGTTACTGAGTGACCACTTTGCAAGGATATATTGTCCTAGTGATGTTACTGTTTTAACCAATGTGACAGACTCTAATGTAGGAACAGAGGTGAATGAATTGGAGGTTCTCAGGATATTGCAGTATCTCAATGTAAATATATCTGTGGGATTAGATGGGATATTAGCTAGGGTTTTGCAAGAATGTGCAAGGGAACTGACAATGCCTTTGACTAGGCTCTCTTTAATTTAAGTGTCAGCTCTGGTAGAGTTCCAAGTGAATGGAAAGAGGGCAAAATAATTCCTTTGAATAAGGGAGGTTCTAAGACAACAGTAGCAAATTATAGACCAACCAATATCTCAGGCGTGGTGGTAAGTGTACTAGAAAAATTGGTCAACAAGAGAATTCAAGAATGGGTAGATAAAAATATGATACTGTTTGAGGGTCAATATGGCTTTGTAAAAGGTCTATCATGCCTTAGTAATTTACTAACTTTTTATAGTAGAGTAACAGCTGAGTTGGATAAAGGAAATGTCTACATGATGATTTTGCTGAATTTTGCAAAGGCATTTAACAGAATACCGCAAGGAACTCTATTATGCAATTTAGAACAAATGGGGATGGATAAGACACTGGTTAAGTGGATAAGAGGGTGACTGCTGGACAGATATCAAAAAGCAGTATATGGTGGGGCAGAATCAAGGCAAAAACAGGTCAGTAATGATGTGCTGCAAGGTTCAGTGCTGGAACAATTGCTGTTTAATTTATACATAAATGATATAGGAAATAACTGAAAGGAAATATTCAGTTGTTTGCTTATGATATGAAATTAGGTGGAATAATAGTTAATCAAGTCAATGGAGAGCTTGCAGGATGATTTAAATAGGCTGTCAGTGTGGGAAAAAGATAATGATTATTAGTTTAATGTGGAGAAATATAAAATTATGCATTTTGGGAATAATGAATTACAAGCCGTATATCACATTGATGGTGCTGTACTCCAGGAAATAGATGAAGCTAGAGATTTAGGAGTGGTGATAGACAGAGAGTTAAAGTTTAGAGAATATATTGCTAGGGTTACTAAGGTAGCCCATAAGATTACTTGACTATCGAAGAACACATTAACAAGTAGAGATAAGGAAGTTATCCTTTTTTATAAGGCCTTGATTGTCTCACATCTGGATTACTGTGCTCTAGTCTGGTCCTCTGGGTTTCTTGGGGATGATTAAGCAGTGGAGAGTGACTAATATGGGGAGTGGCCTGTGGAATGTTCCCTGTGAGGCTAGATTGAAGGTGTGTGGATTGCAGAAGTTGGTTGATAGAAGAAAAAGAGGGGATATGATAGAAGCATTTAAGTTGCTTCAGGGTTTTATAGGATATATGCAGGGGAAATGTTTCAGCCCTTGGCTAGATGGACCCAAACAGGGGGTCATTTCTGGAAGTTTAATAAAGGTGTGGTTAGTAGGGGGTGTGAGGACTAGATTTTTTGCTTGGAGAGGATGAATGAGTGAAATGGATTTCCACAGTCAGTCTTAAGTGCTTTGTCTGCTAATTGGTTCAAGGAGAGGTATGATAGATTGTGTGGATAGATTAGGTCTCCTGCGCCGGGTCTTCAGATTCCATGGAGGTGCCATATAATAATAATGTAAAAAAGCAATGCTACCTAGGATACCTGTTTTCCTAATGCAACCTGGAATAGTATAGTAATATTCTCCCATTTTTCTTAAGTTGCATTTTATTAATTTTTATCCTTTGTCCATTATTCATCTGTCTAATTTGAGTTTATTTAAATACATTTCATGATTTAGAGGTTTAGATCTATTGTTATTCACTGTTATCCTTTCTTCATTTTTGAATCTTGAATGTATTTTAGCTTTCTGATAATCACTGAGGTAACTGTTTACCTTTATGTAGTTACTCATTTATTAGGAATTAAAAATAAGGAATAATATTTTTTGACATCATCATTACTAATGGTTTTTCCATTTAGGAGCAGATATAAAGTTTTTATATTTAAATATGTGATTATAAAGCATCTTACTTTGGTTAAATAGTAACATTTTCTGTTAACTTATGCATTTAAATTAAGCGTCCTTCCGTGATTTTTAAATTCTGATGCACTTCTTTTTAAAACTTTTAATTTCTCCCTGTAAAAATTTAACCATATCTGTTGTCTTATCATATGCATTCAAATTATCTCTTAATAACTTCTTTTGGCAAGCCTGGCTGGCTAAGTGGTTAGCGTATCCGCTCTCCAGCCAAAGCAACCAAAAGGCTGCGGGTTTGAATCCTGCCGTGAGCATGGATGTTTGTGATTGTATGTGGAAATACTAGTGGTAGTGGTGGTTGGCAGTAGATAGCGTTGGTGTAGTTGCAGTCAGTTGGTGGATTGAGAGTTGTAGATGAGTCCTCCCTCGATGAGTCTTTGGATTCCCTGGAGGTGTGAAATAATAATAATATTATGTCTTTATTCTCATTTTAAGGCCTTTTAGTACTGTGTGATTTTAACTTTCCTGCTTTCTTTCTTTTTTACCATTTCTAATTTCTCTAAACTGGTATTCATCTCTTCAGATTTAGTGATTCAGGAGGCTTCAACCTGAAGCCTCTAGGAAAGGCGGTCTGTTAATTAATTTAATCACAGCAACGCTACATTTATTTAAGTTTACTCTCATGCCAGTATTACAAAGGTGAAGGTCAAAAAAAAAAAAAAATCAGGGGCACATACTCTGAGAGGAGATAGACTATTAGACATGTTGCCCATACAGAAAGCATCCAGTCTGCATTCAATAACATGGCTCCAATAGTCCCCCCCACATATCACTGCATAGCCTCCATCCAGGCAGGATCTGGCAACATAATTATAACATTTTGTATTTGTCATGTAGGAAAATTCCATCACTGTGTTGTCGTCTTTGTTTAATGGTTAAAGATAATAATATTTAATAATTCAAAAGATACTAATAATTGTTTACACAATTGGTATTTAAAACTACTGTTAGCTCAGCAAATTTTTAAATTTACTGGTTATTCACTCAGTCAATATTTAATGCTATAAATAGTTCACTTGGTCAATATTTAAAACCATGGTTGGTCAAATAATCCATTTGGTCAACCATGCCAGGTTGAGTTGATCGTATCTTTGTTATTCAGGAGATTCAAATCCATTGTAGCACTGCATGGATATTTGTGAAAGTCATTTGGTGGTTGGTTTTCTAGCCTGGTGCAGGATCACCACACTGCTTATTATAGGTATGAAATAGCTTGAGAAAGCCATGTCTTGTTTCATTTTTTGAGCAGGATTTCTGAATTACTGAAACCTTAGCATGTGGTATTCATATATTCACTCATTGTAGGATTCACTTTAAAAAAAGTTAATATTAAATCATGTTAAAATTTTCATATTAAACCCATTATTATATTTACTATTATATATGTGTTTATATAATATATATATATTATATATTTATATATATAGTTTATATATATATATATATATATATATATATATATATATATATATATATATATATATATATATATATATATATATATATATATATATATTAGGATAACCAAGTTATTTTATATATATTAGGATAACCAAGTTATTTTATAAACTTGGTTATTTTAACTCCTAATCCCAAGTATGCAAACAATTAAGTTTACGCCTGAAACAATGTTCAAGTCTAAAGATGTTACAACACCAGGGCAACTCATTGTAAAGGTGGGTAAAGCTCTGATCACTATTCTTAGTATTTTCCCATAATGTAAAGCACATCTCACTAGAAGATGTATACTACAATGCATTATGGGTGGGGTCACTACCCAGACCAGTTTCAACCTTTTTTGAGGTCTCCTCAGTGAGTAGCTAGACCCTAAATACCAAGGTTTTAGTAATACGGAGCCTTATCACCTTTACCTATAGAAGTTGCAACAAGGTGTTTTTATTTTTAATAAAAATCTCTGGAGGAGATATAGATGTAATAAATTCTTAACTTGGGGATATTGTATATTAGGATAACCAAGTAATTTTATAAACTTGGTTATTTTAACTCCTAATCCCAAGTATGCAAACAATTAAGTTTGCGCCTGAAACAAAGTTCAAGTCTAAAGATGTTACAACACCAGGGCAACTCATTGTAAAGGTGGATAAATCTCTGATCACTATTCTTAGTATTTTCCCATAATGTAAAGCACATCTCACTAGAAGATGTATACTGCAATGCATTATGGGTGGGTTTTTAAAAATAAAAACACCTTGTTGCAACTTCTATAGGTAAAGGTGATAAGGCTCCGTATTACTAAAACCTTGGTATTTAGGGTCTAGCTACTCACTGAGGAGACCTCAAAAAAGGTTGAAACCAGGCTTGGTAGTGACCCCACCCATAATGCATTGTAGTATACATTGTCTAGTGAGATGTGCTTTACATTATGGGAAAATACTAAGAATAGCGATCAGAGCTTTACCCACCTTTACAATGAGTTGCCCTGGTGTTGTAACATCTTTAGACTTGAACTTTTGTTTCAGGCACAAACTTAATTGTTTGCATACTTGGGATTAGGAGTTAAAATAACCAAGTTTATAAAATTACTTGGTTATCCTAATATACAATATCCCCAAGTTAAAAAATTTATTTCATATATATATATATATATATATATATATATATATATATATAGAGTTTATTTTTATATTTGCTATTATATGTATACATACACTATCTGTCAATAATTGTCCGGACACTTTAGCAATTTACAATTGACACCAGCAGGTGAACCTTAATATTAGGTATGTTCACCTTTGCCTCCTGCACCCTTTGAGAGAGGCTTTCCACCAATGTGCAGCAAACATTGAGTGGAATTTCTTTCCATCCCTCAATCAAAGCAGCACTGAGTTTAGTGACAGATCGAGGACGTGCTGCTTTGCATCTCAATTGCTGCTCCAATTTTCATCCCACAGGTGTTCGATGAGGTGTTGAGGTCAGGACTCTTCATACCATTCCATAACAGCTGCAACTTTGTGGCATGGGGCATTGTCATTTTGATAGTAACATGAGTCTGTTTCATAAAAACTTCATAGTGTTTTCAGCACTTGATTATTCAGAATATCAAGGTGCTGAGTTGCCTTCATGGAACCATGGACAATGACCAGTGGTCCCACTCCAACCCAGCTGAATGCACCCCACACCATTACTCCTTCACAACCAAACTTTACGGGGAATACAATATACTGTGGTAACAAGCATTCACCAGACTGTCTCCACACCCTGCCATCAGACCGGAAACAGCTGAACCTTGATTCATCACTCCAGAATACCATTTTCCACTGGTCAATTGTTCAGTTCACACACTCTTTGCACAAGGCTAGACGAGCCACCTTTTTTGTTGTTGTGATGTTTGGCTTATGTGCTACTACTGTTCTGTGGAAACCCAGTAAAGGGAATTCTTTTTGTAAAATATTATTGCTCACCAATGTGTTACTGGCGCTCTGGTACTCATCACAGATGGTCTGTGCTGATTGTAGCCAGTTTTTGTGTGCCACCTGTTTTGATACCTTCCTCTTCCTGTCAGTCATTTTCGATGGCCACCTGGGTGTTTTCCTGCACTAGTCATGCCAGAACATCTCCATTTGTTGATCACATCGCCAACCATTGATTTTGGATGCTCCATTTGAGTGGAAATGACACGTATGGACATGCCACCGATGTGACAGCCTACAATGACACCTCTCTAGAAGTCACTCAGTTCATGTCATGTTGCCATACCATCTGTATTGAACTGCTATGATGAAATACTGCAACCTACTATCTATACACCAGTTTTTATGTTTATTAACAAACCTGGAATGTTCTACTTCAAATAGGGAGGAAGGTCCAGATAATTATTGGTAGATAGTGTATATGTTTATATGTATATAGAGTTTGTTATTTTTTATAACAGTATGTGTTTCTAATTTCACTGATTTTGTATAATAATCTCAATTAACTTTTTAAACTATGAGTAGAAAGAAAAGAAGGAATATGGCAAAAAGGAGGAAGATAAAAAGAGAAAAGAAAAACTGTGTGACACTCAAGTAAGCATTAACATTTTATGTCTAAAGGAGTCATTAAAATGTTTGTAGCCTTGTGTGTGTGTGTGCGCACGTGTGTGTGTGTGTGTGTGTGTGTGTGTGTGTGTGTGTGTGTGTGTGTGTGTGTGTGTGTGTGTGTGTGTGTGTGTGTGTGTGTGTGTGTGTGTGTGTCAGCCTGGTTAGCATGTCTACTCTCCAGCCAGTGAGCTGTGAGTTTGAATCCCACTGTGGCATGGATACTTTTTAAATGTCTTTAGGTGGGAGATGAATTTCATTGGGCACTGTGAAACACCCACCCTAGATGCCCAAAATAGCTTGAAAAATTCCATGCTTATAACTCATATCCCATCGATGGTACTAATATACTATAGGCTAACAGCCTTTGATGGTATAATAAATTTAGTTTAATCCTTTATCCCAGAGAGCAAACAAAGTTTGCGCCTGAAAATATCTTCAGGACTGAATATAGTGTTGTACTATCTTACCTGGGTAAGTAGTACAACACCAGGCAACTCGTAGCAAAGGTGGAGCAAGCTACTCGACCTTTAATGAGGTCTCTTCAGTGGGAGCCAGGCCCAGAGTTGGAGATACCAGGCAGAAGCAGTAGCAAGGTCATCTTTACCTATAGGAGTTGCCAAAAGGTTTGCCACCTTTTTTTTATTAAATTACTCTGGATTTAGAGAAAGATGTTGAAAGTTTATTTTTCACTAGATTAGACTATAATAAATTTAGTTTAATCCTTTATCCCAGTGAGAGCAAACAAAGTTTGGACCTGAAAATATCTTCACGAAACTTTCCAAGGTATTTGATCATGTCTAATATTGAGGCCTTCTCAGTAAGCTATCATCTTACTGTCTCCCTCCTTCTATTTGTAATTGAATTCCCCAGCTTTGTCTCTGGTTGTTCACTATATGTTATGGCGGATGATCTCATTTCCTTATCAATGTTGAAATACCTCAGAGTTCTGTACTCTCACCTATCTCTTCCTCCTACATACACCTCCTGGTCTTTTCCCATCTCTTCCTTCAAATCCTGTTTATAGTTTTGCTCATGACAGTATATTCTCTATTCCTCTTCTTTGTTTGAGAGTCCTGTAGTAATCAAATGATTGAAGCTTCAAGATCTTCCATAACCAATATTTAAACACTGGTCTCCTCACCATTCTCAAGTGGGATGAAGGCAACTTTAGTGAATTTCTCTGATATAAAAACATAGTCCTGTATTATTATCCAGAAGAAAGAAAGATTTCATATCACTCTCTCGTATTTTTGATAATGCTCCAATATCATTCAAGATCCCTTTTCCCTTTTTTTAGGCTGACATTCACATCCATCACGTTCTCAGGATAAGTGCTTCCCAGACTTTAGACAACTTTATACAACCATATTTATTGAGGTTTGGGTAATTCCTTAAGGCTGAAGCAGATTCCAGGAAAAGGCTTTCGTATTTGAATTTGTTTCTGTAAAGAAAGGCCTTTTACCATAGTATCTTGTGGTGGGCATCCAAAGCATAGTAGGCAAGCCCTGAATGTGTCTGGAAATTCTGATGTTCACTGTTGTGTCTGTTTGGCCATAATAGGACAGCTTGCAATTGCATGAACATGCTAGACACCTTACAGATCTAGGGACTGTGGATGTTCTTTGAGGGAACAAATAATGGATGCCAGTTTTTTTATATGGTATGTAAGGGTGTATCTTTTTAGAATTCTTGTCAGTTTTTCAGATGTGCCCCAGATATGGGATGGTAATAGATGTGGTGTAGTCTCTGTTTTGGAGAGTAGGGAGGAGTAGTGTGGTTTTGGGATCTTAATATTCTTTGGATTCAGTTGGGATTGTAGCTATTGTCCAAAAAAGGTGATATGAATGTGTTCAAGTTTAGTGATGAGGGCATTATTAACAGAAGTAAGCAGTTTTGCTGTGTTATATAGGATTTTATTGATCCCATGCTGGTAAAAGATGGTGAGACTGTTGGTGAATGTATTGTCTGTCTGTGTGAGTTTTCTGTAAATGCAGAATGCCTAGAATCCATCAGATTGGCATGTAATTAAGGTGTCTAAGGAAGGAGAGATTGTTGTTTTTTTTCTTTTTCCAAGGGGAATTTTATCTTGGGGTGCTAGTTATTAACACATGTTTGAAAAGCTTTGAGAGCCTCAGAGCTGTATGGCTTTATTTTCAAAGGCTTCCCCATGAAGCATTTCACCTTGTTGGTGAGGGATGGGATGAAAGTAGAGACACCATGGCTGTCCCCCTTTATCTGTTTGCAGAATTTTTCTTTTTAAGTGAAATAACCTTACTTCATGGTAACTTAAAGAAGGCTGAGATATCAGGAGGAAATTGTGCTTGGATAAGGTGTCCTTGAGAAGAATATTTGTGAATAGAGGAGATGTTAAAATGACCTTTATGTCAGTATGTTGTATTAGGATTTCTATATTGGTCTTAAAGTCGGTAGAGTTTTTAATGTATAAGGTGGTGTTACCAGTATATTGGGTGAGCACTTGGGCTAAGTGTTTGGCTAGTTTGTATGTGGGTGAATCATTGCCATCAACAATAGGGTGTATTGGCATATTCTGTTTGTGGATTTTGGGCAGACCATATATGATGGGTGGGTTCTGGAATTGTATGAATGAAGTTTATTTATAATCTCCACAGGCCAGGTGGTAACCTTTTTAAGGAACCTGTGGAGGATCCTGTGTGTCTGTAGGATCATCGTCTAAAGCAGCATTTCCCAGATTTTTCTACAATGGAACACTTCACAAATCCTGAAATTTTCCTGGAACACCTTGGTTATTTTGTAATGTATTAATAATTAATTATGGCATAATCATAGAGAGCATTAGTACACTTATGTATATGGTGTGACATGTTGACAAATATAAAATTACGTTTAAATCAGTTATCAATCACTGGACTAATGAAATCTTGTAGCATATTGTAGTTTCCTCAGGCCAACATCATTAAATTAATTTGTGCTGATTTTCATTGATATATCTCATTCCGATCACCAAAAATTTATAATATTATTATAAGTACTTAGGAGTGCAGACAGACTTTTTCTCCTGTGTGCTGGTAGTTTTCCACTCCTTTTGTATATCCTGGAGATCACTTTGTAGGCTGGAAGTAGATGAATCACTATCTGTTGCATCACAAACACCTTCAGTAAGAGATTTCTTAACACCAAAATTAAACAAAGTCCCTTGTCTCTTATTCATATTAAAATTTAAATCTGTAGGCCTATTACTTTTAAAAAATCATGGCACCAAGGCTTCGAAACAAGCACTTTCACCCTACAATATGAACTTGCAAAGAAAGTATTCAGTATTACTAGATTTGAGAACTGGATACAGACTACCTTGATCTTCAATTTCGGTGGAAAAATTTTCTTTATACTTCCTTGCTGATTGGTCACTAACATTTGCAATACAGATGTTATTTTGTTCAGTTTTGAGAACATAGGATATGTCGCCCATTGTTGTAATCAGCTTGCAGGCAGTTTTTATGACCAGTCATAAACAGCGGTATTCCCTTTCCGGAATGTTGAAAGATTTCGATGTGAAAGATTTCGAAAAAAAAATTTCTAAAATATCTACCTTTATAATTATATATTATGATCTCTAAATTACTAATCAGTAGGATTCTTATAACCATGTTAACTTTGATGGTATCAAAACTCGATATATACTGATTTCTTTAAAAGGATCATTTTATTCTGCTCTTAATTTTGACAATACTCAAATCTTTAGACAAAATGAAATTTTCTTCTTAGGCTAACTCTAATCGCCAATCTTTCTTGTCAAAAAGATATCATGTATCTCTTATTTAACATACAAGAAATTTGATTTGCTCTTTTGCTCTAAAGATTATTTTATCTCTGAACAACTACTAAACTTTGTCTTCTTCTTCAACCTTCTGGTTCTGTCCACTGCTGGACGAAGGTCTCCCCCATGATTTTCCAGATCACTCGGTTTTCTGCCTCTCCCATCCATCTCACTCCTGCAATTTGTTCCAATTCATCTCTCCACCTTCTTCTGGGTCTCTTTGTCTTGCTCCATCTATTGGTCTCCACTCTGTTGTTTTTCTAGTCCATCTCCCATCACTGCATCTGGCAATATGGCCAGCCCATCTCCACTTAGCCTGTTTAATGTATTTTACAATATCCATGACACCTATTTGAGATCTTATCCAGATATTTGTCTTCCTATCTCTTAATGTTATTTTTAGCATACTTCTTTCCATGCGTTGTTGTGTTGTTCTCAGCTTTTTGTTTAGGGCTTCTGTTAAAGTCCATGTTTCTCCTCCATATGTTAGGACAGGAAGTATGCACTGGTCGAAAGCTTTCCTTTTTAGACTCATAGGGATGCCACTTCTGAATATGTCTCTCATTTTCCCATAAGCCATCCATCCAAGGTGAATTCTTCATTCAATCTCTTTTCTTTGGCACTCCTCAAAGGATAACAATTGGCCCAAATATACATACGAAGTAACTTGTTCTATTTCATGGTTTTCAACTTTGATAGTTCTATGGTTTATGTATTTATTCATCATTATTTTTGTTTTTTTCTCTATTTATTTTTAATCCAATTTCTCTGGAGGCTTCATTTAGCTGATTTAGCCTTTCTTCCAGATCTTCAAGATTATCTGCTATTAGCACAACATCATCTGCAAATTTCAGATGATGCAGCCTTTCTCCATTTATGTTTATTCCTTTTGTTTCCCAATCAAGGCTTCTAAAGACTTCCTCTAGTGAAGCTGTAAATAATTTGGGAGATATGGTGTCGCCTTGCCGGATGCCTTTTTGTATTGGGAACTTTTCACTGTTTTTACATAATTTAATTACAGAAGTTGCATTATTGTAAATATGGTTTAGTGTTTCAATATATGGTTTCTCAGTTCCCTGGGTTTCAAGTGCTTTTAGTGTTGCAGATGTTTTAACTGAATCAAATGATTTTTCATAGTCTATATAGGCCAGACATAAGGGTTTATTTTATTCAATTGATTTTTCAATGAGCTGTCTTAATGTGTGAATATGGTCCAAAATATTGTAATTTTTCCTAAATCCAGCTTGCTCACAGGATTGCATTCCCTCTAGTTTAGATTTTATTCTATTATTTATAATTTTTGTGAAAACTTTATATATGATGGGGAGTACGCTTATAGGTCTGTAGTTTTTAATTTCTTCCTTATTGCCCTTTTTAAAAATTAATATTAGAAGTGAATTGTTCCAATTTTTGAATTTTTCTCTGTTTTAGGCATTTATTGAAGAGTTTACTCAACTGTTTGATGACAGGGCTACCTCCCAGTTTTAAGAAGTCTACCATAATTCCATCTTCATTTCCCACAGTGCCATTTCCACTTCACCTTGTAAGATCTCAGAGGCATCATGTTCTTCCTCACTTGAGTAATCCACAGATGATTCTTGGATGTCCCGGTCTTTGTCTTCATAGAGTTCAGTATAAAATTCCTGAATTCTTTTGATTATTGCATCTCTATTTTTTATCAGTTCACCATTTTTTCCATCTTACAGCGGTTATTTCCTTTGTTCCAACTGATAATGTTCATCTTAGGACCTTCATATTACTATTGTTTTCTATTGTTTCT
The DNA here is from genome assembly GCF_054136105.1 of Typopeltis vanoorti. Lineage (NCBI taxonomy): Eukaryota > Metazoa > Arthropoda > Arachnida > Uropygi > Thelyphonidae > Typopeltis > Typopeltis vanoorti. The sequence goes on along the minus strand of NC_143564.1, from coordinate 106,332,636 downwards.
TTAATTTTCCTAGTATTATACAATTCTAAGTTCATGTTTCATCCTTTTACATATAGTTTTACAAATTTCCGTATATTCTATTTTATTGGTGTTATTCAAATCTCTTTTCATATCTCTTCTTCATCAGATCTAAGGTTTCCTGTCTTAGTTTTTCCTCTCCTTGGTGCCTTTTTACACCTCCTATTTCCAGTGCACAATTCAAGATAGATTTTGTTAATATTTCATTAGCATCATCGATGGTAGTAGCTGTGTTTAACTTTTTTAGTTCATTTTTGAGTGATTCTCTATAACAGCTTTTATTGTGGTAGAGGTTTTGTAGATTCACTAAATTGGACTTTTTTCTTATGAGCTTATTCCGTTCCCATTTTTGGTTAATCCATACTTTTACTAGTCTGTGGTCACTTCCTGTGTTAAATCTATTAAGCACTTCGGTATTATTTATTATATATCTTCTGTTGGAGAGGATGAAGTCTATTTCATTGTAAGTTTGTCCATTTGGGCTTCTTCAAGTCCATTTTCGGTTGATTTTCTTCTTGATAAAGCTGTTCTTAATAAAGAGGTTATTTTCTTCTGCAAATTTAACGAGTCTTTCTCCTCTTTCATTCCTCTGTCCAAATCCAAATTTACCGATAGAGTTCAGATGGTCATCTCTGCTTTAAATTTTGGCATTGAAATCACCCATTATAATTATGTAGAATTCTTTAGAATTATTGAATGTGGATTCTAATGTTTCATAGAAATCTTCTATCTCTTCATCTGGATGGTCCATAGTTGGGACATATACTTGTATAATTTTCATTTGGTATCTTTTATTTATGAAGAGACTTAGTTCAGCTATTCTTGATGTTATTTTATTTACAAACAGGACATTGTCTTTGATTGTTTTATTTATTAGGAATCCTACATTACCAGTTGAGTTTCTGTCACATTCACAGTAGTAGAGTAGATGTCCATCTTTTAATCGCATGAGAGTTTCTTCTTTCCTTCTTATCTCTGAAAGGCCCACAATATCCCATTTTATATGTTCCAATTCCTTCATCAGTTCTTCCAATCTATCATCATCCCGTAGAGATCTGCAGTTATATGTTCTACTAATGTCCTTCTATCATTGTGCACTGTAGGTGGACTCATTATAGCTAGTGGAGATTGTAGCATATTTTTCGACCTAGACCCTCTGCCTAAGTCCAGGACGTGTCCCTTTTTATGCTGGGCGACGGACGAGCCAGTATGTTATTTTACTATTTTATTCATTCATTCATGGGGAGATATTTGGCCTTATACAAATCTTTAAATCTTATACAAAAACTTTGTACAAATCAAAAATCCATTTCATCATTGAATGCAGTCTCTTATTTGGGATGGTGTTTTCTAAGAATTGTAAGAGTTTTCTAATCATCCTTGACTCAGTAAAGAAGAGACTTGAAACAGTTATTCAGTCCACTCTCTTTGATGCTCAGTTTCTGCTGCCTTTGTTTCTATGTTTCCATGGTCACTGTTCATCAGAATTTTCATCAATAATTCATCCACTCTACTCTAATATTAAGGTACATGCATCAGTCAACATTTCATAGTTTGACTCTGTTTTTCTTTCTATTATTACTATTACTATTATTACGGGCAACTCCAGGGAGTCATTGGACTCATCGAGGGAGGCCCCAAATCATATTCATCACAACTATTTGACATTCATACAGTATCTATCATACCTCGCCTTAAACTCATTCACTGTCACAGCATCCACCACAGACTCAGGGAGCGCATTCCACTCATTCACTACTCTAAAAGTAAAGAACTCAGATCTAACACCTTTACTAACCACACTTTTGCCCAGTTTCCATGGATGTCCCCTAGTCCTCCCACAACCAGCCCTGTTCTCAAAAATATCTTCTGAATTAATTTTATAGAAACCCTTCAGTAATTTGAATGTCTCAATCATATCTCCCCTCCTCCGCCTATCAACCAATTTTTGCAACCCACAAATCCTCAACCTGTTCTCATACGGTTCATTCCACAGACCTGCTATCATCTTGGTCACTCGCCTCTGGATCCTCTCCACCTCCTCCCCATCAAGAAGAAACCTAGGTGACCAAATCTGAGCACAGTAGTCTAGATGGGGTCTTATCAAGGCTCGATACAGAGGAACAATAACCTGCTTGTCTCTGCTTGTCATCGTATTCTTCAGCAACCAAGTGATTTGATGAGCTGTTTTGGTCACTTTTGCAATGTGTCCCCTAAATTTCAATTCCTTATCTACCAACACTCCTAAATCTCGTGCCTCATCAATTTCCTGGAGCACGGTTCCACCAATGCAGTAAACTGCCGCCAATCTTTTCACCCCAAAATGCATAACCTTACATTTTGCCACATTAAACTGACATCCATTCTCCTTAGCCCAGACCTCCAATCTATCCAAATCATCCTGCAAAATTTTGACGTCATCTGCATTCACTATTGCCCTACCCAACTTCGCATCATCCGCAAACAAATGAATTGTTCCTCTCAGATCATTTCCTATATCATTTATGAACAAATTAAACAGCAGTGGTCCAAGAACAGATCCTTGTATCACACCACTAGTCACAGGCCGTCTTGTGGACTCTACTCCCGAGTAAACCACTCTCTGATATCTCTCCGTCAACCACCCTCCTATCCATCTCACCAACCCTATGTCCATTCCCATATGCTGCAATTTACTGATTAGAATTCCATGTGGAATCCTGTCAAAGGCCTTGGCAAGGTCCAGTAGAATCACCATAAACCCATTACCCTTATCCAGTTGAGTTACTGAGTGAGCACTTTGCAAAAGTATATCATCCAGGTGGTGACATTGCAGAAACGAATAAACCAGTAGATTATACGGGAATTGTGGTTAATGAAGTGGAGGTGAGTAGTCTATTGAATAACCTCAATGTCAATACATCTGTGGGATTGGATGGTATACCAGCTCGTGTTGTACGAGAAGCAGCTAAAGAATTGTCAGTACCCTTGACTATTTTGTTTAATTTGAGTCTCGGGTCTGGGTTAGTCCCGAGCGGGTGGAAAGAGGGGAAAATAGTTCCACTGCATAAAGGTGGTTCCAAGACTGCTGTAGTAAATTACCGACCGATTAGCATATCAGGAATCATTGTCAAGGTCCTAGAGAAAATAGTCAAGAGGAAAATACAAGATTGGATAGAAGAAAATGGGATACTGTATCGGGGACAGCATGGTTTTGTGAAGGGTAGGTCATGCCTCAGTAACTTGCTCACGTATTATAACACAGTGACGGCTGAACTGGATAAGGGTAATGGGTTTACGGTGATTCTACTGGACCTTGCCAAGGCCTTTGACAGGATTCCACATGGAATTCTAATCAGTAAATTGCAGCATATGGGAATGGACATAGGGTTGGTGAGATGGATAGGAGGGTGGTTGACGGAGAGATATCAGAGAGTGGTTTACTCGGGAGTAGAGTCCACAAGACGGCCTGTGACTAGTGGTGTGATACAAGGATCTGTTCTTGGACCACTGCTGTTTAATTTGTTCATAAATGATATAGGAAATGATCTGAGAGGAACAATTCATTTGTTTGCGGATGATGCGAAGTTGGGTAGGATTCAGTTACCTCCCTACCATCGGCATTCTTTAAAATCAATCTGCCATGTACATTTTTCCTTTTACTTGCTACATATCTAAAAAACTGTTTAGGATTCTCTTTAGCCTGCATGGCCAATGTTCTTTCGTAATCCTTTTTTGCTTTTCTTACCACACTCGTCACCCTTCTGGCCTGTGCTTTATACCGTTCATGTGCCTGCCGGTCACCCTTCTCCTTAAATTCCCTCCATAGTTGTTTCTTTTTTTGCAACTCAATCTTAATGGTGTTATTCATCCATTTAACCCCTACTTGATTTATTATTCGGACTCTAGGTATACAGTCAGCCATTGCTTCATGCAAGCACTTCTTAACTACCTCCCATGCACTATCAACTTCTAGTCCTTGCAGTTGTACATGCCATGGCACTGAACCAATCAAACTCCTAAGCTTGTCATACTTTCCAGCCCGATAATTCCACATGTACCCTGTCTTAATTGAAAATTCTACACCTTTAGCCACCTCCCAAGTTAAGACCCTATGATCACTCTCACCGATTGGTGGCAATGTGGTCATATTTGTTACAGCCAAATCCTCAGATGTAATTACTAGGTCAAGCACTCTCTGACCCCTAGTATTTTCCATTACATGCTGTCGCAGATAGTTATCCCTTAATAACCGCATAAAATCCAGTTCCTTCCTCCCGTGTGTCCTCTCCTCACTCCAATCAATGCGACCATAGTTGAAATCTCCCATAATAATCACCCTCCTTCCACTCATTTCTTCTATTTGCTTGTGCATACTGTCACCACCATCTTTTCCATCACCTGGTCTATAGCAGCACCCATTCTCCTTTCCATTTATTTATTTCTAGTACTTTCCAATGGAATGCATTCCTTATTTAACTGTTTCCTAAAAAGTGCAATCCATAGGTCTGTAAATTCAACTTTAACAGGTTTCTTCTTACACCTAAACTTTCTGCCTGTTTGTAGTGTACTATAGCTTTGAATTGCATGTGGGATTATCATAACAACTTTTATTTATGGGTTTTATTTATTTAAATAAATCATCATCATCAAATTCCTGCCATGTAGACACAAGGGGTATACAGGATATGATAGTACTACATGAAAAAATTACATCATTACTAACTTTCTATCTACAATTTTCCTCCAAATCAGTCTGTTACTTGTCAAGACTCCAACATTATCAGATCTTATTTTTCTATCGTCTAAGGCACTTTGTACCGTATCAATCCACCTATATCTTGGTCTTCCTCTGTGTAATTTTGCTGCCAACCTGGCAGAGAACAATTGTTTTGCTAATCTTTCCTCACCCATTCTGTTCAAGTGACCATACTACCTGAAATTAGCTCTGCTAATGCATTCTTGGATGCTGACAATATCAAGTGCTTTCCTAATATCCTCGTTTTTAATATGATATTGCCATTGATGTCATCTGTTCATGGCTCTAATCTTTCTCAGGACTCTCATATCTGCAGTCGTTAGTCTTTGGTCAAGTGTTTTACTTCTGACCCAGCTCTCAGATCCATAAGTTAAAACTGGTTTGAACACTGTCTTGTATACAGCTAATTTAGTGTTCCGACTAATTTCTCTCTTATTCTATATGAATTTATTCAGTTGACTTCCTACCATACCAGCTTTGTTGATTCTGTTGTCTATTTCCATATTTAATTTACCATCTTCACTAAATATCGTGCCTAAGTAGTTGAAATGTTTTACTTGTTCCACAGGTTCCCTGTTCAAAATGCAGTTGACATTTTCAACAATTCTACCTATTTTCATTGTCTTTGTCTTTTTAATGCTGACCTTCATACCATATATATTACAACAGTTATTCAATTTAGTCAGGGAATCTTGCACACTTGTAGCGGATTTATTTAGAAGTATAACATTGTCCGCATAAAGAAAAGAGCTGACATTAACATCTACAATTCTGATATCATGTTTAATACCACTTTCCTTCATAATGTGATCCATATAGATAATGAAAAACAGAGGGTATAATGTACATCCTTGTCTCACACCAGATTTAACATTAAACCATCTTCCTGTACTTCCTTCAATTCTAACTGCTGACTTACAACTCAAATAAAGACTAAGTATTGCTTGATATAATGCCCCATTGACACCATATAACTGCAGCGTATTGAATAGCTTCTCTCTTGGCACCTTATCATATGCCTTTTCCAAATCGACAAAACTTAAATACAGATCTTTGTTATATTCCCATGCTTTCTCGACTATTTGTCGTAAAGTGAAGATCTGATCCTGACAGCCTCTGTTTGGCCTGAATCCAGCTTGTTCTTCACCAAGCTTTTCTTCCACAATTCTTCGCAACCGTTTCTCAAGTATACTTGCATAAATCTTGCCAGGAACACTCAGTAGGGAAATAACTCTGTAATTTTCACATTCAGTTTTATTTCCCTTTTTATATATGGGTACTATGAGAGCTCTACTCCAATCATCGGGAATTCGTCCCTCTGTCCAGGCTTTCTGAACTATGCAGTTCAGCCACTGGAAGACTCATATACCACCATACTTCAGCATTTCTGGTCGAATATCATCTACTCCTGCTGCCTTTCCACATTTCAAGCCTTTGATGGCTTTTTCTACTTCTAGTATGGATATGTATTCCTGACTGTATGCCTGTTGAGTGTTTTTTACCACTGTGCTATCACTGGTTGTTTCACTTAGCAATTTTTCGAAGTAATTACTCCATACTTCAAGGATGTCTTTTTCTTCCATTTTCATGCCACCTTTATCATCTCTAACTCCTTTTACAGCACTCTTTCCTCCATTCCTAAGCTTCTTCAACAACCTCCAGAATATTTTGCCACCTTCTTGATATTTATTTTCTATATTCTTGCCAAAGTCCTCCCATGACTTTTGTTTAGCTAGTTTTACACAGTGTTTAGCATTCTTGCATTTGTCTCTGTATTCTCTAAGAGCACAAGCTGACTTATTTGACAGGAACTTTTGATATGCTTTCTTCTTTTCCTTCACTGCGTCTTTAACTTCCTGTGTCCACCAGGGAGTTCTGATTTTTTTATCCTTGCAGATAACCTCACCACATGCCTCTCTGGCAGAATCAATCAATGTTTTCTTCAGAGTTTGCCACTGAATCTCCAAGGTTTGAATCTTGTTCTCAAACTCTTTCATTTTTTCTTCAATAATCTTTGTGTATTTTACTCTACAGTTCACATCTGAGAGCTGCTCAACTTTTATTCGCTTTAAAACTTTCTTACATGTTGTTCTTTTCAATATGAAATTCAATTTTATCTTGCTCAAGACTAAATAGTGATCACTTCCAATTTCAAATCCTCTGTACACTCTGGTGTCCTGCACCAGGGAGAAAGCATCACTATCAACAGTAACATAGTCAGTGAGACTTTTCTTATTCCATGCCTCTTTTCTCCATGTGAATTTGTGCACATTTTTATGTTGGAACATGGTGTTAGTAATAACCAGTTCATGTCCTTAGCAAAAATCCAACAGGTATTTGCCATTATTATTAGCTTTGCTCTTTTCTCTAAATTTTCCCAAAATAATTTTGTATGTCTCACAATCATTTCCTACTCTGCTATTTAGATTTCTAACAAGGACCAACTTTTCCTTTTTCATTGTGTCAGTTGCTTTTTCTAAAACATCAAAAAATTCCTCCACTTCTACCTTAGTTGAACCTTCTGTGGGACCATAGGCACAAATAAGTCTCATTGTCCAATTCCCCATTCTGATATTTGCCCACATCACTCTATTTGAGACTGCCTGCCATTCAAGACGATTAGCTTCGTATTTTGTGTTGAATACTATGGCTATGCCTTCTTTTCCTTGATTGTCATTTCCTGAATATAACATTTTGTATTTATTGCTGAGAAAGATCTCACCAGTTTTTGTCTTTTTTGTTTCAGTCAACCCTATTATGTCGATCTGGTACTTATCTAATTCTTCAGCTAGCTCCAGTTCTTTGCCATTCAGGCTTCTTATGTTGATAATACCAATCTTTAACTCTGGTGATGTTGAGTTGGGGTATGCTTTCAGATTTGTTCCAGTAACTGACTTTTTGCAGTTCGCTTTGGCTCCCTGGCAAAAACAACGGGGGCCTTGTGTAACTGGGCGACGCCCCAGCCGGCATGAAATTTTGTCATGTTGTACCATCATTTTTTATTTTGGTTTAACCAATAAGAATACAATTTGGTCGGCTAAATCCCAAATTGCAAACCTATCCTCGTTCGTTCAGTATCCAAGTAGATACCCAACAGGGTGCACCACGAGAAGGTGAGGATTGGACATTAAGTCAGAAGCCCTGGTCGATTCTCCACTTCCTTTAAAGGCTATGTGGAGGTCTCCTCTCAGTTATACAGCTTTGACCCTTAAGCATCCCATTTTCTTTATTTATTTAAATAAATAAAGAAAGAAAATCTGTCCTGTCACTGTCTTCACTTGGAGAATGAAACTATCATGTCCTCCCTCCATTCATCTGAATTCTGTTCATATTAAGGTCAGGATCATTTTCAATAATTTAGTAAATTCCACATCTATGCTACTATCTCATGAGCCTCCTTAGCTTAGTTGGCATAGATGAGCTCTGTGGTTGGAAAGGCCCAAATTCAAATCCCATCTATGATGAGAGGAACGTTTATTATGTGTTTTAATCAAATTCATATTTTAGCCAGTCTAATGGGGAGTTAGGCAGTTTTACTCTTGGAAACTTGGGTTTTTTGTCCTTCAAAACAGGCAAACTGGTCCTGTGAACACACATCAGACATAGAATACTGACTGCGAGATGGAAAAGATTAGAGTCACACTATCTTATCATTCTACTGCACATTATGGATCTCTGGCAGGGCTTCATAATAGTCATCCTCCTGGATGGAGGGTGACTATTATGAAGGTTCTGAGATTCTGTCCTCCACTTGACAGGGTAGGATAGAATCTCAAAGCTGCATTTGTAACATGCTCTTACAATATATTTAATACCTCCATCTTTTCATCTTGTTGCATCCAAAGCATATACAAAAATCTATAGTTTCTATCTGGAATGTTTGCCTCGATAAAATGATTGTTCCATAATTCAGCTATTCCTGCTGCATTTATCTTTATGCCAACCCTATCTATGAAAAGTTCCAAATGTATAGAACATTATTATTAGTATTAGTACATTAGTATTAGTTCTGGGAATGGGCTATTCTGGAAACCATGTTCTAAAGACCAGATATGAAACATTTTCAAGACACTTCTGGTGTCCAAAAAATGAAGTGCTGGTTTCATCCCAAGTGATGACATTCAGCTAGCACACAAAGACATTCAGAAACAAGCATGCCAACAGTGGGATCTGAACCCACAGCATGCTGATTGAAGATCAGGTATGCATTCGTTTTATTTGTTAACATCAAGCTGGTGAACCAATGGATCACTCCACTTACCACCCTTTGTGTTCTGCAGAACACCAGTGTTCCGCAGAAAGTGAATAAGTGTTCTGTGATGTCAGTGACCAAGCCAGGGCAACTATGAAGTTTTGGTCAGCTGGAATTGTAATTGAAACATGTACTTTTGTCCTCTTGTATATACAGTAGGAAGAGAGCTCATGAATGGTGGTATGTCACTAGTATCACAATAGAAAATAGAGCTGTTTTGAGCTGCTATTGTGGATTATATGTTTTAATATTTTTTTGTGGTATTATTTTAGGTTTGTTATGCATAGCACTATAAATCCTCCCTCAAAATTTTGACTTGAAGATCAGTATCCCAGTTGGACTTTTCCCGTTGGATCTGCTATGATGACAATTGCAACTGTATGCAGTATGAAAAATGAAAGAACTTTGGATTACGAGAACCGGTGAAGAGACTAAAAGTAATGAATAAGAGAACATTTGAAGAATTACTAATCTGGCCAGAAATGATGAACCAAGAAAGGGCATAAATGGTAGCTGGTGGTAATGAATGCAGTTTCAAATAATGTAGGGTGTGCAGGTGAATAGTAGCATTAAGCATGAAGAAGATGAAATTGAACAGTCAAAGAAGCCATTGGCTGAAATGTGTGTGTGTGTGTGTGTGTGAGAGAGAGAGAGAGAGAGAGAGAAGGTATTAATATTCTTGAGTAGCTTCATATGAAGATTTAGTTGTTAGAGGTTTGTCAGCAAGTGTGCATAAGAAATGATTTTTGAGTGGTACAGTTAGATGATAACTAAGGTTTTTCATGGAATAAATGACTGAATGAATAGTGTCATTAGTGATTGGGAAACAAATAATATGGAAGGTGAAAAGAAGAACGTTGAAAGGGATTTGATGATTTTACAACTGGTGAAGAATAACAGAGTTTGGAAAGTGCTTAGTGGTTGTCTGGATATAGCAGCATTTATAAGTTGAGAAGGAGAGTAGAGATGAACTGCATGATGGCTATGCTGTCTTTTAATGGTAATCTTGCACAGAGAGATTGTTCAACCTATAGTGCATTAGCATCGTGTATGGGCATAAAGTTGAGGAAAAAGAAGAAACTTATTAGCATTGCTAACAAGTTTCTTCTTTGAAGAAAATTGTGTTCTGTGAATATGTAGTGAAACTGTGAAGGGTGTGGAATAGCTCCTGCATATGTTTTAACAGATTTATAGGCAGGGTTTCAAAAATTTTGTTGGCTCACCAGTTATTTTCAACTTTGATAAACACAAAGCACTCAATTAGATCATTGTAGACACAATTCAGATTGTAACTGAAACATAAAAGAAAAACAATGATTTAACATGGTGCCCTCTACAGAGCAAATAAATCACATTTTAGCCTACGTGGAATACCACTGTCACTTAACATATTAGTCATCACATGCTCAATCCCAGACCTGGTTAATTTGTGAACTCTTATTAATTCCTCTCTGATTTTTTCCTGTGTTATCCTGTTTGAAGTAAATATGTTAACTACTTACGTGTTGGTGTTTATCAAGCTAAGAGACATGAAGAAAAACTGATTAATTTTATCAGTGATATATGACCATAAGCAGGTAATTGAGGCAACATATGGAATATGTATTCATATAGCAATGCTGAAGTGTGCATTGTTATTCTTGATAGTGCTTCATGGTAGAAACAACACCAAGAGAATAATATATATATATAATGTTTTTTAGGATTAAATGACTGGGAAACCAAGATAAGAAATAAATCAAATTTTAATGCCATGACTAGTTTCATTTTTAACAGACTTCTTCAGGTGCAAAAAAATAAAAGAAACAACCAATAAGAACTGTAAAGGAAATAACTCTAAATTGTACAAAAAGGATTAGCATATGCATTTCGACGTTAATGTGATAACGTTTGTGTATTTAAAAACATTCTCTCTCTAACTTCATTGTTGGGTGTACGAGTGCACTCACAATCTCGTGTATGCCAATATTGTATAGCAGCGTAGTGACAGTCAGACAGGTTATAACTTAGGTTGTTATTGACATATATAGGATTGAGAATGATTTCTTTAGATTCTACTATTCTTCTCTCTAATTCATCAGAACAATGGAAAATATTAGTAGACTTGTGCCATAGTACTGGATGGGTGTGGTTCTCTTCATTAGAATTTGCGGAAAACAGAACATGGCTAAACAGAGCACTGGCTCGCGTTCAACTGTAACTTATGTCTCTCTGATATTCCTCGATGCATAGCGCATTGGATTTTTCTGTCTAGCCAAAGTACGGCTTATCACAGCCGCACCAAATCTGGTAGACACCGGGATACTTAATTGTTATGCCCAGGTTTAGGTCTGCTCAGTAATGAGCAGAGTTTCTGTATAAAGTCCGTATGTTGTGTTTTCGAAGAACCTTGGCTAATTTGGGAGAGACAGAGCTGATGTAAGGTAGAGAAACGTCACCTTTAACACTTGTTGTATCCTCATTATGGTGAGGGAGTAGATTAAATAGGAATTTGTGAGTAGTTTTTTGTGAATAGCCATTTAGTTGAAATGTAGTCCAGAGGAAATTAAGTTCTTTGTTTAGTTCCTCCTCATCATAAAGAACGAGCCCAGTGTCCAAGTGTCAAAATGATTGTCAAACATAATGATGAGACTAAGCATGGAGATATCTGTTCATGTGGGTAGGTTTCCTGTAAATCAAAATCTTCAATTTCTCCGGTGAACCATCCAAAAATGGAAGAGAACCATTAACTTCTAACTTAGCTGTAAATTTGATGTTTGGATGTTGATTATTCAGATGGTCTAGGAAATTTTGAAGAGATTCATGGCCGTCTTCCCAAACTAAAAAAATGTCATCTTTGTATCTTTTCCAAATTCTAGATTTTAAAGGGAAAGAGGAGATAGCTTTCTCTTCAAAATCTTTGATGTTAGCAATACTGGTGACAAAGAGTTCCCCATAACTAGACCAGAATTTTGTTTGTAGATAGTACTTCTATACTTGAAATATCTGAATGAACACAGTGAGTTAACAGGGCCATGATCTTCTTAGGTAATTTATTTTTTAATAACAATAGAACTTCTTCTGTAGGAACATTTGTAAATAAGGAGACTATGTCAAAACTGGGCATGATTATAGTAGTGATTATCACTTAATAGAGACAAAATCCACGGAGTTTTTAATAAAAGATGATGACTTACCAGAGAAACATTTTAGAGACTTGGCAAGAAATTTGGAAAGGTTATAGGTTGGAGAATCAATCCCTTATCAATCGGTCATAGAGGAATGTTTTCTTCATGAATTTTAGGTAAGCCATATAACTGAGGGATTAATGGATGGAGAGAACAAAGAGATAAACTTATGTCCCTGATTGATCTTTGGAAGACCGGATGAAGGTATCTACTGAATGAATGGTTTGAAAGTGGCATAGAGATTATATTGGTAGAGAACTTTATCTATCTCTTCTGATCTATCCTGAATATAAAGGATGGGCATGGTTTTGCTGTGATCTTGTGTATTGGTTGCGGGATGGATGGATGCATGCAGTATTTTATCTATTTTTAGGTGTTATAACCCTTGGCTAAAATATATTGCAAAAGCCTGAGCTTAGTTTCAAGGACTCATTTGGACAAATAGCCCTAGCTCTCTCTCTCTCTCTCTCTGCGTGTGTGTGTGTGTGTGTGTGTGTGTGTGTGTGTGTGTGTGTGTGTGTGTGTGTGTGTGTGTGTGTGTGTGTGTGTGTGTGTGTGTGTGTGTGTTATATAGATATATACACTTTCCAAATTTACATAACCATTTGTATATTCATATTACATAAACTTTCCAATTTTCCATAACCATAATAATGGCTCAGATTCTGCATATTCCATCAGTAGGTGCAAAATAAGGGGGTTACTGCTATCTACTGCTCAACTTTTATATTACCATGATTGGCTGGTTACTTACTTTTCATTGCATGCTTGAGTGCTTTATAGAGATGAAATGATGTTTGTAAATCTTATCTTCTTATGGATTGGTTGATTATATTCTATTATGACCAAATAAGGGATTATCAGTAAACCAGGCATTAACAGTTGCAATAAGTAAGATAAAAAAAAAAAAAAACTGTTTATGACATACAACATGCCACAGAATCAGCATTGCATAAATAAAACTGAATTAAACAGACCCACCCATCCCCATTCTGATTCCATTACTTGTCAACCGAAAATTCTTACTTGGCATGGACAGGCAGAAGACACTTTTTTTCAAGCCCTGTTTATAGGAGAGTAATAATAATAATAATATGTAATAATAATAATAATAATATTATTATTATTATTATTACATGACATCTCCAACATGACATTCCACCCACACCATCTACTTCCCATCATCCACCACAACAATATTTTTTGCCTGTAAATTACATGTGTTCTGAAGGCCAGTTTGCCTGTACGTGTGATAAAAAAACCCGAGTTTCCTGGAGGAAAAAGCCCTGCTGACTCCATATGAGATCAGCTAACTCACCTTCAAATAAAATATCCCATTTAAAGATTCCTGTCATAATGATGAGATACTATGTAAGCAGAGTAGAAGCTGGATATTGAAAGAGAGTGGAGTAATTAGTGAAAAATGAGTCATTATTTATATATTTGCTGGGCTTCCACAAATGCTGTATGGTCACTCCGATGCTTGGTGATGTGCCACACCGGGCCCCACCATGTAGTCCTGTTGTGTGCTTTTCTGGAGACTTCAACTCTCTGAAGATCAGTCACTCCACACACAATCCATCCATCCATCTCATTGATGGTCTATCCCTTCCTCTTTTTCCAGGAACTTTACCTTCTATTACCGTCCTCCTTCCATCCTTTCAATATGTCCAAGTCTTCATATGTTAGCCTAGTGGCTATGCGCTTCGCAACTATATGCCTGGGAAAGGAGTGTCCTAGGTTAGATTCCTGTCGATGACATGAGGAGCTTAAGGATCTTCCTAAGCCATAGCCAAGTTAGCCAGTCTTGGGCATGGACAGCAGGGTTTCCCCCCAGTCTATCTGGGGTTTTTCATCCTGCAAGCAGGAAAACTGGCCCCGTGAACACACACAGATACAGTCAGGAATACTTAACACGATAACCTCCAGCCATAGGTTATTGTCAGCTATGCTGGTCCCGAGCCCGGATAAAAATATTGGAGATTGAAGTGGTGCCATAGCTCCCCGTAAAAGGGACTCACAGTCGTTGAATCACCATACGAAATGAAAATGAAATGAATATGTCCAAAATATTTTAATTTTCTTCTGTCAATATCCTTAGAGAGCTTTAAAGTTCTAGCGATCTTTTCTAACAACCATTCATTTGTACGCCTTTCAGTATATGATATCCTCAACAGCCTTCTGTAACACGACATCTCAAAAGCAGCTATTATTATTTTTTATCTGACTTCTTTAGGTTCTAAGACTCACATCCATAAGTCGCTAGTGGAAAAACAACTGCATCCAAAATCCTCAACTTTGTTTCCATGGGGATAGATCCATCCTTCCAGATGTTAGACAAGTCTCTGACTGTTGTTTTAGCCATTCCTAATCTTCTTCTGACATCTTCTGAACAACATTTCTTCACATTAATAATGGATCCCAGGTATTCAAACTTGCTGACTTCCTCAATTTTTTTTACATTAAGGTACACTTGTTTCACAAGAGCTCCCTTGTTTGTATTTCCTTTGAGAACCATAAGGATTGAGTGGAAGTCCTCTGTTATTACTGATCTTGTTAACTTTATCAAGAATTTGTCCTAGTTCTTCCTTGTCATTACAAAGTAGTATGGTATCATCAGCATATCTCAGATTACTAATCAATCTATCACCTATCCTAATTCCTGTCTTGATTTTATTCAATGCTTCATGCATGATGTCCTCTGCATTTATACTGAAAAATTGAGGAGAAAGTAAGCATTCTTGCTTTACTCCTTTTCCAACCTGAAGTCAATCATTTAATCCAACACCTGTTCTTACTATGGCTTCTTGCTCCCTGTACAAGTTGGCTATCGGCCTGATAGTCTGTTGAGGAAAACCCATTCTTTTCATTACTTCCCACAGTTTCACATGCAGTACATAGCCAAAAGCTTTCGAGTAGTCTAAGAAACACATTACTAGATGGAATCTAAATTCTTTATATTTTTCTATGATCTATCTGCCTAAGGCAAAGGATCTGATCTCTGGTGTCCTTACCTTTCCTAAAACCTGCTTGTTCCTCAGGCATCTCTGCCTCAACTTTGGCCTCAATGCTATTTAGCATGATCTTCAATAAAATTTTGCTTGCATGAGATATTAAACTAATAGTTCTATAGTTCTTGCAAGCCTTCATATCTCCCTTCTTATGTAGTGGTATGAAAACGGACTTCTTCCAGTCTCTAGGCCATGATCTGTCTCCCATATCTTTGTAATCTATCTATGAAACACTCTTATCCACCCCCCCCATCCCCTGTGGCCTTAATTAACTCTGCTGGAATTTCATTTGCTCCTGGGACCTTATTGCTGTTAAGCTGTTTAACTGCTCTTTCAACTTCATACCTAAGTGGAGGATGTTCCAAATCAGAATTTCCTGGTGAGAGGGCTCCAAATTTTCTTTATCCACTCTATTGTATACAGTTCCTCACAGTATTCTTTTCATCTGTTTTTGATTTCTAATTCTTCTGTTAGTAATGCTCCATTCCTGTCTTTGATGACATTCAATTTGGGCTTAAAGTTGTGCTTTAGATCACGAACTAAATTAAACATCCTTTTATAATTGTGCCTCCTCATCTGTAACTCTGTCTCTTCACATTTATTAGTATAGAACTTTTTCTTGTCCTGCTTGATAGATCTTCTTACTTCTCTATGTAATCTCTTATATTCTTCAGTCCCTGTGTTTCTTTGTTTTGCCAGCTGCCTTCTTTTGATTAGTTCCCATGTTGAATCTGATATCCATGGGTCTCTTGGTCTTCTTGTTGGGATGAGATACTTCTTGGCTGTATTATCACCTTGACTCCTTCCCAAAGCATTTCTTGTGAGTTCTCATTGTTCTTCAAAAAATCATCCAATCAAGTTGATGTTTTTTCTATGAATCTACTGGGAATTACTCTAACATCCTATCTAGTGGGATGTGCCTGACTTAGAAGTTTTCAGAGTCTTAGTCTTACTTTGGCTCTTACTAGCTGATGGTCTGTACCACAATCTGCTCCAGGCACATCACAGATGCTTGTCTTCCACTGCTGGAGAGCCAGGATGTAATCAATCTGGTGCCCTGACCTATCAATTTTAGATATTCAAGTATCTGTTGTGACTGTTTCTGGAAGCAGGTATTGGTAATAACTAATCTGTTAGCATGGGCAAATTCCAATAGTCTTTCACCACAGATGTTACATTAACCCAGACCAAACATGCCACACTCTGGCCTAACTCCTATACTCTTTCCCACTTTTGCATTTAAGTCCCCTAAGATGTAAAGTTTGTCTCTCCTTGGTAGGCAGTCCAAAACAGTCTGTAAGTTTAGAATTCCTTGCTCTCTTCTTCAGGCCTATCCATATGGGGTGCATAAATTACTTTGATTGATACATTGATAGGCTGAGCCTTAAGTCTATTATAACCAAGAAGGCTTGTTTTCTGAGCTGTCTTCAGTATCACAGCTATCTCATGATGCCTTGAGTCATCACCTCAGTAAACAGCTAGCTTACCATCCTGTCTTGTGAAGTGACCTTCTCCATTCCATTTGGTCTCTATAATTCCCAGGATGTCAGTTTTATACCTATCCATCTCATTACAGACAATCGACAATCTCAAGAGTACCCATCTGTAGACCACATTCCATTCTGCCTATGTAAAATTCCCTTCTAATATTAATCCTATACTTTCTGCGTTGCTCATTAACAATATCACTGACGTTTGTCGGAGATTGTAATATACTTCTTGAACGGGGATCCTCTGCCTAAGCCTCGAATGCAGCTCTGATTATTCTGCACAACTGCCGATGCAGCTTGCGATGTATTATAAGGCATAACCATATTAACCATATTAGCATTTTGGATTGATGTTACTGCAAGAAGAAAGTGGTAGGTTGCAGTGGCAACCTACCACTTTCTTCCCTTACCCTTGAATACTTGAATAGCATTTTTTTTTTCTCTAGGAAAAAAAAAAGAACATTTTTACCTATAAAGTTTAATTTATGGGTCTTATTCATAGGAAAGGGTAATCACTGATTTCACCATCCTCATATCTTCATCATCAAATTCCTGACAGATACCCTCAGGAGATTTTACAGGATATTATAATAGTACTAATTAAAAGGTTATATCACTAACAACTTCCTATTGATAATTTTCTTCAAATTAATCTGTAAGGATTCTAATAGCATCTTGGCAAAAAACTTGTATTTTGACTTGATTTGTTTTGACTAATTTCTCTCTTATTTCACATAAGTTTATTCAGTTTTCTTCCTACCATACCAGCTTTACTCTTTCTGTTGTTTGTTTCCATATTTAATTTGCCACCTTCACTAAAAATTGCTTGAATACCTGAAATGTTTTACTTGTTTTATAGGTTCAGGATGTAGCTGATATTTTTGGCCTTCCTTCCTATTTTCATATTCTTTGTCTTTTTATTGCTGCTTTTTATAGCAAACTTTTAATAAGTTTAGTATGAAAAGCAGTTCAGTTAGGGAATATTACAGACTGAGAAGGTGAGGTCACACTCGGCAACATCTGCAGTGGAAAAGAAGATCAGTTTTTGCTATTTAGTATAGTTGAATGTAGCGTTTATATTTATATATATATATTTAATGTTGTTGGTGGATTGGCAGAGCCTCTGCTACTGATGGCTTGCAAAAAGTTAAGCAAGTTTGAGCGCTGTTAGTAGTTGGAAGGGTGTCAAATAATAATAATAATAATATATATATATATATATACATGACAGAATGATCATTGACTTGGTTAACATACATATTTTTATGAAGAATTAAATGACTAGAACCGAGATTTAAGTAAAAAGGTTTTAATATAAACACACTACTAGTTTCAACCTGTAACAGCCTTCTTCAGGTGACATTATAAAAGAAAAAACACTAAACATTGAGGGTTAAAAGACTATGAACAACACAGACAGTCTTTATACATAATTAGCATGAAAACGTTGTAGTTGTATTTGAAGCTGTTCTTTCGTTTGTTGCATTGTTGGGAGAGTGCGTGTTTGCTGCATCACATGAATGCCAGTACATGATTACAGCTGAATGACTATCTGGGAGGTTGTAGCTTAAGTTGTTATTTAGATGAACAGGATTGAAGATGATTTCTCTAGATTCCACAATTTTTCTCTCTATTTCGTCACTGCAACGGAAGATGTTAAATTACCAAACGTTCTAAGAAAATACAATATCAGAACCTTGTTCACTCCACTTCCAAAGATCCGTTCCTTAATTAGCCACCCAAAACCTTGTCATCATCAACTCAAATACCCTGGTGTATATAAAATATTATGTGACTGCGATATTCCTTATTTCGGGCAGACAGACAAATCTGTCGAAATGCGTATGGAAGAACACATGAGAGACATTACTTACAAGAGACAGCGAGCGAGTGCATTATCAAGTCATATCCTTTTCTCGGCTAATCCTAATGATGATAACCAAAGTCACAAAGTCTTCTGGGAAAAATCTACTAACATCTTCCGTTGCAGTGACGAAATAGAGAGAAAGATTGTGGAATCTAGAGAAATCATCTTCAATCCTGTTCATCTAAATAACAACTTAAGCTACAACCTCCCAGATAGTCATTCAGCTGTAATCATGTACTGGCATTCACGTGATGCAGCAAACACACACTCTCCCAACAATGCAACAAACGAAAGAACAGCTTCAAATACAACTACAATGTTTTCATGCTAATTATGTATAAAAACTGTCTGTGTTGTTCATAGTCTTTTAACCCTCAATGTTTAGTGTTTTTTCTTTTATAATGTCACCTGAAGAAGGCTGTTACAGGCCGAAACTAGTAGTGTGTTTATATTAAAACCGTTTTACTTAAATCTCGGTTCTAGTCATTTAATTCTTCATAAAAATATATTTAGATATTTTTATGAAGAATTTTATAAAGAATATATTTAGATATATTTTTAAATAGAGTTTATATATATTTAGTGTTTAGTTTAGTAGTTCCTTGGCAGTGAGGAATCAAGGTGACCACAGCTGCAATCACAAATGGCATGTCACCTTCACCATTTAAGAACTGTATTATACGTAACATAATAAAGGACTGTAGCATGCAGTGCTTGCGGCATGTATGCATCCTGGGAGTTGGATATGTGGTGGGTGAGAGAAGGGAGAGTGCGTATTTGCACAAAATATAGGCAATGGGAGGAATTAAGTGAATTAGATATTTCGATAACCAAGAGAGGGATAGATGAGCTGAAAGAGGAGGTGGAATGTCTTGTGAACGAGATAAGGAGTATGAAAGATGAGATTAGGAGAATGGAAGAGATGAATACAAGGCGAATCAGAGTAGGAGTGAGAAAGAGTTTTGGAAATGATTGAAGAGGAGAGAATAGAAACAGTAGGAGAGAGGGAATGAGAGAGGTATGGGAATTCTAGAAAAGGAGAGAATAGGAGCAGTAGAAGAGAGGGAATGAGAGAGAGTTATGAGAATGATAGAAGAGAGGAGAATGGAAACAGACAGAGAGAGCAAATGAGAAGAATGCAAGGGAGTGCTGGAACCAGGGATAGAGTGATGCCAGAACAGCAGGTAAGTAAGGGAACACAGAGAGAAAGGGTTAGAGGAGAGAGAGAGAGAGAGAGAGTGAGGGATGCAGGAGCAATCAAGGAAAGAGTAGTAAGAGGTGTGATGAATGGAGACTCGATGATTCATGGTGTGCAAGATAGGATGACAGAGGAGTGTTTGCCTGGAGGTATGATAGAAAGTGTGGCTATAGCAATTAAGAGGGATGAAAGGATGGATGAAATGATTGTGATGGTGGGCACGAATGACTTGGGAGGCAATGTAAATCAGGTGGCGAGAGATCTGAAATTCTTGCTTGAGGTTGTGCAAAAGAAAACGCAGAGAGGAAACGTGTGTGTATGTGTGTTGCCCAGGTATGATAGTGACGAGCTGAGCAGAATAGCAGTAATACTGAATCGCATAATAGCCAGAATATATCAGAAGAGAGGAATGGAATATGTGGATGCTTGGAAAGCATTTGAGGACAGAAGAGAACTATATGTGAGAGACCGCTTGCATTTGAATGAGGAAGGACGAAGGCATCTGGAGAGATTGCTGTTTTCTGAATGAGTCAGAGTGTCAATATAGGGAAACTAGAATTCCCAGGGTGGATGGTAGCAGTAGTGGCCTCTTGTGGGAATGGGTGCTTGGGGGAAGGAGAATGACATCAGGTAACACTGAGTCCAGTGGAGTCGAGAGGGGATAATGATAGGTACTAATGCCAGGAGTATCCAAAACACAGGAGATGAATTGGTGACACTGATAGCATCAGCCTGGCCAAAGATTATTGGAATCTCTGAGACGTCGTTGATGGAGGATGATATAATAACAGGAATTGAAGTAGCAGGGTACAGCATTTTTCGGCAGGATAGAAAAGGAAAAAGTGATGGTGGAGTACTGATAAGTGATGATTTATGTCCTCTAAGAGTAGAGTTTGGAAGGCAATGAACACAAAGATGCATTCTTCCTTCCTCATTCAAATGCAAGTGGTCTCTCACATACAGTTCTCTTCTGTCCTCAATTGCTTTTCAAGCATCCACATATTCCATTCCTCTCTTCTGACAAACCAAGGAACACAGAGGGTGGGAGAGCAGGAGATGTTTAGGCAGTTGAGCTTGGCAAGTGCAAGAAGAATGATTGTTATGGGAGATTTTAACTACAGCATTATAAGCTGGGAAGAGAAAAATGTATGTAGTAATAAGGGGATGGAATTTATAGAATTATTGAGAGACAAATGTCTTAGGCAGCATGTAATAGAGGGAACAAGAGGTTCAAGAGTTTTGGATTTGGTCATAGTATCAGAAGAGCTGATAATAAGTGAGATGACATCTCTCCCACCAGTTGGAGAGAGGGACCATGTGGTTTTGACTTGGAAGATGAATAGACATGCAGCTATATCAAAGGAAAGGGAAAAAAGAGGAACATATGTGGAATTATAAGGCAGGTGATTATAATAGTCTTAGGTATCAACTAGGGGCAGTTCAATGGAGGGCAGAATTGGAAGGCCAGGATATCATTAGTGCTTGGGAAATTGTGAAGGAATATTTGTTAGCAGCAATAGTAAGCTGTATTCCACAAGTGAAGAAGTGGACACATCCACATATGGTGTAATTTGGTGTAAAGTGGATGACAAACAATATCAAACAGGAACTGCAGTTGAAAAAGAGATTATGGAAGAGATATAAGGAGAGGGATGGAGGGTAGATACACGAAGAATATAAGACGCAGGCCAGGAGAGTGACTGGTATGGTGAGAAAGGCAAAACTAGAATATTAGAAGAGATTGGCACTAAGATCCAAAGAAATCATAGGGAATTTTTTAGCTATGTGGCCAGTAGGAGGAAAAATGATTGTGGAAGAATGACATTGCGGGATAAAAATGGAAATAGAGTGACTGATGCAGAGGACTTAGTGAAGTTGTTCAATGAGCACTTTCTTGGACTATTTCATCCTGGACAAGGTTTTAATACTAGAGGGATAGAACAGGTTCAGGGTTTAGAGGTGCAAGAGGAGTGTGTGTTTCAAATACTGAGTGCTCTAGATATCAGTAAAGCTGTGGGACTGGATGGTATTTCACCACGAGTTTTGAGAGAATGTGCTAAAGAACTGACAGCTCCTTTGACCTGGCTTTTCAATGAAAGTCTGGCTATGGGAAAGGTGCCCAGGGAATGGAAGGAAGGTAAGATAGTGCCATTGCATAAGAGTGGTAGCAGACTGAAAGTTTCTAATTATAGGCCAGTTTGTGTGTCATCAGTAGTTGTTAAGGTCTTGGAGAAATTAGTGAGGGACTGTATACAGTGTTGGGCAGATGACGGTAATGTATTCTGTGAGAATCAACATGGATTTGTTAAGGAGTGCTCTTGCTTTAGTAACATGATTGCCTTTTATAATAAAGTGACAAGAGCAGTTGATGAGGGAAAGGCATGTACTACCATTTTTTTTGGATTTTGCAAAGGCATTTGACAGGGTGCCACATGATAAACTAATATATAAATTGCAGCACATGGCTTTAAATGTTGGATTAGTCAAATGGATTTGGCTGTCTGATAGGTATCAGAGAGTTGTGTATGGTGGGGCAATATCAAGGAAGCAGAAGGTTACAAGTGTGGTTCCACAAGGCTCAGTACTGGGACTTGTATTGTTCAACCTTTATATCAATGACATTGTCAATGGATTACAAGTAAATATTCAGTTATTTGCAGATGATGTGAAGCTGGGAAGGGTTATCAGTAATAGTGCAGATGTGGCAGCCGTGCAAGAGGATTTGAATAAACTAGACAGCTGGGCAAATGAATGGGGGTCAGTTTATTTCGGCAAAATGTAAAGTCTTGAAGTTTGGAATCGATCAATAGGAGGCTGCATATTCTGTTGAAGGAGCTGTACTGGAGGAAGGAGGAGGAGACAAGAGATCTGGAGGTGATGACTGATAGAAAACTGAAATTCAAGGAGCATATTGTGAAGGTAACCCAGAGGATGGCTGCAATACTGAGAAGGATGCTGACCTGCAGAGATAAAAGAGTTATTATTCCTTTGTATAAGACCCTGATCGGACCACATTTAGACCATTATTCTCAAATTTGGTCCCAGGATTTGAAGGGGATAAATTAACCATGGAATGGCTACAGAGGCAGATAACAAAGATGGCTTCAGGACTGTACAATGTTAGTTACGAGGATTGACTGAGGGAATGTGTACTGTAGAGTTTGGTGGATAGAAGAACTAGAGGCGATATGATCAAGACTTTTAAACTGTTGAGAGGCAGTTACAGGGTAGACATTGGGGAGTTCTTTTGCTTGGTGGAAAGGCGAGAAGGAACGATTACAAGAGGCCGTCCCTGGAAGTTATGAAAGGAAGCTGTGAGCAAGAGGGAGGAGTGATTTCTTTGCATGGAGCTTGGTTGAACTGTGGAATGCATTGCTTGAGAGAGTGGTTAGAGCAAGAACGGCCAATGAGTGGTAGACTTTGTGTTTCCTAGGAAGGACCTCCCATGATGAGTCTTTTGACTCCATGGAGGCTTGAATAATAATAATAATAGCATCATCGGCCTAAATTAAAAAGCTGAGTTGAATATCTGAAATTTTGACATCAGGTTTAATGCAACTTTCCATTTTCTCCATACAGATGATTAATTACAGTGGATATACTGTATGTGCCTGTCTCACACTTGATTTTACATCAAACCATCTTTTCATCTTCAGTTTTTATGTCACGTTTATCTTCTTTGATTCCTTTACAGTACTTTTACAGATTCCACTCATGTTTCTCATACCAATGTTTCTCAAAATTTGGATCTTGGTGGCACAGTAGGGAGAATAAAATCTATCCTTTGGTTTGAAAGACTTTGGATTTGAATCCTACTAAGGATATGAAGATTATTTTCTAAGTGTTTCTAATTAAAATTGTTTTTTGTTCTCTAACATGGATCGTAAGTTGTTTTAAACTGAAAATGAAGTTTTTTTCTGCATCTGCCTTCCACTAATGAACATGTGCAATTCATTCCGAAATGAAGTGCTGTTAATTCTGAATAAGACCATATTGTTTTCATTATAACATATATTGTTGCTTGAGAGACATCAGTGTTCCTTTTTCACAGTATGCAAACATTCTGATTATTTATAGTATAAGCAACAAAGTTGCATCTGAAGCATCTTCACAATTAGGCTACTTGCATATAGTGGCTGATGACTTCACATTAGTTGTCTTAGTATCCCATAATGCAAAGCACACTTCCTTTGGGATGTGCATAATGCTGAGTAGTAAGGGAAGATATATGTTTATGGGAAATATGCCCTACTTATATATAAGAGAAATGTATTACTTCTGTATTAATTTAATTTGAATCTGTCTCCTGCTGACGAGACCTGAATAAGAACATGACCCTGGCTTCATACTTAGCATTATGCACATCCAAAAGGAAGTGTGCTTTGCATTATAGAATACCAAGGCAACTAATCTGAAATCAACAGCCTTTGTGTACAAGTGACCTTGTCATGAAGATACTTTACATGCAAACTTTGTTTACTTATGCACAGATAAAAGGATTACAGAAAAATATAATTCTTGGCAAGTATAATTTACCTAACAGTGAAGTGAAAAAAAAATGTCTATCTCTGATCTTATTTTAACAATGAGGTGATACACATTTTTACTCTGAAATATATCACTTCTGTATTAATTTAATCTTGGTATCTGTCTGGGTCTTGCTCCCACTGATGACATTTTAATAATATTCATTTTTGGGTTTGTTTTATCTTTTGTAGTAGAATAGTTCTGCTTGGCAGTAAGTTTTTGCTTGTCGCTGAGTGAAACCACTGCTGAGTATCCTGTTCTAGAGTAATTCAAGTCAGGAGTGATGAGTTTAGTGATCCTTTCAGGATCACTCAGCAAGATTTCGAGTAATCCTGTAGATCACTCTGAATTTTTGGAGAGGTATCTCACTTTAACACTACCTCAATAAAGATAAAAACCAGTCTAAATAGTGATCCTCTCTTAATGCTTAGCATTATGCACATCCGAAAGGAAATGTGCATTGCATTATTGGATACCAAGGCAACTAATGTGAAGTCATCAGCCTCTGTATACAAGTACCCTGGTAATGAAGATAGTTCACATGCAAACTTTGCTTGTGACAGAACATTTTCACTAGACAATTTCAAGTCACATCACTGCAGTTTACCAGTGGGGTCTTGACTCCATTGATATTGTCATCTGAAATTAGGAATTTATAAAGTTAATGACCAAACCTTACACTTCCCATTTCTCTGCTCATTGTTAATAGTTAATATACTTTGTGCATTTAGCCTAAATTAAAGATTTTGGTGAAATGTTGGACAGTAGAACAGAAGTTTGCTTTAGGTTGAAATCTCAGTTTTCTTTAAGGCTATATTAATCTTTCCCTATATTTCCTTCTCAGCTTTTCATGCTAGTGGTGAATATACTATCTTTTTTATGTGGCTTTAAATGGTTAAAGGTGTTACCTTTAACCATTTGACTACTTCATGGCCTTCACTACACATTATTTGAAGGAGGTGAAATAATGATACAGTCACTCACTATAAGTATTATGTATAGTGAGTGACTGCACAATCATGCCTTCTCCTTCACAGAGAGACGACTCATTGAGGAAGGTCCTTTTACAGGTCACACACCTAAATATCCATCATATCTTTTTTTGAAAACATTTACTAAAGATGTCATATGCTTCCTAACCACATCTTCACTAGCTCCTCAGTTGATCCTGAGTTCTCCTCCTACTTGCCATATAAAAACTCGCTTGTGTCTATATGGCATGATCCTTATACTGCCTTGTACATTTCTGTCATATCTTGTGTCTTCCATCTATTACTGAAACTTTGAAGATCACATTCCAATTCTCAATTGGGTAAGTACCATTTTGGTTACCTGCCACTGTATATTTTCAATTGTTTCCTCATCTCATTTTCTCTAAACCCAGGTGACTATATCTGAGCACAGTAGTCAAGATGGGGCCTTATAGTGTGAGAATAAACTCTCTTATTCCTACAAGTTAACTAATTTGTTTCTTCAACACTGTAGTTATCTGATGTGATGACTTAACCACCTTAACAGTGTGGTCCCTAAATTTATTATATTTATTATAATCATTATATAATTATAATCTATTATTATTTTCCAGAAACTTGGGATGAGAAACCCATTTCATATATATTTAAAACCTCAAAGATGTGGTATGAAATTCTCTGATTGCACCTTAGGTATATAAAAACTAGAAAATAATCACATAATATCCAGAGATTGTCATGTAAATTTCTTTAAAAAGTTTTGATGCTAACCACTACAGTCAGTGTTTCATTTTGCATTTTTTACCCATTTTTAGAGAATTAATCCTGATTATTATGATATCAATCCAATTGATTTCATAACTCATCTGGAGTGGTAATTTTTTCTTTTTACTCCATAAAAGAAATTTTTATTATATTTATTATAATCATTATATAATTATAAGCAATCCATAATGATGGTATGCTCATTTGTTATTTGATATTTGAAGTCTATCATTAGTTGAGTTACAGATACATGAATCATCTACATATTAAGGTTTTTTTTAAACCCTTAATTAGTCACCCCTTTTTTTGTTACATAATTGGTTGCATGGGGCCTATTTGACCCCAAAATTATGGTATTTCTTTAATTTCTCAATATTTCTTATGAAATGTTTTTATTTATTATAAGGTTGATTATGGCGAATAAAATGAAATAAACAAATCATTAATATTGCTTTATTTTTATATTAATTACTAACATTTTTATTCAGTCTTGGTTTTCCATACAATAATTGGATCTTACTGAAGAATGCTCATTGCAACAAAAGCTCAGACATTTTTCACATTTTGACCTTATTTTACGATCATTTGATCTTGATATTGAAATGAATGCAACATGGAAAGTTGTTACATATATTAGAAAATATGAAATTGGTATATTATGGTGGGATAATAGGATAACTGATATCATAAAGTAGTATATGGGAGGGAGGGGATCAATTGTTCAGTTTTTACATTTATGAGCTTCTGGAATAACAAAGTTTTCTCATAGCTTTTTCCAGATGTCCCTTGGTACTTGTGGAATATATAAATGCTTGTTTTGAAATGGCCTGGTCAATTCCATGGATAATTTCTTTAGAAAGTCCCATCTACTCATTTTAGTACTCTCAGGTAGTCCAAAATTGTACAGAACATATGCATTTATTGCAGATATGTTCAAGAAATGGAAGAACAGTATCACTGGCCATCTTTTAGTGCATCTTACAGTGTTATATGTCATACACATTTTATCACATGTATCAACATCCCCTTTTGTGAAATTATAAAATTTTATTATTTCAGGCTTATTTTCAGGACATTCTTCATCAATTTCAGGGGCATTGTGCATGGAAGAAATAAGAATTACTGCTTTGGACTTTTTGGGCACGTAAGACATCATAGTTAATTCTCTGGTGAAACCAAATCATCTGCTGTGTGGTTTTTGTGTTTTATTGGGTTGAATATGGAGTAGTATTTCTTTTTTATTTTTGCTTAGTGTACCCACCAAAGTCAGTTTGTGGTCTTTGAGCAAAGATAATGTCAGGGTAATGCTAGTATACCGGTTATCAACTGTGATATTTTGCCCAGTGCCAGTAATGGGTGTAATCAGTTTCTTGGCTATTGCTTCTGCTAAATTTTCTATCTCTTCCTCTGTCAAGTTTTTGCATGAAGTCATTTTGCATACTGCAGCAAATAATATCATAAATACCCACCAAGAATGCATAAAAAATAGAGATATAAATCACAATATTTTAAATTAAACAGCTCAAAAATGCTTTGATTTACTTTGGTAATAGCAAACTCAGTGTCATCAAATGTAATAATTGCAACTAGAACAAGAAAATAAGCATAAAAGTACAAAATCAAAAATATATATATATCACTCAAAAAATACTGATGTAAGTACTTGCATGGAGTCAGAA
Source organism: Typopeltis vanoorti (assembly GCF_054136105.1). NCBI lineage: Eukaryota > Metazoa > Arthropoda > Arachnida > Uropygi > Thelyphonidae > Typopeltis > Typopeltis vanoorti. The sequence continues at coordinate 106,304,953 of NC_143564.1, read as the reverse complement.
ATCACTCCTTACTCCACAACTAATTGCCCCGACGGCCGGCACACAACTGATTCGGCACAAAAGCAAGAAACTCAGCTACTCGAAATTGCAACAAAAATCTATCATTGTTTTTGTCAGAAATTGAACTTGAATGATGGCTGGGGTCAAATAAATCTCCCATGTGACTAATTAAAGGTTAAGTTGCAGTGTCATAGAAACTTTGATTTCTTTAAAATACTTAATATTTTTCTATCATTTATGGACCATTCTGTTTTTAGAGTAAGAGTAACTTTTTTCATGTTTCTTTTAACCAGGGAGATGAATTATCAAAAGTTGGAAATGTAATTAAGATGGTTGAACGAATGATCAATCAAAATACTTTTGATGATATTGCCTTAGGTAAGATATATAATTTATTATATTATATGTGAGATGAAATAGTAAAACTAGAAATATTGCTCGACTATAATGAACTCTGTTGATAAGACATGTCTGTAAAACATGTAACTTGAGATTTGATGAGTCAGCAGGGTTCCATCTCTGATAAGTATTGTTCTGTCATATGTGCTTCTTAGCTATTTTAGAAAACTTAATTTTCATTGGTGACAGGGAACAGTATTTTATACATATTACAATAAAAATGTGTTTATCAAATTTTGCAGGAAACCTGGAAAAAGAGATCAGTAGATATTAGAGATATTGTAGGGGTACCTACAGATCAGAAGCAATTAGTAGAGCAACAGTATCAAGTTTGTTTAAAGCCTTTTAAAGTCAAGGAAAAAATATGATGTTTGAAGCTGGAGGCCAAGTGCTGCTGTTACATTAGAGATATCTGATTGTTAAGTTAGGTGATCAGTTGTTGAAGAATGACAGAAATCATCATTACAGGAATTGCCCTCCATTTAAATGTTTAATTGGGATTAAGTATGAGTCGAAAATGGGCTCGTTTGATCTTGCTGGTTTAATAAAATGAACATGCATGAAGTTTGCAAGTGAAATTTACTTTTATGAACAAAACTGATTTTTTATTTTATTTTTTTTATCATTTATAATTAGCTATGATGACTCTCTATAATTAGACCATGTGAAGAACTGTAAGAGCAATCACTATTTGGGAAAAAATAATTATTCCTTACTGGTGAAATTTTCATGACATACTTTGTCTGGAAAAGTGATCTTAATATCATGTTATATATGAAATATGTTAATATATGAATATATATGAATGATATTAATATCATTATATATGAGAGCATGATTTTTCTATGCACAAAAGCAAGGCTCTTCAATACTGGGTACCTCATAAAGAAACTGTGACTGGCAAATATTAAGCAAAACTAAGACTTATTTGCAATGTTTATAGAATAAAAAAAAAAAAATCTTGACAATGCAGGTGGTTTTGCTTCTTTATGGCTACATACAGCGCATGTACCCATAATCCAACCCTCACCGTATGTGATTTTTGTTCTTTTATAGTAGTAGTAGTACTTAAAGCATGAACTGAAAACTACATAAATTTGATTCTGACACAGAAGTGAAGCAGATCACTGCCATTATATGCACTGAGTTGCAAAATGTAATGGTGCTTATCTTTATACAGTAAGAGCAATACAATAGAAACTTACACCTTCATATAGTGTACTCATATAGTGAAGAATTTATGGAGACACAACACACATGTTAGAATAATTACTTTACTTAACATTAAGCGAGTAACAGTCAATGTTACAACCTCTGTATTGAGGTCATTATCAAGAAAACATACAAGCTACATGCCACTGCACTATGCAAAACTAAATGAATCTAAATATTTGCTAATCATTTATCCTAGCCTGATCTCTAATGAGGAAAAAATAAAACGGAACTACATTAAACAATTTCTAGTCCTTTTATATTAAGATTTTCTTTTGTCTGGGGTTGTTCTGGTTGATATATAGGTTGAAGATGGGTCCTCCACAAGAATGTGGAGGACCCATCATTTTTCAGCATCTTGTATTTCAGCATTTCAAAAGCTTCTTTGCATTTTCTTTCAAACCAGGTTTAGGTGCAGTGCAGGGACCTGGTGCCTTTCCAGTCAATTCTGTGGCATGTTGGAGTGCGTGGTCTGATAGGCCTGTTGTGGAGATATTTGATGTGGCATTTGTGTTCATCTTTTCTGATTGGGATGGTGCATCCTGTTTCCCCTATGTAAGGTAGGTTACAGGTACATTGAATTTTGTAAACCCCCAGGTGGGCAAGGTATGAAGAGGATCTTTGGAGAAGCTAAGTAAATTTCTTAATTTTGCCGGGGGTTCGAAGGTTGTCTTGATGTTATGAAGTTGTATTTAAGTAGTGTTCTGTCTATTTTTTCTGAAATGCCCCTAATGTTAGGGTATGGCTATGACATTTTTGTAATTTTTTTTATTTTTTTTGCTTTTAATGGCATTTTTATGGAGGATCTTGTGAACTTTTTTTTTTCTTGTACCATTTTTTACAAATGTTTGTTAATGATTTCAAATTCTTGGTTCAGAGCTTATTCATTGGAGCATATTGTTAGGGTTGTGTGTTTGAGGATGCTGATAACTCCAATTTTTTGTGTTTGATGGTGGTATGAATTTTTATGTATGTATTGGTCTGTATGTGTAGGTTTGCGGTAGACACTGAAGGAGAGGCAGCCTGAGGGAAAAAGTGTGATGAGTATGTCTAGAAAAGGAAGAGAGTTGTTGTTTTCGATTTCGATGGTGAATTGGATACATATGTGTAGTTTGTTCAGGTGGCTGGCCGTGGGGCCAAATGGCAAAAATATTATCAAAAAATCTGAGCCAGACTATTGGTTTAGGTAAGCCAAATCTAGAGCTCATTGCTATTGGGGGGGGGGGTGCCCATGGCCATACCTTCTTTTTGTAGGTAAAAATTATTTTGCCACATGAAATACCCGGAGTGGAGTACATGGGAAGAGAGGGCCATGATATTAGTTGGAAATTAGAAGCATTTCGGAAAAAATAGATAGAACACTACTTAAATACAACATCAAGACAACTTTCAAACTCCTGACAAAATTATGAAATTGACTTAGTTCCTCCAAAGATCCGCTTCCATACCTTACCCACCCAGGGGTTTACAAAATTATTATTATTATTATTATTATTCAGGCCTCCATTGAGTCAAGAGGCTCATCGTGGGAGGTTCCTCTTAGGAAAAACGAAGTCTATCATACAATCCTTGAACTCATTGATTTGTTCTTGCTCTCACCACTCTCTCAGGCAATGCATTCCGCAGTTCAAGCACCCTCCATGCAAAGAAACCACTCCTCACCCTCTTGCTCACAGCTTCCTTTCATAACTTCCAGGGATGGTCCCTTGTCATTGCTCCTTCCTACTGTTCCACCAAGCGAAAGAACTCCCCAATGTCCACCCTGTAACTGTTTCTCAACAGTTTAAAAGTCTCGAAAATTCATTGTACCTGTAACCTACCTTACATAGGGGAAACAGGATGCACCATTCCAATCAGAAAAGATGAACACAAATGCCACATTAAATACCTCTACTATGGTAAAACAGGCTTATCAGGCTACGCACTCTAAAAATGCCACAGAATTGACTGGAAAGGCACTAAGTCCCTACACCGCACCAACAACCTGGTTTGAAAGAAAATGCAGAAGCTTGTGAAATGCTGAAACATCATCCAAATCTGAACAAAAATGATGGATTAACTATTCCATGAATGTGGAGGACCCATCTTCAACCCATATAACAACCAGAAAAACCCCAAACAGAAGAAAATCTCAGTATAAAAGGACTGTAGAAATTGTTTCATGTAGTTCCATTGTTTTTTTTTTTTTCTCATGAGAGGTCAGGCTAGGATAAATGATTAACAAACATTTAGATTCATTTGACTTTTTGCTTATATAGCGGCATTTAGCTTGTATATTGTACATATGTATATTTTCCCGATTACGACCTCAATACAGAGGGCGAAATGTTGATTGTTATTACTTGCTTAATGTTAAGTAAAGTAATTAAAATAACACATGTTATGCCTCCATAAATTCTTCATTATAAATGCTGACCACCATGTAACCTTAAAAGAAAGAATTCATATAGTGTAATTTTTTTTACACCTTCATATTGTGTAATCACAGTCTTTTCTTTGAAAAGAAATCATGTTTTCAAGTCTGATGATCCCTTGGACTGAAAAAGTGCATAGTTGCACCAATTTTCAGGGCACTTGCATTCATTAAACAAGTTTAATAAACTTATGGAGAAGAAAGTACAGTTGAGTTTGTATCATTATTATTATTAAATGGGCACCTCGGTGGAGTCCGAAGACTTGTCGTCAGAGACCCAATCTATCCACACAATCTATCATACCTCTTCTTGAACCCATTAACAGAAAAAGCATTCACAACTGACTCTGGTAACCCATTCCACTCATTCACCATTCTACAAGCAAAAAATCTAGTCCTCACACCCCTACTGACCACACCTTTATTCAACTTCCAGGAATGACACCTTGTTCTGGTCACTCTAACCAAATGCTGAAACATTTTCCCTGCATCTATCCTATAAAATCCTTTAAGCAACTTAAACGTTTCTATCATATCCCCTCTTTTTCTCCTATCAACCAACTTCTGCAATCCACACACCTTCAGTCTATCCTCATAGGGCACATGCCACTCACCATCTCAGTCACTCGCCTCTGAATCCTCTTCACCACTTCCACATTCCCAAGAAACCCATTGTTAATGTGTTCTCTAATTTTTAATGTGTTCTTCACTAGCCAAGTAATCTTATATGCTACCTTAGCGATCTTAGCAATATGTGCATCAAGAAATGATTGACAAATCAGAACTGGATTTGTCTTCTTTATCTTATGATCCAGTGGTATTGTTCAAACATTTTATTATTATTATTGTGTAAAATTGATGATTTTATGTGTTTTGATGTGTTTTTTCATTAGAAAATTAGTGTAGAGTTTCATGTTTTTAGAGTATTTAGTGTATTTATAACATTTTACTTTGATATTTATTGTGATATTATTGGCAATGCAATGAACAATTGGTGGCAAAGACCATGTTGTCCGGTGATTTGAATTTTGCAGGATTCAGTGCAGTGTGTGTGAAATGTATTCGTTGAGAAAAATTAAAGAATACGTGGAAGGAAATTGAAACTGGAGAGAGAGAGAGAGAGTATGTATTAAGTGTTTCAAAAGTGAGTGTCTGTTAGGTGATGAGAACACAGCAAATACTGACGGTAAGATGAAAATTGATAGTATTAATGTCGAACATGCAGCCATGGAAATAGAGGAGAAAAAATTGACATTAATAAAGAAATAGCACGCTTAAATGTTATCCTTCATAGGAAAAGTGTGAAATACATAAAGACCGACCAAACAAACAAGAAAAACAATTAAGGAGAAAATTGTGTATGGGGACTCAGTGACCGGGGAAGCACTTAACAAGAGTGTGACAACAAACTGTTTCCTGGGTGCAAAAATTCTTGATATTAGCCATGCCATCCAGATGCAAAAAGGTAAGTTGAAGAAAATGATTGTCTTGGTTGGTAAAAATGATTTAAGGCACGAGAAGTATTTTATGAGGGAAGATGTAAAGGAGTTGTTAGAAGAGGTAAAACTGAAGAGCGAGAAGGTGAAGATTATAAGTCTCCTACCATGCTATGATAGAGGTGAACTGAGGAGGAGGGCATTGATAGCCAGTGAGTCTATATGTAGATTGTGCAAAAGGAATGATGTAGAATTTAGGATCTGTTGTCTCTGTTTGATAGAAAGAAGGATTTGTACAATGTTAGTGGACTGCATCTAAATGGTTTTAGTGTTACGTGTCTGGAGAGGGCTTTGTTCACCAAGCACAAATTCAGGAAAATTTAAGCAATTAGGGTGGAAGCAAGTGAGTTTGTGTGAAGGCACTCATGAGGCAAGGGAATGTGAGAATGACCAAGTGAGGAAACTAGTCTCTGAAGCAAAAATATTAAATGGGGTAGTGAATTCAGGAAGTGGGTGGGGGAAACTAAAGGGATGCTGCAGTTTCTATATACTAATGCCAGAAGTATCAGGAAGCAGGATGGGGTGGGGGGTGTTTTTGACATTGGTTAGTACAACCTTCCCAAAAGTTTTATGCATTACTGAGACTTGGGTAACAGCAGATGATGTAGTTACAGGAATAGAATGTAAAGGGTTTAGGGTTTAGTATTTTCAGGAAAGAGAATATCGGATGGGGGAGGGGTACTGCTGATGTTAGCAGTTGAATTGCAGCCAAAAAGAAAGGAGATAGGTGAGAGGGTGGCTGTTCATTTGAAGCAATCTGGTGTGAAATTAAAGCCAGTAAGACAAAATATATAGTTGGTTATTGCTATAGGCCAGGGAGTTCCATGGATGATGTGGAAGACAGGCATCAGCAAATCAGTATAATGATTACAGGTCGATTGATTATTATGGGGACTTCAGCTATGGAGATATAGACTGGAAGGAAGAAATATCATATGTCAGAAAGGAAATGGGATTTATACACCTACTGAGAGATAATTACTTAAGGCAGCATGTGATGGAGGGACGAGTGGTGTGAGAGTACTGGACCTGGTCATAGATGAGAAGAGCTATCCCAAATCTAGGTGACCACAGTGCCTCCAATTGGTGAAAGTAACCATGCTCTCTTTAGTTGGGAGATTGTATATTATTATGAGGAATGGGAGGACTTTGGCAAGAACATAGAAAATAAATATCAAGAAGATGGTAAGATATTCTGCAGGTTGTTGAAGAAGCTTAGGAATACAGGAAAGAGTGCTGTAAAACGAGTTAGAGATGATAAAGGTGACATGAAAACAGGAGAAAAAAGATATCCTTGAAGTATGGAGTAATTACTTCGAAAAATTGCTAAATGAAACAAGCAGTGATAGCATAGTGGTAAAAAACACTCAACAGGCATACAGTCAGGAATACATATCCATACTTGAAGTAGAAAAAGCCATCAAAGGCTTGAAATGTGAAAAGGCAGCAGGAGTAGATGATATTCGACCAGAAATGCTAAAATATGGTGGTATAAAAGTCTTACAATGGCTGCACTGCATAGTTCAGAAAGCCTGGACAGAGGGATGAATTCCTGATAATTGGAGTAGAGCTCTAATAGTACCCATATATAAAAGGGGAAATAAAACTGAATGTGAAAATTACAGAGGTATTTCCCTACTGAGTGTTCCTGGCAAGATCTATGCAAGTATACTTGAGAAACGGTTGAGAAGAATTGTGGAAGAAAAGCTTGGTGAAGAACAAGCTGGATTCAGGCCAAATAGAGGCTGTCAGGATCAGATCTTCACTTTATGACAAATAGTTGAGAAAGCATGGGAATATAACAAAGATCTGTATTTAAGTTTTGTCGATCTGGAAAAGGCATATGACAAGGTGCCAAGAGAGAAGCTATTCAATACACTACAGTTATATGGTGTCAATGGGGCATTATATCAAGCAATACTTAGTCTTTATTTGAGTTTTAAGTCAGCAGTTAGAATTGAAGGAAGTGCAGGAAGATGGTTTAATGTTAAATCTGGTGTGAGACAAGGATGTACATTATCCCCTCTGTTTTTCATTATCTATATGGATCACATTATGAAGGAAAGTGGTATTAAACATGATATCAGAATTGTAGATGTTAATGTCAGCTCTTTGCTTTATGCGGACAATGTTATACTTCTAAATAAATCCGCTACAAGTGTGCAAGATTCCCTGACTAAATTGAATAACTGTTGTAATATATATGGTATGAAGGTCAGCATTAAAAAGACAAATACAATGAAAATAGGCAAAAGCAATGAAAATGTCAACTGCATTGTAGATGGAGAACCTGTGGAACAAGTAAAACATTTCAGCTACTTAGGCACCATTTTTACTGAAGATGGTAAGTTAAATATGGAAATAGACAACAGAATCAACAAAGCTGGTATGGTAGGAAGTCACTGAATAAATTCATATGGAATAATAGAGAAATTAGTCGGAACACTAAATTAGCTGTATACAAGACAGTGTTCAAACCAGTTTTAACTTATGGATCTGAGAGCTGGGTCAGAAGTAAAACACTTGACCAAAGACTAGCAACTGCAGATATGAGAGTCCTGAGAAAGATTAGAGTTATGAACAGATGACATCAATGGCAATATCATATTAAAAACGAGGATATTAGGAAAGAACTTGACATTGTCAGCGTCCAAGAATGCGTTAGCAGAGCTAATCTCAGGTAGTATGGTCACTTGAACAGAATGGGAGAGGAAAGATTAGCAAAACAAGTGTTCTCTGCCAGGTTGGCAGCAAAATTACACAGAGGAAGACCAAGATATAGGTGGATTGATACGGTACAAAGTGCCTTAGACGATAGAAAAATAAGATCTGATAATGTTGGAGTTTTGACAAGTAACAGACTGATTTGGAAGAAAATTGCAGATAGGAAGTTAGTAATGACGTAAATTTTTCATGTAGTACTATCATATCCTGTACACCCCTTGAGGGTACATGTCAGGAAATTGATGATGATGATGATATTCTTTCAAAAAGGGATATATATATATATATATATATATATATATATATATATATATATATATATATATATATATATATATATATATGAAACTACAAGGCAGGTGATTATGACAAACTTAGGAAGAAGCTTAAATCTGTTTTATGCCATGCCACAGATTGCAAGGTAAGGATGTTAGTAGCACATGGGAAATAGTTAAGGTTCATTTAGAGCAGTGTTTCTCAAAGTTTCTTGGATCATGCCCCTCCTCAACGTCTCAAAGATCTTGATGCCCCACCTAAATGTCTCAGAGATTTTGATGGCCCCCCCCCCTCCCCAGCATAATAGTCAGCCAAGTTTTGAAAAAGTATAATATAAATATGTACATGTACATTTTCAAATTGCCCCCCCCCCCAAAAAAAAAATATTCAAATTGCTCCACATTGAGAAACACTGATCTAGAGGAAGCAAGATTAAATTGTATAGCTAAGGTGAGGAGGATTAATCAAGTAGGAGGTAGATGGATGAGTACTATGATTAAGCATGAGCTAGAGAAGAAAAAAATGTTGTGCAGGGCATATAAAGGGAAAGGTGACCAGCAAACTCTTGAACAGTACAAGGCTCAGGCAAGAAAGGTGACCACTATGGTAAGGAAGGCAAATCAGATTATCAGAAAAAATCTAGCTGATCTGGCCAAAGGAAATCCCAAAGATTCTTTTGTTACATGGCAAGTAAGAGAAAGAATGACTATGGAAAATTAACCTGAATGTATGATGATGGTCAGGAGGTGACAAAAGCAGATAAAATAGTTGAGTTACTGAGCGGCCACTCTACAAGGGTATATCATTCTAGTCAGGTTATTGCTATAACATATGTGACAAACACTAATGTTGGAACAGAGGTGGATGAATTGGAAGTTCTTAGGATATCGCAGAATCTCAATGTAAATACAGCGGTGCGATTAGATGGGCTTAAGTTTTGTGAGAATTTGCAAGAGAACTGGAAATACCTCTGATTAGGCTCTTTAAGTCTCAGTTCTGATGGAGTTCTAAGGGAGTGCAAAGAGGGCATAATTTCCTTGCATATGGGAGGGTCTAAGACCTCAGTAGCAAATTATAGACCAATCAGTATCTCAGGCGTGTGGTAAAAGTACTAGAAAAATTGGTCAACAAGAGAATTCAAGAATTGGTAGATAAAAATATGATACTGTTCGAGGGTCAACATGGCTTTTGTAAAAGGTCTATCATGCCTTAGTAATTTACTAACTTTTTATAGTAGAGTAACAGCTGAGTTGGATAAAGGAAATGTCTACACAATGACGTGTGGAGAGACTTATGTGTTCGTCGTACATGTTGTTTATTTTTTAACGGTATATATTAGAACACAGAAAAATAAGTAAATAATTAATTTATTAACTTATTGCTGATATTTCGCTGGTGTTATAACCAGCATCTTCAGAGCACAAAAACACAGTTTGTCACAATATGCGAGACTATAACAACATGGTGTAATCAATGGACTAGTTAAACGAAATTGTAGCAGCAACACAAGACTAGAGTCCTGATTTTGGCGCCCTCTATCTGAAAAAAAAATTGCAGCTATCACATAAGACTAGAGTCCTAAACAGAGAAAAAAACTGGTACTAGTTTTTTCTTAAGATGATCTCCCAGATTTTAGGCAAATTTATACAGCCATATTTGTTGAGATTTGGAGTGTGTTTCAGGGCTTCTGTTGCCTCTAAGAACAATCTCTCCGACTTGTAAGAGCTTCTGTGTAGTACTTTTGTGTTCTTCCAGTTGATCCTGTGTGCAGGGGTATCCAGAGCATGGTCTGCTAAGCCCGACTTGCCATAGTGATAATGCCAGATGTATCTTTTGTGTTCGTTGATGCGATGTTCACAGTTCTTCCTATTTGACTGTAGTAGGCTTGCTTACACGATCAGGGTACTTCGTAGACACCTGGATGTGATAAAGGGGGATTGCTGTCCTTGGGTGAGCGGATAAGGGTTGCTAATTTGCTACACGGTCTGAATGTGGTGCATAGATCATGTTTATTAAGAATTCTTGAAATCTTTTTGGATGTACTTTTAATGTATAGGATGGTGAATGTTTTGTTGTAGTTCTCTGTGGTGGATAGTGGGAGGGGTTTCTTAGGAGCGTTTAGTATTTTGTTTATCTTATGTCCCCATATAGCCATTGGCCAAGAAGGTGTGGTGTAAGTGAGCCAGTTCAGCAGCCAGAGCATTGTCATTGGAACAGATTGCTCTTGCTCTGTGGGTTAGCATTTTTAAAATGCCATATTGTTGAAAAGGGTGATTGTGTGATTGTTTGTGTAAACTCCCTATATGTGTGGGTTTTCTAAAACATGAAAATGATAAGGAACCATCTGGAAGACGTGTGATAAGTGTATCCAGGAAGGGCAGACAGTTATTAGCTTTCAGTTCCATTGTAAAGTGAATTTTTGGATGTTGGCTATTTAAATGTGTGAAGAATGTTTCCAATGTCTGTGGGCCATGTGGCCAAATAACAAGTACGTCGTCAACATAGCGTAGCCAGAGTGTTGGTTTGAGAGTGGCTGTATTGATTGCTAGTTTTTCCAGATGTTCTGTGTAAAAGTTGGCTAGCGGGGGGGGGGGGGGAGTCCATGGCTGTCCTATCTGTTTGTATATTTTCCCTTTCCATGTGAAATATCCTGCATGTATTGTGAATTTGAATAGTTCAAATATATCAGGGGGAAGTGTGACTTCAGTAGATTGAGGGTTTCTATTAGGGTACATATGTGAATAGTGAGGTGATATCAAAGCTTATTACCATTAAGTCTGAGCTTTTTAAGGTATGGTGTTGTAAGGTGCTTTTTAGGTGGGCTGAATTTTTGACAAAGGAGGGAGAATTGTTTGTGAGAGTAGCTAGCAGCTTAGCTCAATGTCTAGCCAGTTTGTATGTGGGACTATTTATACTGTCCACAAGCTTAGCTTGTGGACAGTATAAATAGTTGTCTCCAACTGAGGTTCTGCCTCAATGCAAAGTCATTCAGGGAAACCCTGTACTGTTAATACAAATGAGAATCATGGGTATATGCTGGAGCAAGTGTTACAGTCTCTGAAATGCAGCATATGCTGAACAGCAGTAAAATTTGGGATACCGGGGTAGTCCCTGCAGAGAATCCTTAAGGAGCTGGGTGCCTTTTTTGTACATCATTCAGGTGGGTCAGTGTTTAACAGTAATGGATTACGCTGCACGGCAGGAATATTGTGTATGCTTGCTTGCCAATGTCTATGAAGATCCATTCTTCATCCATAATAACTGGTTCTTGGATGAAGTGGTCATGTAAACAGATGAACTTACAGGTTTCTCATTTTCTCGAGACCTGAATTTATCCAAGAGAAACATTTTTATAGTGAGAAGGTCGCTGCATAATGTGCTGTTTCCAGCCATGGCATAATTGGGCCCTACTTCATTGAAGGGATGGTGTTCCCATGACCTTGAATAGTGAACGTTACATTGAGAATGTGCTGGTTCCATTCACCCAGAATTTGCATGGGATGTCATGCAAAAAACATTTTATTTTGTGCACAGGTATTCCAACAGGATGGAGCAACCTTTTGCATATCATGTGGTTCCAGAGCCTATTTATCAGAACACTTTCCCAGGAGGCTCATTTCGAGGTGCACAGAATTTCCATACCCTTCATGTTCTTCTGATCTCACATCACTTGATGCCTTCATTTGGGGTGTATTGAAGGAATGGATATTCCACCAAACGTTGATGAACGGGACAAAATTACACAATATGTCCAGCAGATGTCCCAACTCTTGTTCACCAAGATGACAGAGAACCTTCGCATGTGTGCTACAAAACCTGTCTTGAAAGACGAGATGCCCATTTTGAGCACATAATCTGTTGTTAATGCTTTATTCAACCAAGATTCCACCACTAGTTGTGGATGTGCATATCATCATGTGTAAACATATATTTCTTTGTTAATAAACCTGTTTACTCCATAACATATATCATTGTAGTTATTCAGTATTTTTTTTTTTCACCATGCTGTACTTCTCAATGCTTTAAATGTCTCAATCATGTTATGTCTTTGTTTTCTATCCACCAAGCTGAGCAGTTTGTATGCTCTCAGTCTGTTCTCATAACTAACATTGTACAGCCTGATATAATTTTTGTTATCTGCCTCTGTACCCTTTCAAAGGTTATTTCATCCCCATGAAATTTTGGTAACCAGTTTTGAACACAATAATCCAGATGTGGTCTGATCAGGGCTTTATATAATTGAATCACCACTCTTTTATCTCTGCATATCAAAGTTGTTCTAGGCATTACAATTCTTTGTGTTACTTTCACTATCTTTGCAGTACGTCCCATGAACTTCACATTTCTATCAGCTATCATCCTAAGATCCCTTGTCTCCTCCACTTCCTGTAGTACAATTCCAACAATGGAGTATGCACCCTCTCATTGATGGATCTCAAATTTCAAGCCCATACATTTAGTAGCATTTTGTATGCAAACTGTATTGCCATTTATTTACCCACCTGTCCTGATAATTCAAATCCTCCTGAAAGGACACCACAGCGACACTATCACTAATACCCTTCTGAGCTTCACATCATCTGCAAGGAACTGATATCTCCCTACTATCCAGTGACAATATCATTGACATAAAGGTTAAATAAAAGATTGCAATACTGAGATTCTGTGGAACTTCACTTCTGATCTTCATTTCGTTTATACTCCTCTCTCCCATGTACAAAACTCTCTGATATCTTTCAGACAGCTGATTGGTACAAAAAAACAACACAATCAGACTATATAATGATCTAGCTTAGACAGATCATTATATTGTTCTTGGCAAGTGCATAAAGAATGATTGGTATAGGAGATTTTAACTACAGCAGTATAAACTGGGAAGAGAAAACTGCATGTAATAGTAAGGGAATGGAATTTTTGCAATTCTTGAGGGATAGATGTCTTAGGCAACATGTAGTAGAAGGAACAAGAGGTTCAAGAGTTTTAGATTTGGTCATAGCATCAGATGATCTGATTATAACTGAGATGGCATCTCTGCCTCAGTTGGAGGCGACAGTGACCATGTGGTTTTGACTTGGAAGATGAAAAGACATGCAAGAACATCAATAGAAAGGAATGTATGTGGAATTATAAGGCAGGTGATTCTAATACTCTTATATATCAGCTTGGGACAATTCCAGTGTGGAGGAATTGGAAAGGCGAGATATCATCAGTGCTTGGGAACTTGTGAAGGCATATTTATTAACAGCAACAGCAAGTTGTATACTACGAGTGAAGAAGTTCAGTCTGTTATTGTCGGTGTACTGTCATTAGCAAGATATGAATAGGATTGGATGCCATTGAGAGAAGATCACTGATGTTGTAGAAAGAGTATAGGTGTCAAACACAAAGCCTCAGGTATGCTTTGGTATTCATGGAAAAATCTCATGAGAGGTAACCATCCACCATGACATGTGATGAATTATCAAAGAGAAAGCTGGCAGTATACTCACAAACTCACAAAGAATAGGAGGAAGATCCTAAGATGGTAGTTTGGATAGAAGGCAGCAATACTAAACTTTATCAAATGCCTTGGAAACATCAAAAGTAATCACGTGACATTCTCCAAGAGTGGGTAAAATTAGCAAGGAAGTCTTCTGTAGAATGAAAGATTCATTTTGGAGATTACTAATTAACTGATGGGTCTCCAAGTAGCAAGGAGGCTGGTTGTTGATGACCATTGCGTTCAAAAGTATTGAGGTAAGGACTACCATTTGACAGCTGATTTTTATCTCCCTTTTTAGTAATAGGCCAGATAAAAACATGCTTCTGTGCATTTGGATGGATGTCAGATAAGTAGGACAGCTTGTAAAGGCAATACAAGTTGGGAGTTAATTCTGGATCATAAGTTTTTATGCAGGATACCATCTGGCTGTAGGATTGATTAGCAAAGGCTATTGAATGTTTTTTTTTGATATCCTTTCAATTCAAAGGAAGCATACTGAAGGCAGTTTGTGGAATAGTAGGGAAATTTGACTTGGTTATCTCAAGGTCTGCCATAAGTTTAGGAGCTGTTGTCAATGTTCCATCAGGATGATAGAGAGGTAAAAACAGAATAGGGCTGAAGTATTGTCCAGCAGCCTTGGCAAGGGACAAGGACTTGACTGCCATTTGAGCATGAGGCCAGCTTCGTACATTTGGCCCTTACAAAGTCTGCTTTAGATTTTCTGATGATTTTTTAGTACTTTTTATGGACTGTAATGTAAGCTGGTGCTGGGGTCTTTAGTTTGAACCATTGAATGTGTTGCATTTTGAAACTTGGACTGCTTTATCGCATTTGTTGGAAAATCAAAGCTTGAATAAAGGTTGGGTGTTTTGAGTGGAATGGGGAATAAAGGCACTCATCCTAGAAAGAATAATTTTAATTATTGGATCAGTGAATTGGGAGAGCAGAAGCAGTAATCAGAGCATGAAAAAGAATTGGCACCATTCTAGTGCTATTGGATATGAAACTATGTTTGGCTGTGAGAAGGACAGTCTGTAGAAAAGAAACATGAACAATGTTGTGATCAGTGGTGCATTTGGAGGGAGAAAAAGTCCAGTGAGTTGAGAAAATTATGGGGATCATCTGGAGTTATGTTAGGTAGGTTAACAATTTGCATTAGATTATTACTGACAGCAAATAATTCAGCCATTCTTCCAGCTTGGTCTGTGAAGTTAGAGAATGGAAGCTATCTGGAATTCTGGATGTTGAAATCTGAATGAAAGTTTACCTTACTGTTTTGGGGATTAGATTGTAGGTAATCAACTGTCAGAGATAGATAATCAAAAAGGTCAGTATGATGATTAGACGACAGCAGCAAATGCAGGCAGCAAAATGATTTTAGGAAATCTTGCATCAAAGCAGATAAAGTAGATTTTTATAGGTCTGATAACCTTTCATGTACTGTGGAACACTTAGGTGAACTGTAGTCATAGAAGATGCCAGTTGAGCTTTAGTGAGGAATAAGAAATCAGATTTGGATGTCTGTAAGTTGTGGTGCACAATGATGATGTTGGTATTCGGACCAACATGTTAGTCAAGTCTGTGTGAAAGTAATTTTTTTCCATGGAGATTTTTTCCATAATTTTATGCAGTCTTTAATGTTGGAAAATTTTTAGAGAGGGGTACACAGTAGGAGATTTGTAGATATTAACTCTTCCCACCAACCCACCACTCACACACACACACACACATAGGGGTAGATGAGTGCCCAGCCTTCAGTCTGGATACTCTGGGTCCACATTGAATCACAAGAGAAACAGTATCAGTGAGAAGAAAGTTTATATTTGGGTTTCCACAGGGCTCATTACTGCGACCTTTATGTAAATGATGTATCTCTGGATTGGAGGATGATATGTTCACTTTCTTAAGGATGATGTGAAGCTGTAGAGGGTTATTAGTAATATTGCCAATGTTGCAGTTCTTTAGGAAGATTTGAGTAATGGTAAGGTGGTCAAATGAATGAGACATCAGTTTAAGGCATCTAAATGCAAAGTTTTGAAATTTAGGATCTACAAATGGAAGGCAACATGTTGTAATGGGCGAACTGTAGTGGAGCAAGTGCAGGAAATAAGGCATCTTCAAGTAATGGCAGATAGAAATTTGAAGTTCAAGAGACACATTAACCACTTTGACCCCTTCAACTATCTCTCTCTCAAACTCAACTTTCTACAGTTGAAATACCCTAATAGAAATCATGCTTCGTGAAGACTTCAAGAAGAATGGCTTCACTACTCAACTTTTGCTTCTCTTCTCCAATTTCACAGATCAAGCAGGCAGGGATGCTGAAGTGTTTGCAATTAGCAACAACCTATCACAGCCCATCAATCTCCCTACCAGTACTCCTGACAACCTCCCTCCAATTTGCCAATATGTTTGATCTTTTTCTAACAAGGTCCCCTTCCTAGTATACTGTGTATGTCAGATCACAACCTCATACAAATCTCTTCTGCTATAAAACAACCTTCGCCTACCAGTTCTCAGTCTTTTGTCCTTTGACAATACAGGGGTGCCAAATGGGATGACCTCCATGACTTCTATTCCTCCTTCCATGGTCTGAATATTGCTTTATTCTCCAGATCCAACTTCCTCAGATCAAATAACAGAAATCATCCTCACATGAATGAAGGCCTTCATCTCTTATTATACTCTAAATTCACAGCCACCATCCAAGCCTTGGTTCTCAAAAAAGGATGGCAATGTATTAAAAAAAAAACACTGCATGTGTTGCAAAGACTGCACATCGTATAGCTGCTATGATAAAAAGTACATTGACATGTAGGGATAAGGAAATGGTGGTGGTGCCTCTATATAAGGCATTGGTCAGATCATACATGGACTGTTGTGCTCAGATTTAGTCACCCAGTTCTCATTGTGATGGGTAAACACTAGAGAGAATCCAAAGATGAATAACCAAAGTAATATGATGGCTCTGGAATGTTGGTTATGACGGGTGTTTGAGAGAATGTGGATTACAGAGGTTGGTGGATAGGAAAAAAAGAGGAGATATGATAGAGTTAAGGGATTCTATTAGATTAACATAGAAAAAATTATAAAATGGATGTTAAGATGGGAAGAACGAGAGGCCATCCCTGAAAGTTGTATAAAGATGGGGGTGAAGAAGGGTGTGAGGAGTAGATTTTTTACATGGAGAGTTGTTAGTAGTGGAATGCATTGCCTGAGTGCATTGTGATGCAGTTAGTGCAAATAACTTCAAACTCATTATGATAGACATGAGGTCAGTTGAGTGGGCCTCCCACGATGAGTCTGTTAACTCCATGGAGGTTACCAAATAATAATAATAATAATAATAATGATAACAATAATACCATGATGGCTCAAGACCAAAACTCCAGCTGCTCCCTCCACCTGTATTTGAGCTCACAACAGCCGTAAAAGAATCATCACCAAATCCAAAACAGGCTTTGAAAGGGTCAAATGCTACAAAGTCGCCTCCTACCCAAATGGAAGTTGCTCCTTCTGGTCCCTTTCCAAGGTCAATGGGTGCATCTTCTGCCCACCCAGGTTTCCACCACTCTCACATTCCACCGGCACTGTAGTTACCTCACCAAAAGACAAGGCCAACTTACTGGCATCACTCTTCTCTTCCAATTCCTGCATTGATGACCTGGACACAGTTCCCTCCACTCCACAAAGAATGGCTCCCTTCATGTCTCCCATAGTCTTTCAACAAAAAGAAATATGAAGAATCCTTAATAACATGAATACAAACAAGGCATCTAATCCTGGTGGTATCCCACCTATTATGTTAAAAAATTGTGCCCCAGAACTAACACCTCTCCTATATTGCTTCCTCGATCTAACTTATTCAACTGGCATCTACTCTACAATATGGAAACAGGCCACATCTAACCTATCCCAAAAAAAGGTGATAAAAATTTAATTATTATTTAATAATTTTATATTTTAATATAACTTAAAATAATTTAATAATAAGGTGTGACACCTTTTGGCAACTGGCATATGGAAATATGAGTTCTGCATTGCTTCAACCTTGATATCACCTCTAGGTCTGGCTCCCACTGAAGCTATAATGCATAGGCATTATACATGTCTGCAAGGAGATGTGCTTTGCATTATGGGATACTAAGGAAAGTGATGTAAACTCAGTCCACCTTGCCACGAGTTGCCCCAGTCCTGAAGATACTTCAGGCTCAAACTTTGTTTGCTTACACTTGAATAAAGGATTAAACTAAATATATAATTTAAAGGTGATAAAGTCAACCAATGAACTACCATCCAATTGTTCTCACTTCTGTTCTCTCTAAAGTCATGGAGAAATCATCAACAACCAACTCTTGCCACCTATAGGCCTACCAACTAATCAGTAACGTGCAGTATTTCACCACTTGTGATCTACCACTGATCTTCTAGTTTTCACCACCAACCTCTGGACTCAAGCCATGGAATAATTTGGAGAAACTCACATAGTTGTCCTCGACATTTCAAAAGCATTTGACTGGGTTTGGCATAGGGCCTACTTAGTAAACTGGCATCCTATAATCTGCCTTCTACGCTCTGCAACTGGATCACCAATTTTCTCATTTCCCGCTCACTACTTGTCGTGGTTGCAGTTTCCTCTCATGAGATTTCTCTGCCAATGCAGAATACCCCAGCTTTCTGTTCTTTCACCCACTCTCTTCTTGTATATAAATGACCTGCTCTCACAGACTTACAAGCCTAAACGTAGTAATGCCAATGACAGTATACACTTCATTCCTCCTTTTCACTTGACAAACCTTGGCTCAGGTGTTAGAATTCTCAAGATCCACTACAGCCTATGACCTGAACTCCATTTTCCTAGCTATATCCCAATGGGTTGGACAACCTTGTGGACTTCAATACCAGCAAAACTTAGTCCTGTCTTATCTCTTGAAAGAAAGAGCTTGCATCCCTCTCCCCAACCTTCAATAATACCCAGATATCCAAACACAATCAGATTTCCCTTTTTGAAGTGACCTATACCTCCAACTTTTCCTGGCACAAATTTCAGTTATAACTTCTGCAGCTGCTAAAAAACTTGGTATACTATTTTTTGTACAAAACACTGCTTCACATCTGCTAACTCTATACAAATCCCAAATCTACCCAACTATGGAATATTGATCCCATATTTTGGGTAGAGCACCAAAATCCTCTTTAAATTGCTCAATTCTTTTCAGAAGAGGGCAATCTGGTTAATTAATGATTTCTCTCTCACAGACATTCAGTTCCTGTGCCTTTTCTACGGATACTTTCATGGACAGTGCTTTGCTGAACTGGTCACTGTTATTTCTCTACTTTCCTCTGAAATCATCAGAGCACGAGGCATTGCTTACCAACATCCTTTTACAGTCCATCTTGAAACTCAACGAATAAACTACACTGCCTCCTCTTTCATTCCATTCACTTCTCTTCTTTGGAACAGCTTCTCCTACTCTTCCTTCCCCAAAGAATGCAACCTTCAACACTGTTAAAACAAAATGTGAACAGATTCCTTCGTTCTTTGTATCCTCTTGCCCACACGTGACACTAATCTACTATAGGTCTTGTGACCTTTTGCGTGGGAGTCAAAAAAATAAAATAAAATAAAAAAATAAAAAAAAACATTATAAAGGTGGTAAAGACTATCCAGAGGATTAGTGCACTACTGAGAAAGATGTTGACAGCAGAATAAAAGAGTGGCAGTTCTGATGTATAAAGCCTGATCAGACCACATTTAGGTTATTGTGTTCAGATTTGGTAACTGGAATTTGAAAGGATGATATAACTTTGGAGTGGATATTAAGACAAAACAAAAAATGACATCACTGTGATTCTGAGAATAGATTGGTGGCATGTAAGCTGCACATTTTTGTAAATAGATGAAAGGGTGATATACTATTATCATTATTACTATGATTCAAGCCTCCATGTTGTCACAAGACTCATTGTGGGAAGCCTACCCTAGAAAACACAGTCTTCATACCACTCCTTGAACTCATTGACCATTCATGCTATCTCCACTCTATCAGGCAATGCATTCCATACAAAGAAGCCACTCCTTACCCTCTTGCTCGCAACTTTCTTTCATAACTTCCAGGGATGGTCCCTTATCCTTGCTTTTTTTCCCATGTTTCACCAAACAGAAGAATTCCCCAATGTCAACCCTATATGACTGAGAAATTCTTTGTATCCTCTTGCCCACACGTGACACTAATCTACTATAGGTCTTGTGACCTTTTGCGTGGGAGTCAAAAAAATAAAATAAAATAAAAAAATAAAAAAAAACATTATAAAGGTGGTAAAGACTATCCAGAGGATTAGTGCACTACTGAGAAAGATGTTGACAGCAGAATAAAAGAGTGGCAGTTCTGATGTATAAAGCCTGATCAGACCACATTTAGGTTATTGTGTTCAGATTTGGTAACTGGAATTTGAAAGGATGATATAACTTTGGAGTGGATATTAAGACAAAACAAAAAATGACATCACTGTGATTCTGAGAATAGATTGGTGGCATGTAAGCTGCACATTTTTGTAAATAGATGAAAGGGTGATATACTATTATCATTATTACTATGATTCAAGCCTCCATGTTGTCACAAGACTCATTGTGGGAAGCCTACCCTAGAAAACACAGTCTTCATACCACTCCTTGAACTCATTGACCATTCATGCTATCTCCACTCTATCAGGCAATGCATTCCATGCAAAGAAGCCACTCCTTACCCTCTTGCTCGCAACTTTCTTTCATAACTTCCAGGGATGGTCCCTTATCCTTGCTTTTTTTCCCATGTTTCACCAAACAGAAGAATTCCCCAATGTCAACCCTATATGACTGAGAAATTTAAGCCATTCCGAGGTATTTACCAGATTGACGCTGGGCAAATATTTCATGTGGTAGAATAAGGACAACGGATCATTCCTGGAAGTTGCAAAAGAAAGTGATGAGTAAGAAGGTGAGAAACTCTTATTTTCATAGAGAGTGATAAGATCTTGGAATGATATATTGCCCGAAAGGGTAGCTAGAGGGCATATAAGGAATGAATTTATGGAATGGTGTGATAGACGTTTTGTTGTCTAAGAGCAACCTCCCATGGTGAATCATATGACTCCATGGAGTCCCTGAATAAACATAATAATAATTGCACAGGATTTAGGAGTAATAACGAATGGGAACTGTAGTTTGAGGATACATTTCTAAAATGCTGTCAATACAGTATATTGCAGATTATTAAAAACAATAATTTAAACATAAGAAGAATATTGGAAAGTAGAATTAAGGCAGTTATTGTCCTACCACATAACATTTTGATGTGACATAGATTGGGTCATCTATAGGTTTTCAGGATGATGTGAAAACTCAAGAAGGAATCCAAAGACAGTTCTTTTTGAATATTGGGAATTTGGAATGTTAGCTCTAAGAGTATAAGCTATAAGCTGTAGAGCTCAGTGAACAAAAAATGAAGCACTGAGTTGAATATCAGAAGAAGGACAGATGTTCCTCTAGTTGAAAAGACCTGGGTGTAAATTTCCATGCTCCCCCCCCATTTTTTTATGTGAATTCCACCCATGAAAGGTTGTAACCCTATTGTACATTTAGTACTATGAGTGAACTAAGAATTAGATAATTTGATTACTTGTTCTAGAGACTAAATATGGTGCTTAAGCTACTTTTTCCTTTCAGTAAGCAGAGTAGTGAGTGTCACATTGGGTTAGAAATATTCATGATGGCATGGGATTTGAGCCCACACATGCTGGTTGGAAAGTGGAGTTGACATCCACTTGGCCAGCAGACAATGTTCATTGGATTTAAGATGTAAGAAACATTTATGAGCTTTCAGTTGAAGGTAAGAGCATTTTGTCTCTTGGAAAGTTGAGCTGTGCATATGCTTTTGCAAAACGTCTAAGCTGAAATTCATGCATTTGTTAGAAAGGATATGACCACATCATAGTTAGTTTGCTTCAATATAATTCTGATTACCAACAGTGAACCAAAAGAAATGGAAGATTGGGAGGGGAGGAGAAGTGGAAGGAGAGGATGTTAGCAGGAGCTCATCTCTGTAAGTTGTATAAAAGAGTAGTGGACAAAGGGATAAGAGGCAGTTTCTATGTGGACATTGACAGCTGAGTGAATTATTTCATAAGACAGGCATTATGAATTTCTGAACATATACTGAACTTTCTACAGTATTGTGACTCCAATGGAAGTTTAATAATAATAGAAGAATTACATGACTCAGTGGTTATTTTTCTGAAGTGTACTTATTTTAGTTTCATCCTATTTCTGTTTCAAAGTCCTTGACTTTCACTAACAGAAATACTCTAGAATGAAAGACTATCATAGGATTTTTAAAAAATCACATAATAAAATTTTAAAAATAAAGAAAATTTAATCTGACATGAATTGTTTTACAATTTAAATTATTTGGGCTTAAAAAGTAAGAAAGTATTTTCATTCTTTTTAGATTTCAAATACTGGGAAGATCCATCAGATGAATTTCGAGATCATGGTGCTGGTTCTTTGCTGCCACTCTGGAAATTTTCCTATAAACCTGTTAAACAAATGTCTGTAACTTCCCTTAGTTGGAATCCACAGTATACAGACATGTTTGCAGTTGGATTTGGATCTTGTAAGTAACACGGTAATTAATTTATTATTCAGTGATTTCACTAATAAACATATTATTGATCTAGTAGACAAGATAGGTGTTAGACCTTAAAAATCATCCTTGAAAATAATCCTTGAAAATTCAGGCATAATGGTTAGTTTTGATGACACTTCCTTATTTACTAATGTACCAGTAATAGATAGTCTTGATTTAATAAAGTTTAATTTTCCCCTTGATATCTTTGAATTATTCAAATTTACTATGTATTCAAGTTACTTCACCTGGCAAGGAAAAAATCTACAAATAGACTCATGGTACTGCAATACCCTCACTCCACCCCATTATCTAACTTTTACATAGAACACTTTGAAAACAAAATACTTACAGCTAAATACAAGCCCTTAGTGTGGTTATGCTTTGTTGATGATGTGTTTGCCATTTGGCCCCATGGGCAAGATACTTTGGACTAAACAGCCAACACTCCAAAATTCACTTCACAATAGAAAAAGTAGAAAAAGAATCTAATAATTGTTTGCCTTTTCTTGACACATTAATCACCCCACCTTTCAGGTGGTTCACTATCTTTTTTCCATTTATAGAAAATCAACACACACACACACACACACACACACACACACACACACACACACACACACACACACACACACACACACACACACACACACACACACACACACACACACACACACACAGGAAGATATCTACATAAATAATCACATCACCATCCAGCCCAACAGTATGATATTTTAAAAAACACTTACATGCAGAGCTAGGACTATTTGTTCTAATGATTCAGCTCTTTCTACAGAACTTAAATAACTTTGCCATACTTTTCTGGCCAATGGCTACAGCTGCTAAAAAATAAATAAAATATTACATGGCTCTCCTACTCTTTCTACAGAACTTAAATAACTTTGCCATACTTTTCTGGCCAATGGCTACAGCTGCTACAAAATAAATAAAATATTACATGGCTCTCCTACTTTCCCCCTTCTCAAACACAAAAGAACAAAACAACACTATTCCTATTCTCTAAGTCCGAGGTACATCTGAAAAGATAGCCAAAGTACTAATAAAATATGACCTTCACACCACATTCAAACCACTTGTTAAATTAGCAACTCTGATCCACTCTCTTAAGGATAAACTTAAGAATACACTAGGGGATTCTAGGTTTAGAAGTGAGATGAATTTCATTGCCCAGTGAGAGATACTGCAGTGTTTATTGGAGGCCTTTAGTTCAAGCCACTAAAGGCCATTAAAGGCCTTTAGTGGCTTGAAAAAGTTCCATGTCTGGTTGGTATCTGGAGCAGGGTTTCCGGACTATGTAAAAAATAGATTTAAAAATACAAAAAATTGATAAAATTGATAAAAAAAATACGAAAAAAAATCCTTAGCCCACTGACGGTACCAAATGTATTATAGGTTTGCAAATAATAATGCCAGCCTGGTTAGCCGAGTGGTTAGCATATCTGCTCTCCAGCCAAAAGGCATCGGGTTTGAATCCCGCTGTGGGCATGAATGTTTGTGATTGTCTGTGAAAATACTAGTGATGGTGGTGGGCGATAGATGGCATTGGTGTAGATGATAATGATGATGGTAGTTATGGTTCGTTGTAGTGGGTGGATTGAATGGTGGAGACAGAGATTAGATGCCCTTCCTTTATGAGTCTTTCGACTCCCTGGAGGTGTCACATATTATTTTATTTATTTATTTATTTTTACTGTAATAACATTTTATTTATCATCATACAGCTTATTTACATATATACAATAAAGTATACTATTACATTTTCTGTTCAGTACAAATGTACAGTACAAAGATTTTTCTAAATAAAAATGTACATAATTTTTTTTTTTTTTTCAATATCAATATCATAGCTTATTATTATACAGCCTATTTACATATACACAGATTTTTTATATTTTTTAATATCAGTATCTTCATTATTGTTATACACTTTACTGACTGTTTTGTTATAAAATCTGCATTCTTTGATTACAAGGATTACATGTAGATGAGTGAGGTGAATTAATCCCACCTACTTCGAAGCTTGGGTTAGCTTTTATGAAGAGAGTGGGATTTAGCCTTCACTATTTATGTTGTTGTTACTGTTTATGTATGGGATGACTGGAAGATCAGTTAACATCTGCCTTGGAGAACGTAAGAAATACATTTGTTACCATTATTATAGCAAGTCTGGACTGGCAGACCATGCTTTGGACACTCCTTCACATAGGATTAGATGGAGGAAAATGAATGTGCAACATAGAAGTTGTTAGTTACAGGTCAGAAAGATTATTTTTAGAGTCAATACAGGCTATGAACATTATGCTAACCTGAACAAGTATGATTTATATTAATTTGCCAAACATTTGGGAGACTGTTATCTTAAGATCCACTCCTATACAACTGTATAGGAGTTACCTGGGTGGTTGCCAGCAGTGCAAGGACCCCCTGTGAGAAAAGGGTATATGTGGAACTACAAGGAGTGGGGGGTGACTATGAGGAGCCCAGGGGACAGCTTGTGGGTGTAGCGTGGAATGAGGAGTTAGCTGGAAAAGAGATCAATATAGCTTGGGGGATTTTCAAAAACTATCTAGTAGATGCAATGTCTAAATGTATTCCAAGGGTGAGAAGGTTAATTAAGGTAGGTGTGAGATGGATGAATAAAGAGATTAAGCATGCGATACAGAGAAAAAGGGAATTGTGGAGGCAGCATAAGAGAAGTGGAAATAACCAATTTCATGAGGTCTACAAAGACCAGGCAAGGAGGGTGACTTGGTTGGTGAGAGTAGCTAAAGAGAGGTATGAACAGCAGTTAGCTAATGAAGCCCAAAAGAATCTTAGGGAGTTCTTTCGATATGTAGCCAGCAAAAGAAAGAATGATTATGGAAGGATGACATTGATTGGAGAAAATGGTATAAAGACAGCTGCTGCAGAATGTGTGGTGAATATACTTAATGAGCAGTTCATAAAGATCTTTCAATCTTGTGAATGTGACTTCATGGAGAGATTGAGAGCAGTTGATGATGGGGAGGAGAGACTGACTATAAGTGAGCAAGAGGTGTTTGGGGAGGTGAGTAAACTAGAAGTAAATAAGGCTGTGGAACTTGATAATATATCACTGTGTATTCTGAAGGAATGTGCTAGAGAGTTGAGACCTACCTTGACATATTTTTTTAATACAAGTCTTGCACTTGGTCAAGTTCCTAAGGAGTTTAAAGAGGGCAAGATTGTGCCACTTCATAAAGGAGGTGATTGAACTCAAGCATCAAACTATAGGCCTATCTGTGTGTCAGGTGTTGTGGTTAAGTTGTTGGAGAAGCTTGTGAGAACTAGGATCCAGAGTTGGGTTGATAACAATGGTATTATCTTTGATGGACAGCATGGATTTGCTAAAGGGAGGTCGTGTTTTAGTAATCTACTTACTTATTACAATAAAGTGACTGCTTCCTTGGACAGAGGAGAAGGATGCACAGTAATACACTTGGATTTTGCAAAAGCTTTTGATAGAGTACCTCATGATAAGTTGACAGTCAAACTAGAGAGGTTGGGGGTTGGATATTAGATTAGTGCATCAGATTGGAGACTGGCTATCTGATAGGTATCAACAAGTTGTGTATGGGGGTGCGATATCCAGGAAAAGGAAAGTCACTAGTGTAGTGCCTCAGGGGTCTGTTTTAGGGCCATTACTATTTAACTTGTATATTAATGATATTAGCGAAGATTTGGATGGAGATATTCAGTTGTTTGCAGATGATGCAAAGTTGGGACGAACCATAAAGAGTAGTGAGGATGTTGTGGCCTTGCAAGAAGACTTGAATAAATTGAGTGATTGGGCATGGAAATGGGGGTGTGAGTTCAATGTTGCAAAATGTAAGGTTTTAAAATTTGGAAAACAAAGATGGGATACAGAATTTATGCTTGGTGAGTATATATTGTTGGAGGTAGAGGAAATAAGAGATCTGGGGGTGATAGTGGATAAGGATCTAAAATTCAGGAGACACATCGCCAAAATTGTGAAGATAACACAAAGGCTTCTGGGAATGATGCGGATTCTAAAAAAGTTGTACTTTTTTAGAATCTTGGCTATTTTTCCGTGGCACGTCCGAAAAAATAGCCAAGATTCTAAAAAAGTACAACCTACACACACAGCATATAAGCCCCACTGCAAACTTGCTACCCTTATCCGTTCTACGAAAGATCAGCTCCCTCCTCTCTCTCTGCCTGGAGTTTACAAAGTACCCTGTTCCTGTAAGCTGGCGTACTTTGGACAGACAGGCAGATCAGCATCCATCCGTCTAGAGGAACACAAGTCGTACATCTTCAAACACAACTATGGCCATTCAGGCTTGGCTGACCATGTTTTGGACACCACCCACAGGGTATCATGGAAGAAAACCACCATGCTCCACCACAGCAAATTCAAGAAAGAGAGACTTTTCTTAGAAGCAGCAGCAGCTCTCAAAAACCAACCAAATCTCAATAAATACGGTTGCATTAAGCTTCCGAAGATTTGGGAAACACTCATCACCAGAGGTCCCACCTTACATTCCAGGCCACCTACTACTACCCTTAGAGGGCGCTCTACCTAGATAGGACTTTAGTGTCACCCACGTGGTTGGGTTTAGTATTGTTTGTTATTTGTGTATATGTTACATTAATTGTTTTTGTAATCCCCGTAGATGTCCTAGTGACTAGGACGAAATATAGGAAGTATTAAATTCTATTTTAATTCTTTTTGAGTGTTGTAAAAAATCCATTAAGCCTTCAACATGATGTCCTCACAGCACTTAAGCCTCTACACACGTATTAAATAAGCAGGTCAGGAGCAGAGTCAACTGTGGTACACATTCCTTAAGAATACATGGTAATATGTCATTCATTCCCACAGCCTTATTAACATCTAACCCAACTAACATCTGATATGTCTTTAATTCTTTCACTTCCAATTCTCCTAATACTTGCCTCTCTTCTATATATTGCATGGCATCATTTACACCGGTATGATGTATGCTGATAAAGTGCTTGTTCAATAATTCCACTATATCCTTTGCAGCTGTTATTCTGCTGCCATGACTATACCCCAGTGTTAATCTGCTGTAATTATTCTTCCTCTTGCTTGCCGTATAGTGGAAAAAATTTCCTTGACTTAATCTTGGCCTTATCAGCCAATATCCTCTCATACTGCACCTTTTCTTTCTTTCTTTCTTTACCATGCTCTTCACCTTGCACTTTATATTCTTCAAAAAATATTCAAAAATTTTATTAAGGACACCACATAATAGCAGTTACTGAAAAACTTAATATTTAATGAGGCGATTGAGACTATAGAGAATGAAGATGTAACATTCTCTTTCCCATTTAAATAGTTATTGATTTCATGCATAAAAAAATTGCCCTCAAACATATGTTGATACAAACAAAGTAGCAATTTTCATAGCATTTTCTTTTATTAGGAGAAAATTTTGAGATGGGAAAGCCTTGTAGAATTCAAGTATTTTATTTTCAGTTCATATACTTATTTCTGAATCATACAAGTATTTTATTTTTGAAGTTCATATACTTATTTCTAAATCATGTTCTGGCTTGAAGGTAATAATTTCAAGTTGCCAGTTTTCAGCCCTAGAAGAAAATGAATTCTCAAACAAGCTTATTTCTTTTTCATGGGATTTTTATATCAGCAAATGACATTTCAAACTCCTCAAAGAGAATGACACTGGGGGTTGGATATGCTAATGGACCCTCCCTGAGGCTTGTTTGAATCAACGTATGGAACATGGTGTAGTAATCGAAATGGAAGATGGTGGTGAGAAAGAATGTGTGACTGTTAAGAAAGCATGTAAAAACTGATGGTAAAGAAAAGTGTGCGACTGATGATAAGAAAGTGTGCAAGATCAATGATACAAAACTGAGTGCAATTAACAGTACGATAATTGCAGCTGACAGCAAAAAAAGTTTATGCAACTGATGGTAAGGTAGTGAGAGTGTGAGTGAATGATTGCAAAAAAAAAAGTATTGCAAAATTTGGAAGCAGAGTTGGTGAAGATGAGGCAAGATATGATGCATATATATAGTGAGATGAAGAGAACTGTAGATATGTATGGAAAAGCAAAGAAGACTAGAATGAATAATGAGCATATTGAAGAGGTATTAAATGATATGCAAGTAGTATTAAATGGGAATTCCATTATTAGAGGTGCAACAAATAAGAGGATGCCTGAGGCTTATTTTCTAGGAGGTAGAATGAGTAGATTTATTGATGCATTGGATATGAGGAGTAAGCAAGCAAAAGGGTTTATTGTGGTAGAAAGAATTAAGGACTCAGTTGGAAACAAGGATAATATAAGAGTGGATATTAGATTATTGAGAATAAAAGATAATAATGTGATACAAAAGTAGTCAGTGTGTTGCCCAGGTATCACAGTGTACAACAGCAATGACTTGAGAAGGACAACAGCAACAATTATAAATGATATATTTGCTGAAATGTGTGAAGAGAAAGGAGTGCAATTTGTGAATGTCTGAGATGAGTATGAAGGACAAATGGAACTGAATTGAACGATTTTAGTGTGAGTCAGTTGGAGAGAGAGAGAGAGACCATTGCTGGAAGTGATGTTGAGGAGAGAGAAGAAAGGAAGGAGGGATTGAAATAGTGCTTCTGAATGGGGAAGTGAGGAGAACGAGAGAACAGTAGTGTAAGACAGGGAAATAGAGGGATCTCAGGATGTATGGGGGAGGAGGCAGGTATTTAGTGTGAGAAAGATTGATGCTGGAAGAGAAAGTGATGTGTGAGTAGATAAGAAAGGAATGGGATAGCCTAGGATTTGGAGAGGAGAACATTTGGGCCTGGAGAGGGTTCTGGAATAGATAATGAGAGAGAGAGAAGAATAGCTGGGAGAAGGCATGGAGAAGTTGCATATAAGAAGTGGTATCAGTGGAACTTGTTATAGACCCATAAATGGACTGCTATGTTTGTATACCTATGCTAGAAGTATAGGAATAAGGAGAGTGATATTGTTGCATTGATGGAGTTTGTTTACCCAAAAACTGTTGGACTAAGCGAGATGTTTTTGGATAGGACAACACATCCTAACAAGAACAGAGATGGAAGGGTAGTGTTAGACGTTGATGAGTAGTCCTGGATAACTGTTTTGATCTCCTGGCTAATCTCTACTGCAGGTGAAAATTAGTCATGTCTGTCTAATCTGTTCACAGTCATTTCACTAGTCAACATTATTGAAATGTTGGAGTTTTATTATATAGAGAGATTCATATTTGCTAATTAATTCAGTAATCATCAAAAAAGTTCTAGGAATTCAAGTTAAATAAATAACTCAAGCATATAATAATGGGTTTTTAATTTCCTTCTGGGTGATACTCAAAAGTGCAATTTATTCAGACTACACTGCTTGTTCTAACTGTTCACACTTATTTATTTATTCAGGAGTTTCGTCCCTTTTCCCCCCGTCTCTATTGGGGCAAGTTGAGCCCCCCACATGGGGGGGGCTCAACTCGCCGTGTGTATTCATGGGGCCGGTTTGCCTACTTGCGGGATGAAAAACCCCAGATAAACTGGGGGGGGGGGAACCCTGCTGTCCACGCCCAAGACCGGCTAACTTGGCTATGGCTGAGGAAGATCCTTAAACTCCTCACGTCGGCGACGGGAATCGAACCCAGGACATATGGTTGCGAAGCGCAAAGCCACTAGGCTAACCACAATGACACTGTTCACACCAGAACTGACTAATGAAAATAAACAAATAAAATAATAATAAATAAACAAATAAATAAAATAATAAATAACTAAAACACTAATAATAATAAATAAATAAATAAATAAAAACCCTATTATTTTATCATGAAGAATTTCTCACATATGGTAAATACTATTTATTTCATAACTCAGTTATTAAAATCTACAACATAAGTTATTTCTTTTGTGGAATGCTACTTTTTGGGGTAGGGTTGAATTTAGTTGGGATGTTCAAAACATCCAAATTAGTGGTCATCATAATGAGAGTAGCTGAAATCACTATGCCATTTCCACTTTCAGAACAAAACTTGTTTATGATTGAAAAGGTACTTTTGCCATCCCACCCTGACAAACACTGAAATTAGAAATGATGATAAATGATGAACATGGAATATATACCCATTATGATGACCACTAATTTGGATGTTTTGAACATCCCAACTAAATTCAACCCTACCCCAAAAAGTAGCATTCCACAAAAGAAATAACTTAAAAAAAGTTATATAACTGTTTCCAAAAGAAAAAAAGTTTCATCAATTATTTAAAAAAAAAGTGTTGACCCAGAGAAATCATTATTAAGCTCCATGGTGTTTAATCATGGCAAACATTTGCAGCCCCAAACATTCACAAACTCAGTAACCTGTCCAGTCAGCTCCAATCCTTCATTAAATGAAAAAGTGGAAGGAGGGCAAGATTGTGCCTCTTCATAAGGGAGGTGATAGAACTCAAGCATCCAATTATAGGTCTATCTGTGTGTCAGGTGTTGTAGTTAAGTTGTTGGAGAAGCTGATGATAACTAGGATCCAAAATTGGATTGACAACAATTATTATTATTACGGGCGACTCCAGGGAGTTCTTAGACTCATCGAGGGAGGCCCTAAACATCATGTCCACACAACTATACGACATTCTCACAGTATCTATCATACCTTGCCTTGAACTCACTCACTGTCATAGCACCCACAACAGACTCTGGCAGCTTATTCCACTCATTCACCACTCTAAAAGTAAAGAACCCAGCTCTAACACCCTTGCTAACCACACTCTTGCCCAGCTTCCATAAGTGTCCCCTAGTTCTCCCACCACCAGTCCTGATCTCAAAAATATCCTCTGAATTAATCCTATAGAAACCCTTTAGCAATTTGAATGTCTTAATTATATCTCCCCTTTTCCGTCTATGAACTAATTTCTGCAACCCACAAATCTTCAACCTGTTCTCATAAGGTTCATTCCATAGACCTGCTATCATCTTGGTCACTCACCTCTGGATCCTTTCCACCTTCTCCCCATCAAGAAGAAACCTAGGTGACCAAATCTGGGCACAGTAGTCGAGATGAGGTCTTATCAAGGCTCGGTGCAGAGGTACTGAGCCGTTCAATTAAATTGAATGGATGTCAATTTAATCTTTTCACCCCAAAATGCATAACCTTACATTTTGTCACATTAAATTGACATCCATTCTCCTTAGCCCAGAACTCCAATCTATCCGAGTCATCTTGCAATATTTTGACATCTTCTGCATTCACTATTGACCTACCCAACTTTGCATCATCAGTGAACAAATGAACTGCTCCTCTTAGATCCTTCCCTATATTGTTAATGAACAAATTAAACAGCAGTGGTCCAAGAACAGAACCCTGCGGCACACCACGAGTCATAGGCTGTCTTTTGGACTCTACTCCTGAATAAACTACTCTCTGATATCTCTCTCCATCAACCACCCAACTATCCATCTCACCAACCCTATATCCATTCCCATATGTTGCAGTTTATGGATTAGAATTCCATGTGGTATCCTGTCAAATGCCTTAGCCAGGTCCAGCAGTATCACTGTAAACCCATTACCCTTATCCAGTTCAGCCGTCACTGTGTTATAAAACTTGAGCAAGTTACTGAGGCATGATCTACCCTTCACAAAGCCATGCTGTCCCCGATACAGTATCTCATTTTCATTAATCCATTCCTGTATTTTTCCCTTGACTACTTTCTCCAAG
This sequence comes from Typopeltis vanoorti, assembly GCF_054136105.1. Lineage (NCBI taxonomy): Eukaryota > Metazoa > Arthropoda > Arachnida > Uropygi > Thelyphonidae > Typopeltis > Typopeltis vanoorti. The sequence continues at coordinate 106,272,547 of NC_143564.1, read as the reverse complement.
ACCTTGATAACGACTCCTGATATGCTGATCGGCAAAAGTAGTCTTGGATCCTCCTTTATGCTGTGGAACTATTTTCTCCTCTTTCCACACCTTCGGGACTAAACCAGACCCGAGACTCAGATTAAACAACATGGTCAAAGTCACTGATAATTCTTTAGCCGCTTCACATAAGACCCGTGCCGGTATGCCATCCAATCCCACATGTATTCATATTAAAATTCTGTAATAGACTATTCACCCACACTTCATTCATCACTATTCCTGTATAAACTAATGGTTCCTTCATTTTTTCAATGTCACTACCTGGATGATATGCTCTTGCAAAGTGCTTGCTCAGTAATTCCACTATATCGACTGATTCAGTGACCTCCTTACCATTGGCATTCCTTAAAATCATTCTGCCGTGTACAGTTTTTTTTGTTTGCAGCATATTGAAAGAACTGTTTGGGATTCTCTTTAGCTTGCATAGCTAGTTTCCTTTCATAATCCGCTTTTGCTTTTTTTACCACACTTGTTACCCTTCTGGCCTGCGCTTTATACCGTTCATGTGCCTGCAGGTCACCTTTCTCTTTAAATTCCCTCCACAGTTGTTTCTTTTTTTTGCAGCTCAAGCTTAATGGTGTTATTCATCCATTTAACCCCTACTTGTTTTTCTATTCGGACCCTAGGTATACAATCAGCCACAACCTCCTGTAAATGTTCCTTGACCACTTCCCATGCTCTATCGACATCCAGCCCATGCAGTTTTACATGCCATTGCACTGATCCAAGCAATCTCCTAAGCTTGTCATACTTGCCAGAATGGTAATTCCACATATACCCTGTCTTAATCGAAAATTCCACATCTTTAGCTGCCTCCCAGGTCAAGACCTTATGATCACTCTCACCAATAGGTGGCAACATGGTCATATTCATTAGTCAAATTCTCAGATGCTATTACGAGGTTAAGCACTCTCAAACCCCTAGTATTTTCAATTACATGCTGTCTCAGATAGTTATCCCTTAATAATTGAATAAAATCCATTTCCTTCCTCACATGTGTCCTCTCCTCCTTCCAATCAATGTTACCATAGTTGAAATCCCCCCATAATAATTACCCTCCTTCCACTCATTTCATCAATTTGTTTATGCATACTATTTCCACCATCTATTCCATCACCTGATCTATAGCAGCACCCAACTGTATATTTTGTTCTGCCAGTCTCAATCTCACACCAAATAGCCTCAAATGAGCTCTTTTCACTATCCTGCAATACAACTTCAATTTTCCTTGGCTGCAGTTCATCAGCTATAATCAATAACACTCCTCTCCCCATTTTATTCTCTCTATTCCTCCTAAACACATTATAACCTACACATTCTATCCCACTAACTATATCATCTTACGTCAGCCATGTTTCACTAATGCCAATAACCTGTGGCCAGGAAGAGCCAATCAAGGCCAAAAATTCTTCCTTCTTGTTCCTAATACTCCTGGCATTAGTATACATGAAATGCAGAGGTCTCTTTGTCCCACCACTATCTTGATGCGTTATTCTAACTATCCCATTCCGATTTCTTGTCCTTAGTACTGGCTCTGGTACATTATATACATTCTTACACTCAACTGTCTCACTGATGTCTGCATATCCACTCCCCTCCCTCTCCTTGGTAGTTCTAGTTTCCCTGGTTCTGCACATCCATTTTTACTTCATTCAGCAACACTTTTTTTCTAGTCTCTGCACACCAAATCCATTCAAATGCAGGCCATCCATCTTGTATAAATCCTTTTGCCCATCAAACTCATTCCACACGTCCACGAATTCCACACCACACCGTCTGCTCTGCATAACCTGCGCATAAAGTCATTTATGTGCAGGTTAGATAATACAATGGTATCAAATAATATGCACATCAAAGATTATACAATGGTATTATCTTTGATGGACAGCATGGATTTGATAAAGGAAGGTCACATTTTAGTAATCTTCTTACTTATTACAATGAAGTGATGGCTTCCTTGCACAGATGAGAGGGATACACAGTAATATACTTAGATTCCGTAAAGGCTTTTGATAGATTATTGCATGATGAGTAGATAGTCAAACTAGAGCTGATGGGGTTGGATATTAGATTAGTGCATTGAATCAGAGAGTGGCTATCTGAAAAATATCAGCAAGTTGTGTATGGGGGAGCAATATCCTGGAAAAGGAACGTCACTAATGGTGTACCTCAGTGGTCTGTTTTAGGGCCATTACTGTTTAACTTGTATGTTAATGATATTGGCAAAGATTTGGATGGTGATATTCAGTTGTTTGCAGATGATGCAAAGTTGGGACGAACTATGAAGAGTAGAGAAGATGTTGTGGCCTTACAAGAAGGCTTGAATAAGTTGAGTGAAAGGAATGGGGATGTGAGTTCAGTATTGCAGAATGTAAGGTTTTAAAATTTAGGAAACAAAGATGGGATGTAGAATTTATGCTTGGTGAGGATATATTATCGGAGGTGGAGGAAATAAGAGATCTTTGGGTGATAAGGATCTGAAATTTAGGAGACACATTGCCAAAATTGTGAAGACAACACAAAGAATTCTGGGAATGATGTGGAGGACACTGACTTGCAGAAGTAAGGAGATTCTTGTTCCATTGTATAAAGCTTTGATTAAGCCACACATGGACTACCATGCACAGATTTGGTCACCTGTTTTTCCAAAGGATGAAGGGAAGTCGGAAAGGGTCTAGAGGAGACTGACTAAGGTAGTTTCTGACCTTTAGAATGTCGAATATGAGGAAAGGTTGAAAAGATGCAATAGTTTCTGACCTCTAGAATGTCGAATATGAGGAAAGGTTGAAAAGATGCAATTTACAGAATCTAATAATCTAATACTACATCCTGCAAGCAGGCAAACCGGCCTCGTGAGCACACAGGCTATAGTCATAGGATGAGCACTTAATCCCTCATTAGGAGGGCTCAACCAGTCCTAAGGGGAGGTCGAGGAACGGGGGGAAACCCCACACAAATAAATAAATAAATAGGATCAATGTTGGAGAGGTTCTATAGAAAACAGTGGGAGATCAGGAAGAACCAGGGATCATCCCTGGATGCTGTATAAGGAGGGTGTAAGCAGGGGAGTGAGAAGAAGGTTTTTTGCATGCAGAGTTGTTAATGATTTGGAATACTTTGCTTAAGAGTGTGGTGTCTGCAGAGAATTGGAGCATGTTTAAGGCATGGTATGATGTGCTGTGCCTATGATAATCCGACCTCCTAGATGAGTCATTGACTCCATGGGTTCTTGGGGTAATAATAATGATGAAAAAATAAAAAATTAAAAGTTATTTGCACCCAGGTGGGGGGGGGAGAAACCTCATCCTATGAAATTCGGACATCATAGTTATCGGATATCCTCAACTCGAATAAGCGTCATTTTGCCTCTAACCTTTTTGAGTTATTCCAATTTACAGTATGTGCAGGTTATTTTGCATAAAAATGAAAAACAAAATATACAAATAACCAGATGGGACTATTGTGGGTCCACCCCCCCCTTCTTTCTTTCTGTTTCTGTCCTTTAGGCTAATTTCTTTTTATATCAAACACTTATGGAACAAAGCATTCATTATTATTACACTTAAATGATGAATCTGGTTATGCTATATAAATTATTTTTTTGCAATTGCTACCATGGCTCAAACACATTAAATACATTGTTAGTATATTTAATTAGCCAATCCCAAAATAGATTCATAATGGAAAAAGTAAACAAACCACCATCTGCCTGTTCTAGATAGACTAGTTACATGTCTTTCAAACGGTTAAATTTTTTTTTTTCTGTATGTTGAACGTATCCCTCTCTCTCTACCCCCCCCACTGGAATGGAAGATACTCACACAAGTAAGTATCTTTAGTCACACCATCATTCATCACAATGGTATGGCATCCTTAAAGCACATAGAGCCAGGGCTATTTATTCTGGTGATATAGCCCTTTAAAAATTATCTTCAGAATTATATTTGACAAGAAAGTATATTCTTGTTTTAATCCTTCTCCACGAGTGTAAGCAAACAAAAGTTGTGAATGAAGTACCTTCATGGTTAGACTCCTTGTATATAGAAGCTGTTGACTTCACATCAGATTACCTCGGTATCCTACGCTGTTGTCCAAAAGCTCAGGACAAACTAAATTTTTACCTGTATATGAAAAAATTTTCATAACTATAGCCAAATGTGGACATCAATTTATTGCCAGCATGCTAATAAATTATATTACACAAAAAATGTGTTATAAATTTCATACAGATTAAACTGCAATACGTTTTTGGCAAAAGTAATAATTTCCTAAGGATGTAGTTAAGGAATTAATGTACAGTGCTTACAGAAAACTATGCTGCAACCCTTATAAAATAAATAGCATTCTCGTACCCTTTCATAAAATAAACACAATAACCCAGGGGAAGGAGCAAATAATATTTATTTACAGACCCTATATTTCGATCTGAAAATTACAGGTTATCATCATTAGTGGCGATAAGCAGTTTAATACAAATTAGAATTCAGACAGTGGATTAATTTAAAACAGTGAGATCTACAAGATGTTATAATAGAAAACAGTGCAAAGGAATAACTGAGGAGGCATTGTATTATTAGTTGATTAAAAAAAAAAAACGTAATGAAATGTGAGTAGAACAAGACTCTCCCATATCTTTGATAGTGATATCCAGTCATTCCGATTCAAGTTCAGATGACTGCCTCTCTCTCTATTGAAGATGAGGGAAAGTCTTATTTTAATCACGTCATTGTTATTTTTTAAATTAATTAATAATACAATGTTTCCTTAGTTATTTCCTTTGTGCTGCCTTTTGCCACTGATGATGACCTGTGATTTTCTGGTTAGAATACACTCTCTCCAAAAAGAAACCGAACTTTTGATAGTAAATAAAACACAGGCCAATTATAATTATTCAAATCATTTATTTCAATCAATATACTCTCCCTCAGCATTTGGCACGGTCAATTAATTCGTTAAATGAGTTTTTTATATCGGTTTTTGGGATACTGTTGAGGGTCGTGTTTACTGCCGCTTGAACATTTTCAGTGGCGTCGTATCGCTTTCCTTTCATCAGCAAATGAAGTCAGGAGGGGGGGGAGAAAGGTCACAGGGTGCTAAATCAGGTGAATATGGTGATTGATCCAACACACAAACTTGGTTTTTGCTCAAAAACTCTTTCACGATGTTCGAACGATGAGATGGTGTATTATCGTGCAAAAGTGACCAGCTGACTGCATCACGATATTCTTGCCATATGCGACGAATTCTTGCTATCGATTGCTTCAAAACTTTGAGGTTAAACTCACCATTGACTGTTTGGCCAGGCAGAACAAATTCTTTGTGGATAATGCCCTTGGAATCATAGAAACAAATCAGCATTGTCTTTACTTTTTACTTCTCTATGAAACTTTTTTTCGGATGTCCCTCTTCTGGTGGTCTCCACTCAACACTCTGACACTTTGTTTCGGGCTCAACACCACATTTCGTCACCAGTAACAATCGTTTCAAGGAAGTTTGAGTCCTTATAAGCAGTTTTAATGAGGTCCTTGCAATGTTCAATTTGATACATTTTTTAGTCGTCGGTCAACTTGTGGGGAAGAAATTGCGAATTCAATTTATGAAGGGCCAAACTCTTGGTCAAAATGTTGTGCACAGTTGATTTTGGAATCCCCCAATTCATCTTCAATAAATCTCACAGACGATTTCAGGTTTTCTTTGATGAAATCATGCACTTTTTGGATGTTAACTTCGCTCAGTCCAGCTTTTGGATGGCCCGGCTTTTCATCATCCTCAAGCGTCTCACGACCACTTTGAAATCGCTTAAACCACTCATAAACTTGAGTATGGGATAAGCATTCATCACCATATGCTTTTTGAAGCATTTGTATTAAACGTTTTGGTAAAACTTTTACCAAGTTTAATACAAAAGTCAATCACAGCTCTCTGTTTGCAACTCATTTTCTGACCATTCATTAAAACACACTGTCGTTATAACTTGGCTTCTAATGAAACAAATGTCATAAACAGTCGACACAACACTAATGAAGGTTGCCGCTTTCAACAACAAAAAGATACAAGTTACGCCACTAGTTTCTTCTATTTTTGAAAATTTCGGTTTCTTTTTGGACAGAAGTGTATATGCCACTAAATATTATTATTATTATTATTATTTTACAGCATCTGTCCGCGCGGTTAGCCTAGTGGCTGTGCGCTTCGCAACCATATGGCTGGGGAAGGAGTGTCCCAGGTTCGATTCCCATTGTAGACGTGAGGAATTTGAGGATCTTCCTCAGGCATAGCCAAGTTAGCCGGTCTTGGGCACGGGCAGTAGGGTTTTTTCCGCCAGTTTATCTGGCGTTTTTCATCCCGCAAGCAGGCAAACCGGCCCTTGAACACACTCCTCTGCAGTCAAAAAATATATTCCCCCCCCTCCCCAGCGGCAGACCAGGCGACAGGTCGGTTGGGAGTAGTACTAACAAAGAAGTCGCATCTAAGTAACACGCGGACCCTGCAGAGGAAGCGGGAATAACTCGTAAGGAAAGAAGAAGAAGAAGATTATTTTACAGCATCTCCATAGAGTCCAGAGACTCATCACAGGAAAATTTATTGAATAAATTGAATAAATATTATTCATTCCTTTCCTTGTGTTATCATGTTTATTTTATTATTTAAACTTTATGGCACAAGTATCTCTTAAACAGCATTCTCATATTCTACCCTGTCCTTTGCACCTGACACATGAGATCACAACAAAACTATTCCCTATCCTTATACCCAAGATACATCTGAAAAGAGTGTCCAAATGCTTAATAAATATATTCTCCATATCATATTTAAAATCATACATTCAGCTAGCTGCATTTCTTTATTCTTCTAAGAGCAAACTTTATCCATTAACACATCTGTAAGTTACTGACATATGAAACTTTAGTAACTTGGCCTAATGTTAACACACACACACACACACACACACACGCACGCACACACACACACACACACACACACACACACACACACACACACACACACACACACACACACACACACACACACACACACACACACACACACACACACACACACACAGGAAGAGTTGTTAATGTCCATTATGATGAACATAAAAACTATATGCACTTTCATCATTATGGCAAGTCATTAATATCAGAAACCATGCCTCGTATCCCTTCATACAGTATTTAGTGGAAGAAGACTGCTTTGCTGCATAGAAGTTGCTACTAGGTTGTAAGATTGTTTTTATAATCGGCATAAAGCTCTACCCTAACTAATGGGTATGACTACATCATTTTATCAAAATTTAGGAGTTAGCTATTTTAAGATTGCCTATACCATAACTGTGAATAAATTTTCTTAACATCTCTAGAGTACACTTTGATAGATTCGTTTTTATTTTTCACTACATTTGAATTATTTTCACAACCACCTGATTTGCAGTGACAAGTAATTTTGTATACTGAAGATGCTTGTTTGAAACCTAGTGAAATATTAATTAATAAATAAGTTGATTAATTTTTCTTTTGATGTGTTCATATTGTTATATGTGAAATTAATAATCGCCACCACTTAAGACTTTTAGCACATCAAATTCTCAAGAAATTTTTTGATATGTAGATCGTCAAAGAAAAATAGTTTGGGGAAGATGATGTTGGTGGATGACAATGCTAGATTTTTAACAAATGTGTAGAATATAGTTGAGTTATTTAATGAACAGTTCATCAAAGTGTTCATTCTCATAAGTGTTACATGATGCAGAGCTTGAGTGCATAGGGAATGGCAGAGGAAGGATTGGTTGGTGAACAGGAATTAAGTAAACTTAAAGCCTAAGTTTTGTTGCATTTGAGGGTGTATTGTTGTGTTTTAAGGGAAGTTCTCGTGAGTTAATGGCATCCCTGTGAAATATTTTTTTAACAATACTCCTCTTAGTGGGACAAGATTAAAAAGAGTGAAAAAAGGATAAAATTGTTCATTCACAAAAGGGTTTGGTATATTGATGACATTTTTGCTGTGTGGCCTCACAATAAAGAAACTTTACCAACCTTTTTAGCTACTATAAAATACCTTGCATCCATCTATTAAATTCACTATGGAAATTGAAAGAGACAACAAATTATCTTTTCTAGACATTCTTCTCATCTGCTCACCATCAGGTGATTTAAGTACATCAGTGTATCAAAAGCCCACGTTCACTTGATGCTACATTCTTCAGCAATCAGTGCACTAATAAAAAGACAGTAATTATAAAATCTTTATTTTGACATACTAACACTATTTGTTCAACTTATCATCAATTACAGGAAGAACTCTTAAATATCAAATGATATATATGAAATTAAATGGCTTCTCAGAAAGGACTACACAATGTCTGTTTGACTCCTACAACCGTAACCTAAATAACAAGGAAATAGTATGTTGAGTTCCAATCCCATACATTTCTGGCCTTTCAGAACCGATTTTCAGAATTCTGAAAAAAAATAGGATTTAGTGGCTACTTTTTTACCTATCTATAAACTGTCAACTTGTTTCCCCCTCTTTGAAAGATAAACGTTAATACCAAGTTCCTTGTGCAGATAAACTGGATGCTTAATAGAAAAGAGAATACAAGAACATCAGTTGTATATTTGTCACAGGAAATCGAATACATCTGGTTTGATTCAACAGAGAATAGACATAGACCACAATAATCTTTGGTCTGAAACATGCCTACTACATAATTGTTGGTACAAATTTGAGCATTTGTTTAAAGAGAGTGCTGAGGCCTTGCTTCACTGCCCGAACTTGAATCAGAATGACTACCTATCTTTATCGAAGTCTTATTAGAATTACGCATCATTAATTTTTTTTTCTTTACAGTTATGATAGCCTATATTTCCTCAGTTATAACATTATGCAGTTGTAAGTCTACCATCATGTGCTCTTTCTGTTTCAAATCAATTCATTGTCTGTGTTCTACCTTGTAATCAACTGTTACTGCCTCCAAAGATGTTCTGTAAGTTTCAGACTGAAATATCTGCTCTACTAAACATACTACTAAACATCTACTAAAATAAACAGTTTTACCTATGCTTTGTGTTTTTGTGTAAATAAGTAATGAAACAAAAGGGGTGATATGACCAAGGTAGCTTCAAATTATAGACCAGTTTGTGCATCTGGTGTTATAGACTACATGTCAGAGATGTCGGTGAAGGCTATCATCCAGAATTAGTTTTTGATGTCAGTAGGATTCTCTGTGATGGTGCATGTGCTTGTTAAAAGGAAGTTGGATTTACTATGTACAACCTAGCAACAAATGTATTGGGCATGGGAAATGCATATATAGTAGTATGTTTTAGATTTTGCAAGTCTTTGGAAGATTGCCACATATTGCTGAATTTGATTGGAGATTAACTGTCTGATAGGTTTCAGCAAGTTATGTATGGGAGGCCAGTATTCCAGAAGAGGAAACTTACAAGTGCTGTGTTGTAGGGATGGGAGAGTTACATAACATATCAGTGAGTTGGATAGGAGATTGACTATCTAAGTTTCAGCACATTGTGTACTGAGAGAGCTAGTGTTCCAGAAGAGGAAAGTTATAGTTGCTATGCTGTTTTAGAACCATTACTGTTTAACTTAGTGCAACAGGTTTAAATGATGATGTGATGTGAAGCTGTTTGCAGATGTTGTGGCTTCACATGAAGATTTGCATTTAACTGTATGAATAAAGTTACTAGTTCATTGCTGCAAAGTGTGTTTGACATGCAGAAGGCAAGAATGTGAAATAGAGCATACAGTTAAAGGAGAAGAGGAAACAGTGGATTTGGGGATGGTGATTGTGGACAAGGACCTGAAATTTAATAAATTTAGTTTAATCCTTTATCCAAGTGTGAGAAAACAAAGTTTGCGCCTGAAAGTATCTTCAAGGGTAAGGTGGTACAACACCGGGCAACTCGTTCCAAAGGTGGAGCAAGCTAACATCACTCCTATCTCAGTATCTCCCATAATGCAAAACACATCTCCTTGTGGATATGTAAAATGTTATGTATTAAGGGAAGGGACACTACCCAGACTAGTTTCGATCTTTATTGAGGTCTCTTCAGTGGGAGCCAGGCCCAGATGTGGATATACCAGGCAGAAGCAATAGCAAAGTCATCTCCAGCTATAGGAGTTGCCAAAAAGTGTGCCACCTTTTTATTAAATTACTCTGGATTTAGAGAAAGATGTTGAAAGTTTATTTTTCTTGGTTAGACTATAATAAATTTAGTTTAATCCTTTATTCAAGTGTGAGCAAACAAAGTTTGCGTCTGAAAGTATCTTCAGGACTGGGGTAAGGTGGTACAATACCGGACAACTCGTTGCAAAGGTGGAGCAAGCTAACATCACTCCTATCTCAGTATCTCCCATAATGCAAAACACATCTCCTTGCGGATATGTATAATGTTATGCATTAACCACGTTATTGAAATTACGCATCGAATAACCACGCATTGAAATATATGATGGATACAAAGCATATGAGGATGCGTATTTGATTCATAATGGCCGGTAAGGTGGTTAAGGGAAGGGCCACTACCCAGACTTGTTTCGACCTTTATCGAGGTCTCTTCAGTGGGAGCCAGGCCCAGATGTGGAGATACCAGGCAGAAGCAATAGCAAGGTCATCTCCAGCTATAGGAGTTGCAAAAGGTGTGCCACCTTTTTATTAAATTACTCTGGATTTAGAGAAAGATATTGAAAGTTTATTTTTCACTTGGTTAGACTATAATAAATTTAGTTTAATCCTTTATCCAAGTGTGAGCAAACAAAGTTTGTGCCTGAAAGTATCTTCAGGACTGGGGTAAGGTGGTACAATACCGGGCAACTCGTTGCAAAGGTGGAGCAAGCTAACATCACTCCTATCTCAGTATCTCCCATAACGCAAAACACATCTCCTTGTGGATATGTATAATGTTATGTATTAAGGGAAGGACCACTACCCAGACTAGTTTCGACCTTTATTGAGGTCTCTTCAGTGGGAGCCAGGCCAGATATGGAGATACCAGGCAGAAGCAATAGCAAGGTCATCTCCAGCTATAGGAGGAAGAAGAGAAAGATGTTGAAAGTTTATTTTTCACTTGGTTAGACTATAATAAATTTAGTTTAATCCTTTATCCAAGTGTGAGCCAAGTGTTTCTCTAAATCCAGAGTAATTTAATAAAAAGGTGGCACACCTTTTGGCAACTCCTATAGCTGGAGATGACCTTGCTATTGCTTCTACCTGGTATCTCCACATCTGGGCCTGGCTCCCACTGAAGAGACCTCAATAAAGGTCGAAACTAGTCTGGGTAGTGGCCCGTCCCTTAATGCATAACATTATACATATCTGCAAGGAGATGTGTTTTGCATTATGGGAGATACTGAAATAGGAGTGATGTTAACTTGCTCCACCTTTGCAACGAGTTGCCCTGTGTTGTACCACCTTAGCCCAGTCCAGAAGATACTTTCAGGTGCAAACTTTGTTTGTCACACTTGGATAAAGGATTAAACTAAATTCATTATAGTCTATCCAAGTGAAAAATAAACTTTAGACCTGAAATTTAAGGTTCACTTTTAAGGGCCAGATATAATTCCTTGGCACCTGGTTTTCTGGGAAATACTGGAAAGGATCCAGAAAGATGGCTAATGTGGTTTCAAGTATCTAGAATGCTGAGTATAAGAATATATTGAAGAAAATTCTGTATGCAGAACTGCAGTTAGGAGGAGGAGGCCATTCTTAATGGGGATGGCTTCTTGTTGCATCCCTATCTGTATAAGAAAAGCAGCATAAGATGGGTGCAAGCAGAGGTGTGAGGAACAAGCTTTTAATATAAATTAAAGATGCCAAGAAATTATATTCTTGGTTTAATCCCTTATCCAAACTTTGTTTGGATAAAGGATTTTATCCCAAAACCCTTTATCCAAACAAAGTTGCACGTGAAGTAACTATACAACTCATATATAAAGGCTAATGACTTCACATCACTTGCCGTAGTATCCCATAATGCAAAGCACATATTCTTACAGACATGTTTCATGCTATGCATTATGGGAATGGTCACTACCCAGACTGCTTTTGACCTTTATTTAGGTGTCAATAGTGGGAGCCAGGCCCAGAAGAGATACCAAGGTTGAAGTAATGCAGAAGTCATATTTCCATATACAAATAACCAAAAGGTGTCACACCTTATTACTAAAATACTTTGGATTATAGTATACTCTGGAACAGCTACTGGGTTGACTGTATTACCTGAGAGTGCAGCATATGTTGATGAAATTTGGATATAATAATGAGGTCCCCACATTTTGAGTCTTTGATTCCATGTAGATATGACTGGGATATGAGTCTCTCACTCCACGTGGATATGATGAGTTGAGACCACAACTTCGCTTATTGGAGACTTGAAGTGGCTTAAAAAGTTACATGTTTCATCTCTACAGCAAGGCTCCCACATCATTGAACCTAAGTCCACCCTAAGAACTAAAATATACTTTAAGTTGTTAATTTTTAATTGGTGGAGTTGATATGTAAAAAAAAGAGTATTGAAAATTATAAGTTGGAGAATAACAGAAGTGCAAAATGTTTTAAAGATTTGTATAACTGAATATGAACTTTTAAGCTTTGATTTAATTCATACTAAATGGTCATCATCATCATCAAATTCTTGATATGCATCCTTTAGGGTGTGCAGGATATTTTGATATTGCAATAAGAGAAAGTTACATTATTACTAATTTTCTGTCAACAATTATCCTCCAAATTAATGTCATACCTTCTCTTAAACTCATTCACACTGGATGCACTCACCACTTCAACAGGCAAATTGTTCCATTCACTCACTGCTCTCTGAAAGAAAACTCTAGCTTTCACCCCTTTCTTAACTGCACATGAAGTTAACTTCCACAGATGTCCCCTTGTTCTCTCCCCCACCTTCCATGTAATGAAAAATTGCATCGGTTGATAACCTATATCCTTTACAGAACTTTATAGATCTCTTTCTCCTGTTTACCAGTGTCTGCAGTTCGTATACTCTCAATATGTCCTCATAATTTACACTCCATAATCCCAATATCAGCTTTGTTACTCTTCCTTGCCTTTCCAAAGCTTCTTTATCCCTTTTGAACTCAGGAGACCAAATCTGCACACAGTTGTTGAGAGAATCAAAGTTTAGATAGTGGTCAGAGATTTTGAGTGAAATGGAAAATAAATGTCTCCATTACAACAGAATTATATCACTTTTTGATTGTAACAGGCATTTGGATCTGGACAATTGAAGCAGTAATCAGATTGTAGACAAGAGAAGTCATGGTAATCATTTCTCTTGACTCCATTGTAATGCTAAATGTCTCAAACTGACTGAGTGAAGGACACTTCTTTTGATAACCAAGGCATTTCGATAAATGTCGTAGTTTTAAAAAGAAAACATTTATAGCATTGAAAGGTGAATTGAAAGTCTTGGGAGAATGGTGTAGGTTATCTGGTATTTTGAAAGCGAGACTGGCAATTTGTATTAAATGACTGCTAACAAATAGCAAATAACTTAGCATTCTTTATATCTTGATTGGTAAAATTGGAGAATCAAGCCAGTTTGAGATATTTGAGTTAGGACATCTCTAAAGAAAGTAACTTTATTGTTTAATTGTATGGACTGTTGCAAGACAAGCTTCAAAGATAAATAATCAAATAGGGCAGAATGGTTATTGAAATTTATAGAGCAGTAGAAGAGTGTATGATTGCATGGTGTATGGTGTATATAGGGAATAAAGGAGAGAAATTGGTGGTGCTGATAGCATCAGCCGGGCTAAAGATTGTTGGGATCACTGAGACATGGTTGACAGAAGAGGATATAATAACAGCAATAGAAATAGCAGGGTACAGCATTTTTTGGCAGGATAGGAAGGGAAAGCGTGGTGGTGGAGTACTGCTTATGATAAGTGATGACTTATGTCCTCTAAGAGTGGAGGCTTTGGAAGGCAGTGACACTAATGATTTTGAAAGCATGTAGTGTGAGGTAGAGATAGGCAAGACGGGATATTTAGTGGGGTGTTGCTAGAAACCAAGGAGCACATAGGGTGGGGACCAGGAGATGTTTAGACAGTTGAGTTTGGCAAGTGCAAGAAGAATGATTATTATGGGAGATTTTAACTACAGCAGTATAAATTAGGGAGAGGAAGATGCATGTAGCAATAAGGGAATGGAATTTCTAGAATTTTTGAGGGATAAATGTCTTAGGCAACATGTAATAGAGGGAACAAGAGGTTCAAGAGTTTTGGATTTGGTCACAGCATCAGAAGAGGAGTTGATAATAACTGTGATGACATCTCTCCCACCAGTTGGAGAGAGTGACCATGTCGTTTTGACTTCGAAGATGAATAGACATGCAGGAGTATTAAAGAGACAGGAACATATGTGGAATTATAAGGCAGGTGATTATAATAGTCTTAGACATCAACTTGGTGAGGTTTCATGGAGGGAAGAATTGGAAGGCTGGGATATCATTAGTGCTTGGGAAATTGTGAAAGAATATTAGTTAGCAGCAATAGTAAGCTGTATTCCACAATTGAAGAAGAGGACACAATTTGGTGTAAAGTGGATGGAAAACAATATTAAACAGGAACTGTATGTGATAAAGAGGCTATGGAAGAGCAGATGCATGAAGAATATAAGACAGAGGCCAGGTATGATAAGGAAGACAAAACTGAAATATGAGAAGAGAGGAGTGACTCTAAGATCCAAAGAAAATCCTAGGGAATTTTTTAGCTGTGTGGCCAGTAGGTGGAGAAATGAATTGTGGAAGAATGACATTTTCGGATAAAATTGGAATAGAGTGACTGATGCAGAGGACATAGTGGAATTGTTCAATGAACACTCTAGTGTATTTCATCCTGGAGGAGTAAATGAGGAGGTGAGGAGGCTGTGGAGAGGGTTCAGAGAAGAGTGACCAAGTTGGTGAGTGATATAAAAAATGCTCCCTACATTGATAGATTGAGAGCTTGTGGATTGCAGAGATTGGCTGATAGGCGAAGAAGAGGGGATATGATAGAAACATTCAAATTACTAAAAGGTTTTTATAGGATTGATGCAGGGGAAATGTTTCAGCTGTGTGATAGTGATGGAAGAACAAGAGGTCATCTCTGGAAATTAAAGAAGAGTGTGGTTAACAAAGGTGTCAGAACAAGGTTTTTTGCCTGGAGGGTGGTGAATGAGTGGAATTCATTGCCTGACTTTGTTGTGAGCTCTTCATCTGTAAATGAATTCAAGAAGAGATATGACAGATATTGTTTTGCTAGTTTGGGTCTCCCGCGATGAGTCTACTGACTCCATGGAGATACCCGTAATAATAATAATAATAAAAAATAATAATAAATTTTAATACTAGAGGGATAGGGCAGGTTTAGAGGTGCAGGAGGAGAGCGTGTTCCAAATACTGAGCACTCTGGATGTCAGTAAAGCTATGGGACTGGATGGTATTTCACCACGAGTTTTGAGAGAATGTGCTAAGGAACTGACAGCTCCTTTGACCTCGCTTTTCAATGAAAGTCTGGCTGCGAGAAAGGTACTCAAGGGATGGAAGGAAGGTAAGATAGTGCCGCTGTACAAGGGTAGTAGCAGACTGGATGTGTCTAATTATAGGTCAGTTTGTGTGTCATCAGTAGTTGTTAAGATCTTGGAGAAATTAGTTAGGGACCTTATACAACATTAGGCAGATGAGGGTAATGTTATCTGTGAGAGTCAACATGGATTTGTGAGGGGGCGCTTTTGTTTTAGTAATATGCTAGCCTTTTATAATAAAGTTACAAGAGCAGTAGATGAGGGAAAGGCATATACTGCCATTTCTTGGATTTAGTGAAGGTATTTGACAGGGTGCCACATGATAAGCTGATATTTAAGTTGCAGCACATTGATTTGGATGTCAGGTTGGTCAACTGGATACAGGATTGGCTGTCTGATATGTATCAGAGAGTTGTGTATGGTGGGGCAGTTTCAAGGAGGCAGAGGGTTACCAGTGGGGTCACACAGGGCTCAGTACTGTGACCTATATTGTTTAACCTTTATATCAATGACATTGTCAGTGAATTGCAGGTCAAAATTCAGTTGTTTGCAGATGATGCGAAGCTGGGAAAGGTTATTAGTAATAGTGCAGATATGGTAGTCCCGCAATAGGATTTTAATAAGCTGGACAGATGGGCAAATTAATGGGGGTGTCAGTTTAATGCAGCAAAATATAAGGTCTTGAGGTTTGGGACACATCAATGGGATGCTACATATTCTATTGGAAGAGCTGTACTGGAAGAAGTAGGGGAGAAAAGAGATCTGGGGATTGATGATTGATAGAAACCTGAAATTCAAGGGACATATTGCAAAGGTAGTGAAGGTAACACAGAGGATTGCTGCAATAATGAGAAGGATGCTGACCTGCAGAGATAAAAGAGTTATCATTCCGTTGTATAAGACCCTGATCAGACCACACTTAGACTATTGTTCACAGATTTGGTCCCCAGGATTTGAAGGGGATAAATTAACCGTGGAAAGGGTAGCGAGGCAGATAACAAAGACTTTGATTAATCAAACCCTTTGAATGGGGAGTGTGTTAACCAAACTCTAGTATAGCAATATAGCTATACTTTCAGTTTAACCAACCCTTCAGCTTGACCAGAAAACTGATTTCTGATGGTGGTCAGATAATTTGAGGGATTATTCTATTAGTTATATTTATACATTTTAAAGAATATTATAAGCAGTTAATAATGAACGAACAAATGCTGTTCAACAGATATCCATATTAGATGTATATTTTGCTATCAATAACTGACAGCAAAATATACATTTTTACTTGTTATTATGACATTTTAGGTTTAGGTTTAGGCAAGTTAAACCACAGCTTTTGTTGCTGTATAATGTCAGACTGATAAATAAAGCTAAGCATTTGTTTTATGTTGTTGTTTTTAACATCTGAAAATAGAGATTTTTTTGCAATGTCTGAAAATATGTGTTAAACAGTGTTAAATTTTGGCCTAAAATTGGAAAAATAACTAGTAATCTATGCAATTTACTAAAAAATGGCATACAGAGATGCAAAAGTCTTGTCCTGCACTCAGGATGATCATCGCTATTGAAAAATAAAAATGGGAAAAAAAGTACACAATTCAGTTTGAAATGCTCGATGTTAGCTTTATGCTCAGCTAACAGTGGAACATTGAAAAAAAAAGTTAATTAGCAGCTACATTTGTTTGAAAATGTATAATGAAGATTTTTTAAAAAAACATTTTAACGTGCGATAGCTATTTGTAATACACTGAAAATTTTCATTTGTATCAATTTTATAAAATCCTTTAATATCTTATAAGTTTATATCATGTTCCCTCTTTTCTGCTTACCAACTAAACTTTGTAAACCACACATTTTCAACCTATCCTCATAGGAAGCATTCCACAGAAGACCAATCATCAGCTTGGTTACTCATCTCTGAATCCTCTTGGTTACCTGCTGATCCCCAAGAACCCTAGATGACCAAATCTGTAAACAATAGTCAAGATACAGCTGAATCATACTCTTATAAAGAGGAATAATAATTTTCCTATCTTGACTTCTTAGTGTGTTTTTCGACATCCAAGTAATCCTTTGAGATATTTTACCAACTTTTGCAACATGCCCTCTTGACTTCAGTTGTCTGGCCACCATTATCCTGAAGTCCCCAGCCTCATCAATTTAATACCCAGTATGTAACCTTTTCAACATGAAGTGCATAACCTTACATTTTGTGACATTAAATTAATAATCATTATCCTTTACTTACAATGTCAATTTAATTAAATCATGCTGCAGGATATTTACATCACCTTTATCAACTATAACATAATTATTAACAGTTCTGGTAGATAGACTTATTTATACATTGGTTACTCATAACTATTATTTTTCTGGAAATAACATATACTGAAATATTAATTATAAAAACTTTAATTAATACTTTTCTCTATTTTGGCAATGTTACATTGCCAGCATCAAGGATCACAAAATCAATCATATGTGTATGCAGGTGCTAACACTGGGCAAATAAGGCTGAAGAAAGGCAAACAAAGTCAGGCATAAAGTCCTAAGTGGTACTCCCTACTGGGCTGAATTGGATAGTCTTCACTGTTGGATTGATTATCTTAGGATATAAGCTTCCCAAATTTGGGGCAGTCTCATGCACCCAGATTTTTGAGGTTTGGAAAGTTTTTCAGGGTTGAGGCAGATTTGAGGAATAGCTTTTCATATTTGTATTTGCTGTGGTGTAATAGAGTGGCCTTATTCCAATGTATCTTGTGGTGGATACATTGGAAGAATTGGATGCATTTTGAGAGGGTTATAGCCAGTGGTGAGCTATAAGGGGCTCGCTCGAGCCCTTTGTTAAATTTTTCTCAAATTTGCGAGCTCCTTGTTCTTGTTTACTTTTTTATTTTTTCAAAAAAAATTTTTTTTCAAAACATATTAAGCGACAAACTCATACGGTAACTTAACAAAAAATTGGTCTATTTGGCAGTGTGTAGATTATTTTGAATTATTGTGTCAGTGTGTTGGAGCGTGAGGTTTTCTATACTGATTTTAAGTGGGCTGGCCACACACCTTCGCCTATGTGTCAAGGTGTGTTGTCAGTATGTTTTTGAACACTTCGGTTAAATGTTTGGCTAATTTGTATGTGGGTGAATCATTGCCATCCACAATGGGATGTGATGGCATATTTTGTTAATAGATTTGTGGTAGTCCATATACCTGGGGAGGATTTGGAGTTATAGAGTGTTGGTTTGTTTGTGACTTCTACAGGCCAAGAGGTAACCTTCTTTAGGAGCCTATAGAGTGGTCTGTTTGTGTACTGTGGGATCATAGTCTATAAGGAGGTACATGGAACAGTCCAGAAGTAAGGAGGAAAGCTTACCTGTGTAACCTAATTAGTTTAAAACCACAGTAGCATTTCCCTTATCTGCTTTGATAATTACTATTCTGTTATTTTTGATTTCTTACAGAGGTTCAAATTATTTTCTTCATAATTTGCTTTTTGGTGGTTTAGCATGATTGAGTACATTGGCTACATCCAAACTGATGTTGTCGGGAAGGCTGTGGATACCTTATTCTACATGGATCATTATTTCTTCTGCCAGAATTCCATTAATTGTTAGTGTATAGTTATTGCCACATGCAAGTGTGCTAATTGCTTCAGGCTTCAGAGTGGAGGAGGATAAGTTTACTACTGTGTTAGGAGGCAGTTGATGCTTGGAAGCTAAATTTTTTATAGGTTTTCATTCTTCTTGATGTGCCGACATCATATTCTTTGAAATTCTTTGTTTGCTGAAGCATTCGAGATGTTGGAAAGGATTGCCCAAAGGTTGGACATTCAGCAGTGCAGCTAGCTCTTCTAATGCATGGATAGCTTCGTTAGTGTCAGCCAGGAGAACACAAGTGGCGGTAACCTGTTTTCATAAAAGAGCGAAGCTAGTGCACTTGTAAATGTGGAGAGCCTTCGGTGAAGTAAATCGGTTTGTCAATTTCACGCAATTCAGGATAATGTTATTATCCCAGCTGCATTTTAAAAAGGCTAATCTATTTAGTTGTCTGGATATCTTCAACTTCAGCTTGCCGTATTGATGAACCTTGTGTGCGATGGAATCTCCTTGGATAATAATAATAATGGTAGATAGGCTTATACTTTGGTTACTCATAACTGTTATTTTTCTGGTAGATAGGCTTGTTGACTAGAAAAATAACAGTAGGTTATTTTTCAGTGTATACTAAAATATTAATTGTATATAAAAAAAAAATATTAACTATTGCCCTCCCCAGTTTTTCATCATCAACAAACAACTGAATATCCCCCTTTAAATAATTCCCTATATCAATGATATACAAATTAAAGAGTAGCAGCCATAGTACAGAACTCCGAGGTACTCCACTAGTCACCCTCATTCTCCTAGATTCCATTTCCCATATGCTACTGTCTGGTGTCTGTCTGTCTGTCAGCTACCCCCCCCCCCCGATTTTACTATCTTCATATCCATTCCCATTTACTCCAACTTCTTTTGTAGTTTTCCATGTGATATTCTGTCAAATTCCTTTCAAAGTCCAGCAGTATCATGGTGTAGCCATTTCCTTTATCCGGTTCAACCTTTTGTTATAAAATGTGAATAAATTATTAAGACGGAAGTTCCATATTTGCCGGCGTATAAGATGCACTTTTTTTCTTTGAACATAGGTCTGAAAAACAGGGTGCGTCTTATACATCGATATTCAGTTTTTTATTACTTTCATTTCTGGAAATTTTCTCTGTTCCGAGTCACGTGATTTCTTTCTTGCTTCCTTGCGGTGTGTGAGAGCATTCCAGTTACGTAGAGTTCAGTGGATGCGCATGCGCTATCATCGACAATCGCAGCTGTTAAATCACAGATATGCTGTTAAATTTTCTCTAAATTTCTTGGCAAATTATGGGTGAAAAACTTTGGCATTGCTACAATATTGCATACAAACTACATTGTGTATGCTAAAGAACATGGAAATAGGGCTGCAGAGAGGCATTTCGGGCCACCCCCAACTGAGAAAAGGATAAGAACTTGGCAGAATCAGGAAGAGGATCTAAACAAAAAAGCAACTCACAGTAAACATAACCTATGATGTGGAACTGCAAAATGGCCAGAACTTGAGGCAGAACTGAATACTTGGATTTTAGACCACAGAAAAGCAGGACTCTCTGTGTCTACAAAAATGATTATTCATCAAGCGGAAGCAATAGCCACTAACAGAGGGATCGCCAACTTTACTGGATCAACATCATGGTGTTCAGGATTCATGAAGAGAAACCAGCTATGTATGTGGACTAAAACAAAAATATCACAAAAGATGCCAGCTGAATATGAAGAAAAAATTATTAATTGAATTTCATCGATTCATCATTAATGCAAGGAAACGAGAATATTTTGAACTTGCCAAATAAGAAATATGGACAAAGTTCTGCTGACTTTTGATGTGCCCTCAAACAAAACTGTAGATTCCAAGGGCTCAAAAGATGTTACTGTTAAAACTTTGGGACACGAAAAAAACTCACTATATGGTTGTTTTATCCTGCTGTGCTGATGGGACAAAATTGCTGCCACTGTTGATTTTTAAAAGGAAGATGCTACTCAAAGAAAAATTGCTTAAAGGAGTGTTTGTGCATGTTCACGCGAAAGGCTGGATGGAGGGAGGAGGAATGAAGTTATGGATAGATAAAATTTGGTCTAGGTGCCCTGGCGGACTGTTGAAAAAGCCTGTCCTGCTAGTATGGGATCAGTTTCGTTCTCACAGAACAGAACATGTTAAAAATAAACTCAAGGAATTGAAAACTCAGTTAGCTGCAATTCCAGGGGGTCTAATTAGTCAGCTTCAACCTTTAGATGTCTGTATAAATAAACCATTTAAGGGATTTATGAAGGAGAAGTGGAACAGCTAGATGCAGTCTTCAGATGTTGAGGTTACGCCATCAGGAAGAGGTCTAGCATTTTGCAAGTTTGTGAGTGGGTCAAAGCTTCATGGGATGCTGTGAAAACTGAGATAGTGGTTAAATCATTTATGAAGTGTGGTATTAGTAATGCACTGGGTGGTACAGAGGACAATTTGTTGTATGAGGACTCAGATTCTTATTTAGAAAAGGTTTCAAGTGCCTCTTCATTTAGCTCTGACTAGAGATGAATTTCTGGGTTTTGATGAAGAAGATTAAAAGGTCGGTACTCTTTCCTAGTTAGATTAGGTATTTGTTGAAAGTAGACTTGCTCATTATTTTATATTTGAAATACTATAAATTCATTATAATATTCAGTGATAAAGTTTTTTTTCCTAAAAAATGTGTACAAAAAAGGGGGTGCGCCTTATAGGCCAGTGCGTCTTATATGCCGGCAAAGATGATAATTTATTATTTTGGTCTATCATTTAAAAAACTGTGCTGCCCACTGTAGAGCATCGCATCCCTATCCATCCACTGTTGGATTTTACTTTTAACCAACTTTTTCCATACTTTAACAATCACCTCTTATACACTAGTGGCCAAAATTGTAGAAACCTTTTGGAAAAAGTGCATTTCTGAGGCCTGATGGCCCACAACTCCCCCCCCCCCCCCTTTGGAGCAACACCACAAAATCATATATCAGTGGAAAGATAATTTAATCAAAAATGTAATGCAATAACTTTTATGAAGGATTTTTTTATTAGAACAGCAGTTATAAAGAAGAAAAGTGAAACACAGAAAAAAAAGGAGAAGATATACAAAAATTCTCACAATGCGAGTTAATACTTAGTTGGGTAACCTTTAGCGTTAATTACGGCCTTATAAAGCCTTCCCATGGAGTGAACCAGGTTTTTTTAGTTTTGCAGCTGTTATAATGTGAAACCAAGATTGAATTATTGCTTCTATTAATTGGGTTTTATTGCTGGGTTGCTTCTGACTAACAAGTTTCTTTAGTCGGCTCCATAGATTTTTGATTGGATTAAGGTCTGTGCTATTCCCAGGCCATTCCAGCAGTGGAATAGGATTATCTTGAAACCACTTTTTGCACGCAGCAGCAATATGACATAGAGCTGAATCCTGTTGAAATATAAATGCTTCATTATCTTGGAAAAGATTACACGCGGAAGGCTTCAGTTTGGGCTCAAGTATTTCATTTATGTATTTTGGGGCATTTATATTTCCATTAATCACTCAAATTCTGCCCACACCTTTTGATGTCATACAACCTCCAGATCATAACACTAAGTGGGTGTTTCACAGTAGGTGTAATGCAATCAGGATGCAAATCTTCTCCGATTTTTCTCCTTATGTATTTTATGCCATCACTACCAAACAGAGAGATTTTGGTCTAATCACTCCAAATAACACTCTCCCATTGTTCCACAGTCCAGTTAACATGGGTTTTAGCACAGTTTAATCTTTTCAACCTTTGTTTGAGAGATAAAAATGGCTTTTTTCGTGGAATTCTAGCATTTAGACCAAATTCCTGCAGTCTGCACCAAACAGTCCTTGCACTCAACTTCACATTGTATTGTGCCATTTCATCTTGTATACACCCAGATGATTTTATTCTGTCAAGTAGGCACAGTCTCTCAATTCTTCTATCATCACTTGCTGTGGTGCACCTTTTCTTGCCTTTACCAGACCAGTCCGGTTTTGTAGCGACTGAGTCTCCTTATACCTCTTCAAAAATTTAGAAATGCCACCTTTGGTTAAGTTTCCACCAATTTTTCTTCTAATTTCTTCATAACTGTAGCCTTGTTCACTTAATAGTACTATTTTGCATCGCTTTCTGGGTGACCAGTCAACTCTTTGTGCAATTTTTTTAATTTTATTACATTTTACAAGCTCACTAAATGAAAGAACACAAAAAAAAACCCAACCAACTTGATAGCAATCACATAACACACTGACAAATGTCCTCCTCTCAGCTCCAATACATGACATCAATAGCTGAATCCTACTGTGACCTTATTGGCTTATTCCCCCCCCCCCCAAAAAAAAAGAAAAAAGACACCTGATTGACTCTCTAAACACTCATGCTCATTGGCTACATTCAAATGAAGGAAAGTTATTTCATATCAACCTAAGCAAATTGAGCTTCTTTTTTCTGGTTATTTGGCTATAACTTTTCATAGAATACAGATAATTGAACAAACTTTGTTGCATTACATTCTTGATTAAATCATCCTTCCACTGATATACAATTCTACGGCACTACACCAAAAAAAAAAAAAAAAGTGGTGTCATGAGCCATTAAACCTCAAAAACACATTTTTTTCAAAAGGTTCCCACAATTTTGGCCACTAGTGTATATTAATTGATCTGTAGTTTGCTACTTCTGTCTTGGAGCCGTCTTTAGGTAATGTAACTATCTTATGATCTTTCCACTCACCTGGAACCAGTTCTCTTGCACATTCATGTAGTATATGGGTTGACATGTCGTCCAGTCCCACTGTTGTATTCACCTTGATATTTTTCAATATTCTGAATACCTCCTATTCATCTACCTCATTTTGGCATGCATCCCTGTTAGCAACTGCAAAATCTCTGCCTGGATGATACACCTTTGTAAAATGATCACTCAGCAACTAAAATATTCCTTTTGTCTCTGTCACCTTCCTACTATCAGCATCGATTAAAATCATCCAACATAGTCATTTTTTCCTCTTATTTACTTCATGATGGGAAAACTCTTTTGGATTTACTTTGTCCTGCTGAGCTAATTTTCTCTCATAGTTTCATTTTTTCCTTTCTTACCATACTACTCACCCTTCTTGCTTGCACTTTGTACTGGTCATCAGTATTCTGAAAAACATTTTCTTTATATTCCCTCCACAGTGTTTTTTGCAGCTCTTGCTTCATATCTCTATTCATCCACTTAATCCCTACTTGGTTTATCCTTCTGACCTTGGGTATGCAGTCTGATGCTGCTTCTCTTATACAATCTGTGACCACTTCCTATGCACTACTGACATTCTTTCCTTGTAGCTTCTCAAGCCATGGTACTGCTCCAAGATACCTCCTACAGAGAATTCCACATGTATAGCAACTTCCCAGAACAAGACTGCATGGTCACTTTACCAGTGGTTAAATTCTAAACGAATAAGTTCCGGGGCCCTTAAAGTAAGGATCATAAATGTGAGGCTACTGCTAGGTTGTCGTAACATTTTAAAAAATTTTATTTATGTTGCTCTTTCTTTATCATCTCGATTTTCATCATGAGCTGCATGTGTAAAGAAACTGTGCAATGATGCATAGTTATTCCAAATAGAATACACAGCCTGAAAACTTGATGCAACCCAACGAGTTGACAACATCTTCCCCACTTTGGTGAGACTGCAGAACAATTGTTCTGGAGTCTTCCTAATCTTGATTAGTCCCTAATCAAGAAACACCACAAAATGATTTGTTGTCATAACATCTTTCATTGAATTGTGCACAGCAAGTTCTAAGCGATGATTTAGCCATGTTAAAATTGTTGGAAAAATCTCTTTCATCAACGTTGCCAAACCTGCTCGTTTAAATAGCATAACTGAGGCCCATCCGTACATAATCCAATTAGAATTTCCTGCAGGATTTCTTTTTTCAGACCGTGCTTTTCAAGACACTTCATAAGTGAGTTCTTAATGTCCATTGTTTTAGTGCTTTCTAATTGAATTAAATCAAAGAATAGTGTTGTAACATCACCATCATTTATTGCACCCTGTATGTACACTATCAGAACAGTTTGGTTAGATATGGATATACTTTCATCCGGAATAGTAGAAATTTTGGTTCTATGGTTTATAATGCTGTCCACAATTTTGTGTTTCATTTGTTTTGCAATATGATTCACTATCTCAGTGCATATCACATTACTGTGTAAAGCACGTCCCACATCAAGCCCATCAAGAATCTGAAGATCAATTAATTTTGGATTATTACAAAAGGATGATTATGCTTTGCAATATGATACACAGTGTGAAACACACGTCACATGATTTCATGAGCTAAAGAGTTCTGTTCTTCTATACTGTGTCACAATGAATTCTCACTTTTACTTCTAATAATTGCTTCTGCATTTTTGTGAGATTTGGTATCTCTATGTTCATAAATTTCTTTCTGAGTTGCTTTTGTTGGCATTGTTTAGATCCCTTCCCCTTTAATACATATTAATTCATTTATTTACTCTGATGCTAAGTGAATACCCTGATGTGAAGAACTTGTGCCTAGGGTCTGTACCTCTGTACATGTTATGCACCCCAAACCTCTGTTCTTGTCTCCATTTTTCTTGTATGCATCGGTGGCATGAAAAAATGCTTTCTAAACAGTATTGTTGTTATGATCCATCGAGTCGTTTCTGACTCCTGGCGACTTCACGAACATGCACTCTCCATTCCGATCTGTCCCTGACCATGTCTTTCAGAACCTCTAAGCGCACTCCAGTTGCTTCTTTAACTCCATCCACCCATCTAATTCTTGCTCTTCCTCTTCTCCTGCTTCCATCAACTTTAGCAAGCATCATCATCTTCTCCAGACTGTCATTTGCTCACATAATATGTCCGAAGTATGACAATTTTTGCTTGATGATCATAGCTTCAAGGGAGCAATCTGGCTTTATTCTATCTATCACTGATTTATTGGTTTGCTTTGCAGTCCATGGTATTCTTAGTATGCGTCTCCAAACCCATAATTCAAATGCATCTATCTTCCTTCTTTCACTCTTTCTCAGGGTCCAACTTTCACATCCATACAGCACCAAAGGAAATACCATTGCTTTCATGATTCTGATTTTTGTTGTGAGGCTAATATCTTTATCTTTAAAGATCTTGCTTAAATTTGTCATGGCTTTTTTTCTCCGAGTAATAATCTTCTTCGGTACAGTAACCATCTTTATTAATTCGGGATCCTAAGAGCAAAAAATTGTTAACTGCTTCCATTTTCTTCCCATCTACTTCAAAATCATTAAGTTCACATGTTGCCATAACTTTTGTCTTTTTGAGGTTAAGTTTAAGATCATATTTAGCACTTTCTTCTTTAACTTTCATGATAAGTTCCTCAAATTATTAATATTTCTTTCACCAATTTTAATTCCAACTGAAGACTCCTCCAGCCATGCCATTCTTAAAATGTATTCGATGTACAAGTTAAACAGGTATGGAGATAAAATACATTCTTGTTGCACCCATTTACCTATTGTGAAATACTCAGTTTCTCCAAGATCTGTTCAGACAGTAGCTTCTTGTTCATAATAAAGATTCCTCAGAAGGATAATGAAATGCTCTGGTACTCCCATTGTTCTTAACACATTCCACAGTTTCACATGATCTACAGAGTCAAAAACCTTTCTATAGTCAAGGAAACAAAGGTAGATATTCTTTTGATATTCCTGTGCTCTTTCTATTATCCATCTGACATTGGCGCTTTGATCTCTTGTTCCTCTGCCTTTTCGAAATCCTGCCTGTTCATCTGGCATTTCTCTCTTCGTGAATGGTTCTAGTCTTTTCTGAATGATCTTAAGTAAGACTTTACTTGCATGAGAAATCAATGGTATAGTTCTCTATTTCGCACTCTCTTGCATCGCCTTTCTTCAATAAAGGTATATAAACTGATTTTTCCATTCCTTAGGCCATGTAGTTGTGATCCAAATTCTCTGACATAGAGCTGTTAAAATTTTAACTGTCTCTTCTCCCAGGACTTTGAGCAGCTCAATGGGTATTCTATCTCCTCCTGATGCTTTCTTACTGGATATCTGTTGCAGTGCTCACCTCACTTCACTCTCCACTGGTACTGGTTCCTATGTATAATTCTGCTCTTCAAATTTCTCAGTAATTTTGGAGTCCTTTCTGTAAAGGTCTTCTGTATACTCTTTCTATCTTTCTTTGATGTCTGCAGCTTCTGTAAGATATCCTTTGTCTTTAGTTTTCAATGTTGTGACTTTAGCACTAAACTTCCCTGTTAGTTCTCTGATCTTTTTTGAAAAGATCTCTTGTTTTTCTTTTCTTGTTTTGGTCTTCTATTTATTGGCATTCCTGGTTAAAGTATTTTTCCTTGTCTCTTCTGGCTTGTCGTTGAAACTCTGCATTCAAATGGTGTACTTCCTGCAGATTTCCTGTGGCCTTCATTTCCTCCTTTCCTGAGCAGTTTTGATGGCATCTTCTGACAGCCATTTGGACTTCTTCTTCTTCTTACAAACTGTTGGAATATTCTTCTTTGCTTCTGTTTTAATTATATCTTTAATTTCTTCCCATAGTTCATCTGGTTCTCTTTCACACAAATTGAGTATGTTGAATATGTTCTGTATGCTAATATTGTATTCAGCTGGTATGCTTCCAGGATCATATCTGATAGACATTTATGTTTTCAGTTTCCATAGTTTCACATGTATTGTAGCCACTAATAATGTGGCTATGATACTTCTAAACAATATCCCATATTATATTTCTGAAACAAACACACACACTCAACTACAGTCTAAAGTAAGTAATATATAACCAAAAATAATTACTAATATTCACTATAATAAAAGACTTATCTGTAGCACACAAGCAATGCCAGTTCTACTTTGTGATGTCAGTTGTCTGCTGCTGTTGTCAAAAGCACTCAATTTATGTTATTGGATTTTTATAATTGTGAAAATGCTGTACACTATGCCCTATAAATGTTATCTAAAGTGATAAAATTTACAAAGAATTTTACTTTGAAGATTTTGGATTTTTAGAATTTGTCCATTGAAGTGGAAGCCTGAAAAGTAGATGCTTCATCATAATTATGCATCTGTTGTGCAGTTCAGTGTTGAAATAAATTTTTTTTGGCAAAAAATGGACAATATATGTTTATAGGAACCTCCACACAATAAGTACATAGGAGTTTCCACATTTACTGCATTTGTTTTCATAGCTCATTTTTCTTGTCAGTGTTTTAAAAAATAGTTTTGAAAGGCTTAGATTAGGTATCAAGCCATTTAACGATTGTATTGGCTTTAGCATGTCTAAAGTCCAACCACAGATCCGAGACCCTAGTCTGGAAACTTGCCAAGAAGAGTCAATTCATGTTGAAGGGGGAAAAGAAATAAGCTGATGTACGAATTGGCCACCAACACGCAAAATCACGTTCTTTATAAGTACCAACTGTTATACAAGCAAAATAGTTACCACTTTAAAAACTACAATGTTCATAAAAGAAAAGTTAATTTTCCAATGTGTAATAATAAACAACTCATTCCACAAGATGGATTGATTACCCTATTATCGGAATGATTCTCCTTCTTCTGACATGCACAGAAGTGTCGAAGGGTCTCGCATCTGTGGGCATATAGTACATGTCAATAAGTAATGCTAAGTGCTCATTGAAATGGAAATAACATTTAGATAATATTAAAATAACTTGGATGCAAAGCAAAAATTGATTGGTATATTTCATCCATATCTGCTGTTTGGCTGGTTAAAACACAATTCAACAGACATGCTTTGTGCATTCTGAATCTTCTGTTTGCTTTTAGTGCTGTCCCATCATTCTGAATATTTTTTGAACAGGCCTAATATATGCATTCATTTTAAATATTTTATCAATAGTTTCATTTTTTTTTCTGTTTTAGATGATTTTCTTGAGCAGAGTTTAGGAAAAGTGTGCCTCTTCTCTTTAAAGTGTCCCTCTCATCCAGAGAGAACATTTGAAACAGATGCAGCTGTTTACAGTATTGAATTTCACTGGCAGCAGGCTTTTCTGCTTGC
Organism: Typopeltis vanoorti; assembly: GCF_054136105.1. Taxonomy (NCBI): domain Eukaryota; kingdom Metazoa; phylum Arthropoda; class Arachnida; order Uropygi; family Thelyphonidae; genus Typopeltis; species Typopeltis vanoorti. The sequence continues at coordinate 106,243,293 of NC_143564.1, read as the reverse complement.
TGCAGGATTATATGATGGTTCAGTTCTGGTATTTAACTTAAAAACTAAGAAAACCCAAGCTGCATTTTGTAGTTCTGCTGCTGATACAAAACATTTTGATTCTGTATGGAAGGTAAGTGTGATCAGAATTAGAGAATTTTTCTTCCCAGCAGAGAATGTAGTTTTCTTTTTTGCAAAAATTGAAACAAGTAATAAATTATAAAACATTGATATTTTTTTTATAAAATAATTTTGATAATTACAGAATATGAGCAATACTTTTTTTTTAATACTAATGTTGTTTGAAACTTAGAATGGCCAGAATGAATCTGTATCTCTTTATCCAACCTTCAAATGAACAAATCCTCATTAACCAACCCTTGAAAGGGTTAGTATGTCAACTAATATCTAGTATCACACCTTGTAATTGTACCTGCAGTTATCCAATTCTTCAGTTATCTGATCAGTAGATTTGTTCTCCTGTTGTGGTTGTATAATTAAGGAATTATTGTTTGCCTAATAATTACAACTAAAGATATCATCCCCTCCATTCTTAATTTGCTTGTGAATCCCTACTTTCTTGCACCTCTTGCTTCTAGCTGACATTTGCATATGCATGTGTGAAATTTAATTTTACACATGCCTTCAGTTTAAAAGTCATCATTAGTCTTTTGCATATTGAACTGGATTCAAACCCTGATCTTTCCATCATGAAATTCCACAAAGAGATTTTGTATTACATCTCTTTGTAAGAAGGCCCAAGTGGTGCAATATTTTGGCCATTCATAAATTGTTAATTAAATAGGTTGTCAATTGGCCTTCTCCCTATTTCTGAATCCTATAAAATACTAATAATAATAATTATAAAACCTCATGTGAGAGAAGGGACATAATGAAAGGATGTGCTGGTATGGGTTGATAACAGCAGTATTATCTGTGGTTATCAGCATGGGTTTGTTAAGGGAAGATCATGTTTCACTAACTTACTTATGTACTATAACAAAGTGTCAAATACCTTGGACAGGGGAGATGCACATACAGTGGTACTTAGATTTTGCAAAGACTTTTGATAGGCTGCCACATGATAAGCTCTTAAATAAATTGAAACAGATGGGATTGGATAACAAACATCTGAATTGGATCAGTGACTGGCTATCAGATAGGTATCAGAAAGTTGTATATGGGGGTGCAGCATCCCACAAAAGAAAGGTAACTAGTGGTGTGCCTCAGGGGTCAGTTTTGGGGCCATTGTTGTTCAATCTGTATGTTAATGTTAATGATATTGGGTTGGGTTTAACTAGTGATATCCAGCTATGTGCAGATGATGCAACACTGGGGAGAGCAATGCAGAGTCAAGCAGATGTTATTGCTTTACAAGAGGACTTGAATAGATTGCATGATTGGGCAGGTAAGTGGAACTGACAGTTCAATGTTGCAAAGTGGTAAGCAACGATGGGATGCAAAGTATATGCTGAGGGGGAAACTTTAACGGAACTAGAGGAGATGAGAGATCTAGGACTGATGGTGGACAAGGATCTGACATTCACGGGCCACATTGCACAAGTTGCAAGGACATCACATCGGATAACGGCAATGATGTAGAGGACCCTGACATGCAGAAATAGAGAGGTTATGATTCCAATGTATAAGGCCTTGATCAAGCCTCATATGAATTATTGTGCTCAGATTTGGTCACTGGGTTTTCATGGTGACAAGGATATGTTGGAAAGGGTCCAGAGGAGATTCACAAAGGTAATCAGTGGTCTTTGGAATGTGGAGTATGAGGACAGATTGAGAGCATGTAAGTTGCAGAGCCTTGTGAATAGGAGGATGGGAGGGGGGGGATATGATTGAGACATATAAGCTAGTCAGGGGTTGTTATCGGGTCGACATAGAAGAAATTTTTTCATAGAATCGGAGAGGGGAGTAGAACAAGGGGCCCTTACTGGAAACTGTATACGGAGGGTGTGAACAGAGGAGTGAGGAGTAGGTTCTTTGCATGGAGGGTGGTCAGTGAGTGGAATGCATTGCCTGAGTGTGTTGTGAGTGTAGACGCATTGAATCAGTTTAGAGGCACAGTTGGATGAGCATTGTGTGCAATAATGTGTGTTGGGTGAGCGTGACCTCCCACAATGAGTCTCTGACTCAATGGAGGTCAAATGTTAATAATAACAATAATAATAATAATACTATTTTTTGAGCAGTTAGCACTATTAAGTAAATGATATTATATTAATTTAATGAAATCACTGAGTACATTTCCATTCTGCAACCACACTGTAATGTGAATATTTGTAAAGGGGCTTTAACATAGTAAGTTATTCTCATTGCCTAATGGAGATGATTCTATCTAGCATGCTTATTGGGGGGTGTAAAGTTTTTTTTTATTTTTATTTTTTTATGTTGAGACCATACACAAGAGGTCGGTTGATCAACCTATAGTACGTTATTACTGTATATGGATAGTGGGTTGGTAAAGAAGAAACTTGTTTTTACATTTGATTTAAAAGTCTGTATATTGTATTCCTTGGGAAATATATCAGGGGGAAATCTGTTCCACAGTACAGCAGTAGCAGGGATGAAGGAGAAGGAAAAAAAAACTTGTACATAGAAAATAGTGATATATATATATACATGCAATCCTTCACTGAGAAAATTATCAGAACCATGAGTTCTGGGGACCTCTGACAGTGATTCTTTTGATTCCTTTTGATTTGGAGATCTTCTAATGCTAAGCTGATTTTTATTTGAGAATTAAAACAGACTTTTGAAAAGTTCAACATAACATTTAACAATATTTTCCAGAAAATAAAGTTCCAATATAAACATGTTAATGTATTATTATTATTATTATTATTATTATTATTAAGCTTCCATGGAGTCAAAAGATTCATCACAGGAGGTCCCACTATTACAGACACAGTTTATCATACTGCACATTAAATATGTTCACTGTCTCTGCACTCACCACACTCTCAGGCAATGCATTCCAATCTCACTGCTCTCCATGCAAAAAATCTCCCCCCCCCCTGTCACACTCACCTTATACAGCTTCCATGGATGATCTCTTGTTCTCTTCCTGTCTTCATCCATTGTATGCAAAATCTCCCCCACATTAATCTGGTAATTACCCCTTAATAGCTTATACATCTTGATCATCCCCCCCCCTCCTCCTCTTCTCTTTCTATCCATCAATTTCTGCAAATTGCATTTTCTCAATCTGTCTTCATATTCAACATTCTAGATACAGAAATCACCATAGTTAATCATCTCTGGACCTTTTTCAATACATATTCATTTTTTTGTAAACCAGGTGACCAAATCTCTCCACAGTAATCTATATGTGGCCTGATCAAAGCCTTATAAGGGAACCATAACATCGTTACTTCTACAAGTCAGTGCCCTCTGCATCATTACCGTTATCTTTTAATCATGAAGAAAGAGAATTTATAAATTTTAATTTTTCATCTTAATTTTTCATATTCTCCATTTTCAATATCTTACATATGCCAAACTGAAGCCTTCAGTGCTATACTTCAGTATTTTCATCTTGCATTTCTTTATTTGCTGCCACAAAAAAAAATAAAATAAAAATAAAATTTATTTATTTTTAACAGCCACAGTTATTCTGAAATTTTTTTTCATATATATATTTTTTATTCTTTTATCATATAAAATCAGAATGAAGTTGTACCATCAACACTTGGCTGACTTAGGTAATAATGTTTACTTTGCAGAAATGTTAGCTAAAGTAAAATAAATGCTTTACAAAAATAATGAACTTTAACTCATAATTTTCAAAGATACCTTCTTTATATCTATTTAGAATAGATATAACATAAACTCCCATTGACTTTATTACATTTAGCTTCCAGACCTCTCCATTTTTGATCTTCTCATAGAACCCAAACAGCAAAATTAATACACTCATCTCATAGCCTTATTTGCTTTTTCCATAATTTCAACCAACAACTTTAAGTGACTTTTCTTCATATTGCATAAGATTCTTCAAACTCAGGGGAAAAAAAAATTATGTGTGCATTTAAATAGATGCACAATTCTAATTTTTAGTAAAAAATAAATAAAATTAAAAAAAAAAATATCTATATATATATATCTATATATATATATATATATACTTGCATCATTTGCAGGCGCAAACTTGACTTATTTGTCTGTTTGCTTACTTGGGAAATGGAGTAAAACCAGGTTTAAAAATTGCTTGGTATTCTTAACATATATTATACCCAAGGTAAAATACTTTCTACATTTATATCTCCTCCAGAGATTTTTATTTAATAAGGTTAAAACACCTTATGGCAACTTGTTCTGGTAAAATACTTATGAGCTCTGTATTACTAAATCTTTGTATTTCTAGCCTAATTCCCACTGATGAGACCTCAATAAAGGTCGAAACCGGTCTGGGTAGTGGCCTCTTGCCTTTAATACAAAGCATCATATATCTCCTTCTTGGAGATGTGTTTTGGCATTAAGGGTAAATATAAAGATTAGTGATCGGAGCTCATGCCACCTTTACCACGAGTTGCCCTGGTCTTGCACTAACTGTAGGATCAGCTAGACTTGCATCATTTGCAGGCGCAAACTTGACTTATTTGTCTGTTTGCTTACTTGGGAAATGGAGTAAAACCAGGTTTAAAAATTGCTTGGTATTCTTAACATATATTATATCCAAGGTAAAATACTTTCTACATATATACATACATATATATATATATATATATATACAGCAATAAAGAGCATTTTAGTAATAACTTTTGACATCTCTGGTTTCAGGGGTATCTATAGTAATTTGACAGCAGCAACACAGTGAAGAGCAATACAAGTGATCAAGAAGAAAGAAGGTGAGAGTGAGGTGGCAATTGACTTACCGTTAGATAGTGCGATTAGAAATATGGATATTTTGAAGGATGATGTTAATTGTGTAGGTGAATCTTGAGTGGTAGGATGCTTGGAGAAAGAGATACTTCAAGAGGATGTAGAGGCATAAAAAATGAGTTCAATTCTTTCATGTGAAAGGAGAGATTGGAAGACTTCAAAGGCTAAATGATGTCGGATAGACAAGACTAGGGGAAAGAGAAAGTTATGGGAATGTAAGAAGGAGAGAAAGTGGGAGAGCCAGGGATAGTGGGAATGAGAGAAAGTCAAGAGAGTACAAAAGCAAGAGCTAGAGAGATGAGAGGAAGGTAGATAAGTGAGATAACAAGGAGGGAGTGTTGAAGATGAGAGTGAAGGATGTAGGTGAGCAAGGAATGAATGGATTTGTGAAGTGAGTGATGGAGATTCCTGGTGTGCAGAATAAAGTGTTAGAAGGGTGGTTGCCTGGATGACAAATAGAGCATCTAACTTTGGCAATAAGTGAGGGTGAGAATGTGGATGAGATGACAATGATGGTTGATAGGAATGACATGAGAGGTAGTGTGAATCAAATGGTGAGAGATATTAGAGCTACGCAGCAGGAAAGTGTGAGAGGAAAGATAGTAAGTGTATTTGTCTGGATATGATAATGCATTGAGAAAGTGAGCAGCAGTAATTAATAACATGATACTGAGAACGTGTTCTAAGAGAGTTTTGGAATATGTGAATGCTTGGAGTCTATTTGAAGAGAGAGAAGAGAGCTGTATAAGGAGAGCGAGAGAAAGAGACTGCACTTGAACATAGAAAGTTCTAGGCATTGGGAAAAATTGTTCTCTGGGCAAGTGAGATTGTTAGGACAGGGTAACTAGTTGTCATGTTGGATGGTATTAGGAGCGACTTTTTGTTAGGAGAAGTGTTTAAGAAATGGAAGAAAGTATAGTATATCAAAGAGTCAAATGGGTTGAATAATAATAGATATAGAAATACTGATAACGCATTGATGTTTCTTTATACAAATACCAGAAGTATCAAGAATAAAGGAAATGGATTAATGGCATTGATAGCCTCAGCCTTTGTCTCTAAAGATTATTGGAATCTGTGAAACAGAATATGATATGCTTCATGAAGATGAAGGATATCATCTTCTATCAACCATCGTCTACCATGGTTGATAGTAGATGATATCATAAGATGAATCGAAGTGGAAGGGAATAGTATATTTAGTTAGAGTGAAATGAGTAAACAGAACAGAGTGGTAGAGTGTTATGTATGGTATGTGATGAGTTGTGTCCTCTTTGAGTAGAGAGAGATTCGGAGGAAAATTCCACTAATTGTTTTGAGAGAATATGGTGTGAGGTGGAGGCAGGCAGACAGGACAGGATATTTAGTGAGATATTTCAATGTAGGCCAGGGAACAGAGAAGATCATGAGCAGGAAATGTTTAGGCAGATTGGTTTGGCAAGTGAAAAGTGAGTGATCATTATGAAAGATTTTAACTAAAGCAGTATAAAACAGTTTAATACCTGTTTAACCCTTGAAAAAACCAGTGTCTATAAGATTCATTGCTTTTGTGGCATTTGTTATGTAGGCCAGACAGGAAGGTCAGGGAGAGATCCACATGTCTGAACACATAAAAGACATCTTGGAACATAAATCAGGTCTAGTATTTCACACAGCCACTACTGGCCATGAAGTACTCTGGCAACAGACAAAAATGTCATATATTGATAATAAGAGTTGTGAAGTTATAAAAAGCATCTAATATGTGTAATTAATCTTTTGTTGTTTCTAATAGGCTTTTGTTGTGTAAAACTTTTATGTACCATTACCCCCTGATGATGTGAGTCTTACAATGCATAAAACTTGTCAGGTTTTAATTTGTTTATTTTTAATAAACTCTTTATATTATAATGTGGTCTCAACACTGAAAACTACCTACAGAACTGCTTAACAACAGAAACTTACCTGTACATAAAGCAGCATAAATTTGGCAGAGGAAACAATATACAGCAGTAAGAAACAGAATTTGGAATTGGATGACATGTCAGCCTGTGTGAATGGGCAAGGGCATCAGCATTGCCTTTGATGAAGTTGTTCAATCTAAGTCTCAGTTCTGCAAAGTTCTAATGGAATGGAAAGAGGGTAAAGATAGTTCCATTACATAAAGACAGAAGTAGCAAACTGTAGACCAATTAATATATCAAGAGTGGTTGTTCAAGTATTTGAAATGGTCAAAGGTAAAATCCAGTAGTGGGTGGATAAGGATATGATACTCTATAGTGGGCAGCATAGCTTTGTAAAGGTTAGGTCATGTTTTAGTAATTTATTCACATTTTATAATAAAATAACAGTGGATTTTGGATAAAGTAAATGGTTCACCATTTCTTAAATGTCTTATAGGAATGTTCCAAGGAGTAAGCATCAGCCTTGGGCTACCTGTTTAACAAGAATCTTGCAACAGCACAAGTCCCAAAGGAGTGGAAGGAAGGCAAATTTTTCTACTTCACAAAGGTAGAAAAATTTACTGATAAGAATAAGACAACAAATTTAGGTCAATCTGTTTATCTGGAGTTGTAATTGAGGTATTGGAGAATTTGGGGTGAGATGGGATACAAAAGTGGGTTGATATTCTTTGTGCTTGTCAACATGAGTTTGTTAAAAGGAGGTCATGTTTTACTAACTTGCTTGTGTATTATAACAAGGTGAGGAATGTATTAGACAAGGGAAATGTTTCACAATGTTATACTTCGATTTTTCAAAAGTTTTGATAGATTGAGACACTGCAACTTGGTCACTAAACTGAAGCAGATGGAATTGGATAACAGACTAGCGAGTTGGATAGGTGACTGGCTATCTGATAGGTATCAGCAAGTGATGATGATAATTTATGGTTTAAATGGTGCAAGAACGGCAAAGGTCATACTGTGCCATGTCAGAGGTTATAGCAGTACACATGGTAAGACATTCACAAACATCCATGGCCGCAGCAGAATTTGAACCTGTGACCTGTTGGTTGAATAACTGGTATGCTAACCACTTGGTCAACCAGACTGTCATCAGCAAGTTGTGTAGCACTATCTCAAAAGATGATAGTCATTAGTGGTGTGCCACAGGGGTATGGTTTAGGACCATTGTTATTTAATTTGAATATTAATGATGTTGGGATAAGTTTAACTGGTGATATACAACTGTTTGCAGATGATGCAGAACTGAGGAGAGTGATAAGAAATCCAGCAAGATGGTGTGGCCTTACAGGAGAATACAGTATGGAATTGTCAATTCACGTTTGCAAAGTATTCTGAAATTTGATAAGCAATAATGGGATGCAAAGTATACATTTGGAAGGGAAATTTTGTAGGAAGATGAGGAGACAGTAGACTTTGGAGTGGTTGTAGACAAAGATCTGAAGTTCAGAGGTCATATTGCATGAGTTGTGAAGACATCATATCAGATTATAGCAATGAAGCAGAGATCTTTAACTTACAGAAATAAACAAGTTCTGGCTCCATTGTATTATTAACACCTTGTTCAGGCCTCTAATGGATTATTTTGCACAGATTTGTTCCTCTGTTTTCATGGGGATGAGGATATATATTGGAAAGGGTCTAGAGAAGATTGACTAAGGTGGTAACTGGTCTTTGGGTTGTGGGATATGGGGACAGATTAAGGGAATGCAGTTTGCAAAGTCTTGTGAATAGGAAGAAGAGAGGAGATGTGTTTGAGACATTTAAGTTGGTAAAAGGTTGTTATCGGTTAATGTTGAAGAATTTCATATGATGGAAAAAGGGATAGAACAAGGGGACATCCCTGGAAGCTGTATAAGGAGGGTGTGAGCAAGTTCTTTGCATGAAGAGTGGTTGGTGAGTGGAATGCGTTACCTGACATTGTGGTGAATGCAAATAAATTAATGAGTTTAAAGCACAGTTTGATGGTCTATGTGTGTAAGAGTGTGTCTCCATTGATGAGTCTTTTGACTCTATGAAGGTCTGGTGTTAATAATATAATAGTATCAGCAGTCATGTAAACTGTATTACTCAAGCAAAAAAGATAATACAATTTGGTGTAAATTGGATGACTAACGAAAGCAAACAGAACAATAACTACAGATGAGAAAAAAAAAGTTTTAAGAAGAGAAAAATGGAATATGAGAAGAGACTAGCACTATAATCCAAGAAAAATCTGAAAAATCTTAAGAACTTCTTTCATTATGTGGCCAGTAGGAAGGAGAAATAATGATGGATGAGGATCCCGGAGGCCATTGGAGGTGGCAGAAATAGGGATTGGTTGACCAGTGCAAATGACATAGCGGAGCTGTTTAATGATTACTTTCTTAAGCATTTCATCCCAGTAAAGCAGGTTTTATTCCTGAAGAGATGGAGAAGGTTAAAGGTTTGGAAGGCCATGACATAAATATATTTTGAATACTAAGTACTCTGGATCAATAAAGTAGTGGGATAGGATGGGATTTTGCCATATGTTTTAAGAGAATCTGTTAAAGAACTGTCAACTTCATTGACCTGGCTGTTCAGTGGAAATCTTGCTACTGGAAAAATGCCCATGAAGTGGAAGGAGGGTGAGATGGTGCTATTGCTACCGGGTAGAATGGAGATGTCAAATAGACATCTCCATTCTGTAGTTATTAATATTTTGGAGAAATTAGTGAGAGACTGTATACAAAGTTAAGCAGATGATGGTAATATTACCTGTGAGTATCAGCATGGATTTATTAAGGGCCATTCTTGTTTTAGTAATCATCTTGCCATTAACAATAAAGCAATGAAAGTGGTTGATATGGGAAAAGTGTATACTGTATTTTTTTTTTTTTTTTAATCTTGCAAAGGCATGTGAAAGGTTACCACATAATAAGTTAATATTTAAGTGTAACACATGGAGTTATACATCACTTTAGTAAATTTAATTAGAAATCAGATTTATTTGAGTTATATATCTTACCTGAAAGATAACAAAAAACAAGAGTTTTGTAATGGGCAGGGAAGGTATCAAGGAAAAGTAGGGTCAGAAGTGTTGTTCCACAGTGTCTCACTACTGGGACCTTTGTTATTTAACCTTTATGTCATTGATGTTGTCACTGGATTGCAGATTGACATTCAGTTACTTGTATATGATATGAAGCTGGGAAGGGCTATTAGTAATAATGTCAATGTGGTGTCCTTTCAGGAGGATTGAACAGGTGGGTAAATTAATGATGATATCAGTTTAATATAGCTAAATGTAAAGTTTTAAAGTTGAAGTTTAGGGAACATATTGGCTGAGTGGTTGGCATATCCGCTCTCCAGCCAAAAGTCTGCAAGTTCGAATCCTGCTGTGGGCATTGATTGTCTGTGAAAATATTAGTGGTGGCGGGCGGTAGATGGCGTTTGTGTAGATGATGATGGTAGTTGGTGGATAGAATGGTGGAGACGGAGAGTTGTAGAATAGGTGCCCTCTCTCAGTGAGGCTTTGGACTCCCTGGAGGTGTCATGTGATAATTTCTGAGCAGTGAAGGTAATCCAGAGGACTGCTATAATACTAAGAAGGACATTGACCAGCGAGACACAAGTGTGGTGAATCCACTATATAAAGCCCTGATCAGACCACATCAGATTATTGTGCTTAAAAAGACATTGAATTGTTTTCACAGCTACTTGATTTTATACTGCCTTATATTATGTGACGATTTTTATGCTCTGAGGATAATATTTTACTGGATTAGCATCCAGTAAAATATCGACCAACATTTGATGGCAAAATTTGGGAAACAAAGATGGGATGCAGAATTTATGCTTGGTGATGATATATTGTCGGAGGTGGAGGAAATAAGAGATCTGGAGGTGATAGTGGATAAGGATCTGAAATTTAGGGAACACATTACCAAAATTGTGAAGACAACGCAAAGACTTGTGGGAATGATGTGGCGGACACTGACTTGTAGAAGTAGGGAGATTCTTGTTCCATTGTGTAAGGCTTTGATTAGGTCACACATGGACTACTGTGCCCAGATTTGATCACCTGGTTTTCAGAGGGATGAAGAATTGTTGGAAAGAGTCCAGAGGCGACTAACTAAGGTAGTTTCTAATCTTTGGAATGTCAAATATGAGGAAAGATTGAGAAGATGCAATTTGCAGAGTCTGGGGGATCAGGGGAGAACCAGAGGTCATTCCTGGAAACTGTATAAAGAGGGTGTGAGTAGGGGAGTGAGAGGCAGGTTTTTTTCGTGCAGAGTTGTAAATTGAGTGTGTTTAAGATACGGTATGATGAGCTGTGTGTGTGTGTGTGCATGTGCGTGTGATAAAAGGACCTCCCAGATGAGTCTTTGACTCCATGAGGTCTTGGGATAATAATAATAATAATAATGTTGTGCAGAGGTTAGTTTGTCTCTATAGTAGCTTCCTTTTACATTTCTGATTTGTGTTGTAAGGCGATTCCTTGTTATCTTATATTCAGTTTTTAAAGCTGTGTTATTTGGATATCACTTTAATTCTTTCCATAAAGCGTCCTTTCTGTGTATTTCTAGGATTAAGTTTTGTGTTACCCAAGGATTTTGTGTTGTTTTTGAACGAATTCTGACTTTCTTTGTAGCTTTCATATATATTTCCTCCAGTGTGAGTTTAATGTTGTTTGTATAAGATATCTGCTGAATCTGATGCCATTTAATCACTGTCTCCAGTACCTTAAGTGTAGTTATACAGAGTGGTCTATAATTCTGTGTTTCATTAATAAATTTTTTTTCACAAACTTCTTGCATATTCATCCATTTGCTCCTACTCTGTTTATTTATCATATACAAAGAGTTATATGGTTGTGCATTGCTTGTGTGAGCTGCATCCTAATCAATTGCCAGTTCTGCCAACAATTTAACACTACTGCTAATCAGCCCATGATATTGATGCTAGTTAACTTTGGAGCTTGTCATAGTCACAAACTTTATAATTCCATATATATCCCTTCTTGACAGTAACCTTTCCCTATTAGACTAATTGACAGTAACATTTCTCTATTAGACTATTAGACTCCCAAACCTGTACCTCATGATCACTGGCACAAGCCAGAAGCATCCGCATCCTTTGAGGATATCAAAGGATTTCATGGTTTCAGGTTTGAGGATTTCAGGAATAGAGCCCAGTAGAAGACCTGTAACTAGTTGTATGCTACAGGACTCTATTCTTGGACCACTACTATTTAATTTGTACATTAGTTATATAGGAGGGAATCTGAGAGGAACTATTTGGTTGTTTACCAATGCAAAATTGGGTAGAGTAGTATTTAATAAACATGATATTCAAATTTTGCAGGATGATTTAGATAGACTGGCAGTATAGGCAAAGGAGAATGGATGTCAGTTTAATGTGGCAAAGTGTAAGGCTATGTGCATTTTGGGATGAACAGATTACCAGCTGTATACCATATTGAAATGTACTCCAGGAAATTAGTGAATCTGGGGATTTGGACGTGTTAGTTGATTTAGAGTTGATTTAGAGTGCATATTCCAAAAGTGCCTAAAGCAGCCCATAAGATTATTTAGTTACTGAAGAATATCCTGAAAAAGTGACAAGCTGGTTATTATACCTGTTTATAGAGCCTTGGTAAGACCCCCATCTTGTCTACTGTGTGGAGATCTGATCACCTGGATTTCTTGGGGATGATGAGGGGGGGGGGGATCCAGAGACAAGTGAATGAGAATAATACATCTGCAGAATGAACCTTAATCAATTGCCATGAGGACAGGTTGAAGATTTGTGAGTTACAGAAATTGGTTGACAGGCAGAAAAGGAGCAATATGGTTGAGACATAGCAATTACTGAAGAGTTTTGCAAGATTAATACAGAGGAAATTTTTCAGAAGAGGCCTGTTGTGTGAGAACTAGGGGCCATCCATGGAAATTGAGCAAGAGTGTAGTTAGCACGGGTTTGAAGACTAGATTTTTTGCTTGGAGAGAGTGATGAATGAGTGGAATAGGTTGAGAGAGTTTGCTGTGGGTGCTATGACTGTGAATGTGTTCAAAGCAAAATATGATAGATATTGATCCAATGTTGGACAGTGAGTGGCATAATGTTTACAGCCTCCCTCAATGAGTCCAAAGACTCTATGGAGTTGTCCATATAATAATAATAATAATAATAATAATAATAATAATATTATTATTATTATTAACATCGGAACTCCATGGAGTCGGAGACTTGTCATGGGAGGTATAAACTATTGCACACAATGCTCATCCAACCATGCTTTAAACTGATTCAATGTGTCTACGTTCACAACACACTCAGGTAAGGTATTCCACTCACCAACCACTCTTAACGCAAAGAACCTGCTGCTCACTCCTCTCACACCCTCCTTATGCAGTTTCCAATGATGGTCTCTTGTTCTATCCCCCCCCCATCCTATTCTATGAAAAATCTCTTCCATTTCAACCTGATAACAACCCCTGACTAGCTTATATGTCTCAATAATATCCCTCCCCCCTTCCTCATATTCACGAGGCTCTGCAACTTACATTCTCTCAATCTGTCCTCATACTCCACATTCCAAAGACCACTGACCACCTTTCTGAATCTTCACTGGATCCTTTCCAACATATCCTCATCATCATCATGAAAAACCTGGTGACCAAATATGTGCACAATATTCCATATGAGGCCTGATCAAGGCCTGAAATTCAGGGACCACATTGCACATGATGTGACGTTGTTACATGTTATACAATGTGTTCCCTGAATTTCAGGTCCTTGTCCACTACCACTCCCAGATCTCTTATCTCATCTACTTCCTTTAAAGTTTCGACGCTAAGTGTATACTTTGCATCCCATCATTGCTTACCAAATCTCAAAAAAACCTTACAATTTGCAATCTATTCAAGTCCTCTTATAAGGCCATGACATCTACTTAACTTGGCATTGCTCTCCATAGTTTGCACCATGTGCAAACAGCTGCATATCACTAGCTAAACACATCCCAATATCATTAACACACAAAGTGAACAACAGTGGACCCAAAACCGACCCCTACAGCACACCACTAGCAGCCTTTCTCTTTTGGATACCACACCTTCATACATAATTTTCTGATACCTATCTGACTGCCAGTAACTGATCCAACTGAGAAGTCTGTTATCCAATCCCATCTGTTTCAATTTATTTAAGAGCTTATCATGTGGCAGCCTATCAAAAGTCTTTGCAAAATCTAAGTACCACTGTATGTGCATCTCCCCTGTCCAAGGTATTTGACACTTTGTTATAGTACATAAGTAAGTTAGTGAAACATGATCTCTCCTTAACAAACCCATGCTGATAACTACAGAGAATACTGCTGTTATCAACCCATTTCTGTATCCTACTTTTCACTAATCTCTGCAGTTTCACCAGTAACTTCACCAGAATTCCAGATATGCAGACCAGCCTATAATTTGAGGCTACAACCTTATCACCACCTTTATGCAGTGGAACAATTTTACCCTCTTTCCACTCCCTTGGAACCTGTGCTGTTGCAAGACTTTTATTAAACAGGCATGCCAATGCTGCCAGTTTCCTGGAACATTCCCTTAATATGTGTGGTGTTATGTCATCAAATCCTATAACCATATTGACATCATGTTTATTTATTTCCTGAAATATCTCCTGCTCACTCCCAATTAAGCCATTGGCTATAATAAATTTAGTTTAATTCTTTATCCGAGTGTAAGCAAACAAAGTTTGCACCTGAAAATATCTTCAGGACTGAGGTAAGGTGGTACAATACCAGGCAACTCGGGACAAAGGTGGACCAAGCTCTCATCACTCCTTGTCTCAGTTTCTTCCATAATGCAAAGCACATCTCCTTGCGGATATATATACTGCTATGCATTAAGGGAAGGGCCACAACCCAGACCAGTTTCGACCTTTATCGAGGTCTCGTCAGTGGGAGGCAGAACCAAAAAGTGGAGATACTAAGGCAGAAGCAATAGGAAAGGTCATATTTATCTATACGAGTTGCCAACAGGTGTACCACCTTATTATTGAATTACTCTGGATTTAGAGAAAGATGCTGGAAGTTTATTTTGCACTTGGTTAGACTATAATAAATTTAGTTTAATCCTTTATCCAAATATAAGCAAACAAAGTTTGGCCTGAAAATATCTTCAGGACTGAGGACACCTTACCCCAGTCCTGAAGATATTTTCAGGCGCAAACTTTGTTTGCTTACACTTGGATAAAGGATTAAACTAAATTTATTATAGTCTATCCAAGTGCAAAATAAACTTCTAATAAGCCATTGTCTCTTATGTCCTCTGAAATTCCTCATGATTCCACCCTGATCAGGATCAAACACCTTTATAAATTGGTTACTGAATACCTCAACAGTGTCTTCTGCAGCAGTTACCATTCTACTACTTTCTTCCATTAACATCATCTTACCATAATCATTCTTCCTTCTGCTTGCCACATATCTAAAAAACTCTCTAGGGTTTTTCTTTGCTTGATTTGCGAATTTCTGCTTATACCCTACTTTTCAAAGTCACTGAGTCACTCTCCTGGTTTGTTCTTTATACTCTTCATGTAACTGATTATTACCATTTTTCATCTTGCACTTCCTCCAAAAGTAATTTGGAGGAAGTACAAGAATCACATTCATCCATTTTACACCTACCTTATTCATCCTTTTGGCCTTCAGAATACATTCACACATTGATGCGGTTATCGACCTCCCACGATGAGTCTTTTGACTCCATGGAGGCCTGGATAATAATAATAATGTATTTCTTTGTCAATTCCCATGCAGCATTTATTTCCTTAATACTCAACTCCTCATTCCATGTTATAGCTCCAAGCTGTCTCCTAAGCTTGTCATAATCACCAGCCTTATAATTCCACATATATCCTTTCCTCACAAAAGTCTGCATATGACTAGCTAGCCACAACACAGGTGATTACTTCATGATCACTTTCATCAACTGGAGAAAAGTGTGAAACCCCTCTCACAATTAAATCTTCTGATTAAATGATCAGATCTAGAACTCTCAATCCTCTCATTCCCTCCTTTACATGCTGCCTTAGATAGTTATCTCTCAAGAACTCGAGAAATTCATTTTCCTTATTCCCATATGCTATATCTTCATTCCAATCTATACTGCCATAATTGAAATCACCCATAATGATTATCTTTCCTTTGTTCATTAATCTAAGTTGTTTATACATTTTTTCATTCTCTAACTAACTGAGTCATTCTCCTGTCTTGTTCTTAATACTCTTCATGTAACTGATTATTACCATTATTCATCTTGTACTTCCTCCAAAAGTACTTTATTTTTCCAGATTTCATGCTTAAGTTCCACATTCAGATCCATATCTGATGCCCAATATTCATAACCATTACTACTATTTCCCCCTTTCATGTCTACCTTATGTGAACTTAATTCCCCTGCTATCATCAGCAGCACTCTCCCCTCCCTTCTTGTCCTTTCTATCCTCGCAAAAAATACTGTATCCTTCCATTTCTATTCCTGTTACGATATCATCTTCATTCAACCATGTTTCACTTATTCCAATTAATTTTGGGACAAATAAATTCAGTCACTAAAACTATTTCTTCCCCCTTATTTCTGATACTTCTGGCATTTGTAAACAACACAGCAGTTCATTTTTAGGTCTATAACCAGTCCTATCGAAGCCACTTGTTGGTTGTGATTTCCCCACCACTCCTGCCCAATCATCTTTATCACCACTTACCACATATATCTGCTCAGTCTCAACTTCTCCACCAACATTGCAGTATACTCTATCTTCATACACACATTCACTTCTATAAACATCCATTATCCCTATGCCTTGTCTCCTGTCCACCTGAGCTCCCTGCCCCATTTCCCTGTTTCTCTTGCATTTCCATTCCCTATTCATCTCTCACACTACTACTCTTTCCATTTCCAAGCACTTCTGTCTCTTTAATATCACTCTCCTGTTTTTTTCCTTCATCTCTTTCTTCTGATCTCTTGATGTTGAGTTTCATCAAATTCAACACTGTAAAACCTCATGTTGCTTCCTCATGCTGCGTCATAAATTCAACAGATTTACTTTCCTTGTTTCCATATACTATACTATTCTCCTTCTTCCGGATCTACTTTATTGAATTTAAAATATCCTATTAGGGATTACCTTCCTTCTACATGCCCAATGCATTTATCTAAAAATATCATAAACAGTGCTTTCTGTATTCCCTTTCCTATACTTTCCCTGTTCTGTCATCTAATAGGATCTAATACAATATACATTATATATATTTATCTATTTATATATATATATATATAATGGGGGGTTACGCCCCCTGGCACCTACGGCACCCAACCCCCGAGTTCCGGACTGGTAGCCCGGTTCTCCTTGAATTTTGAAGACTCAAAAGGGATCATCCCCTCTGGCGGCTACAGCGCACAGCCCCGGAGTTCTGGACTGGTAGGCTGGTTCTCCTTGAATTCTGATGACTCGAATTTTGAAAACTCGAAAGCGGGGTTCTCTCCCCCCCCTGGAACCTAGGCCCCCTCCCCAGTTCCAGTCTGGTAAGCTGGTTATTTTTGGATCAGATGCTAGGAGCTTGCTCCACCTTTGCCGCGAGTTGCCCCTTCTTGCACTACTTCCAAGTCGCCTTGTTGTTGCACTAATTTAATTACAATGATACACCATTGTAATTAAATTAAGTTTCCCTCATGTTGCACTACTTGCTAAGACTTGAAAACAGCCATTTTTGTTCAATATTAGCTTTGTCTTATATATCTATGAAAATAGTGCAACATTTAATATTTTTCTATTAAAAAAATTTATTATATAAAAATAGTGCAACGTTTAATATTTTTCTATTTAAAAAAAATTGTATTATTTTCCTCAAATTTTTTATATAAAAATAATTATACTACTCACACCAATTATTATTATTATTATTATTAATTACTATTAAATATATGTTATGTTAAGAAGCCTGACAAAAAATGTTACCCAAAAACGTTACATAAAAAAGGCTTATCATTTTATATCTATAGGGTAGATATATATTTACCTCTCTCTCTATATATATATATTTATGTATATTTATCTAATACAATATACATTGTATTAGATAAAAATGAAAAAAAAAAATCCTTATGCCACCCACAGTACTAAATGTATTTTGGCTTACAACCTTTTGTGAGTGGGAATCATATGCAAAAATAAAATATATAGGGAAAAAAAAGCAATTCATTTATTTTTAGCCTTATACCAAACAACTACAAAATCTCCACATGTATTACTAGTTTTTTTTTGACATCCACTCTTTATGGATATAGCTCTTTTGCTGTCATTAACAGCACTCCTCTTTCCTGTTTTCAATTTCTTGCCCTTTTTTAAAAATTCCTGTATCCCTCAATCACATGCTGCTGTTCCCAACAGCATATCATTCTCAGATATCCAAGTTTCATATCTACAATTTTCTTTGGATATATATTGACTCAGTCTACAAACTCAGCTACCTTATTTCTCATACTCCTTTCATTAGTATACAAACATAACAATCCCACTCTCTTTGAGGTTATTCCGGCATCATCCCTCCTTACTGTAGCTTCTATAGTAGACCACTTCCTTCACTCTGACCACTCCCATTTCCCTGTTCCTTAAGCTATTCACTGTAGTGAATACCTTAACCCTCAAAATACCATAACTGTTTCTTATATTCAGGAAATATTTTAAAAAATAGAATATTGCAAAAATACAACATGAAGGTCATATTTAAATCACCTGAAAAAAATTAAAAATGTGCATTCAGCTCCTCTAAGGATCCCTTCCTTCTCTTATCCCCATCCAGGTGTATACCAGATCTGATGCTCAAGTAACTTATCCCACAGAGGCAAAACAGGACATACAATTCCAAAACAAAAAGAACACAATATGGAAAATCATGCTTTCCTGATCAAGTGCTACAAAATTGATCAGAAAGGTACCCAGTCCTTACATTGTATCAAAGCCTAGTCTAAATGCAAATTCAAAGAAGCCTGTGAAATGCTAATCCATCAACCCATTGTCAGGACTTTTAAGTCATCATTCTCGACAAGAATGATGGCTTAAAAGTTCCAAGGATTTGGCTCATCTGCAACCCACATAACATCCAGAAAAAGTATTCCAACAATTTTTCATGCTTGAATAACTTTTATATAGAAACCAGAAGAATAGAAGTTAATACTGAACCAGTGGTCCTCAGACCCTAAACAGAACTTAAAAATAACTAAAGGAAATTAAACCCTAGCCAGTAGCCACTGATGAAGTTCCACTGCTGTACAATATATTTATGTACAGTCATACTCCATTCATATGACACATTAGGTTCTAGACTACCATCGTTTAGCAAAACACTACTTTTTTTTTAACTTCAATAATGTTTTAATATTTAACTCATTTAATGTTTTAACTCATATAATGTTTTAATAATGTTTTTAAGCAGTTCCATATCTGCATAAATGACAGAAATAAAATATTTATTTACATGAGATATGCAGACAAAAATTTAGATTAATTTTTGCAAACCAAAAAAGTTATTCTGAATAACTTTAAGGAAATCACTGGCTTAAGGAAATCACCAACCAGTTTGGTGATCAATCTATGCCATTAAAAGTTTTTCCATTTCAGCAGTAAGATAACTGTAATATTAACTAGTGTAGAACATTTCTCTTCAGTTAGAATTCATCTTTGTTTTAAACATCTGTAACAACTTTAGTGTGAGGTAAATTTAGTCTGCAGCCTCTCTTAGTGTGTGGTACACCATTGTAATTAAATTTAATAATTTTAATCTTAGCATGTAATAGGTCTATCTGTAGTCTTCTTTTTTGCTGTAAGCAACAGCACCCTAACTTTGAATGTAATCTGATATTATTAAGAGCAGTTTATAATTCACAGCAAAATGATGTAAATAAACTGAGCATGAATACTGTGCATTGATTGATTAACAGCAGTGTCATGTCATTAAAACTGTTATACAAGTGAATAAAAACCTTATATAAATGGAAATTGTTCATAATTTAAAAGCATTGTATGAGCAGATCACCTTAAAGTGAAACAATATGAGGTGAGATATAACTGTATTTAATTAATACTGTTTTCTTTTTTTTTTTTTACTTCACTGGAGGGCAGTCAAAATTCAACAATTGACCAAAGCAGTTATGCTGTAGCTCACTGTAGTGTATCCTGATGTACCTTATGTCCCATTTGTGTGTATACATATACATTATTCTGATGGTGACCTAGATATAAAGGTTGAAATATCGAGTATTATTTTATTCTAATTAAAGTAAGGGCTCTAACATGGTAGTTCATCATCATCATCAAATTCCTGACATGTACCCTCAAGGGGTGTACAGGATATGATAGTACTACATGAAAAATTGACATCATTACTAACTTCCTATCTACAATTTACTTCCAAATAAGTCTGTTACCTGTCAAGACTCCAACATTATCAGATCTTATATTCTATCGTCTAAGGCACTTTGTACCGTATCAATCCACCTATAACTTGGTCTTCCTCTGGGTCGTTTTCCTGCCAACCTGGCAGAGAACACTTGTTTTGCTAATCTTTCTTCACCCATTCTGTTTAAGTGACCATACCGCCTGAGATTAGCTCTGCTAACGCATTCCTTGATGCAGACAATGTCAAGTTCTTTCCTAATATCCTCATTTTTAATATGATATTGCCATTGATGCCATCTGTTCATGCCTCTAATCTTTCTCAGGACTCTCATATCTGTGGTCTCTAGTCTTTGGTCAAGTGTTTTTACTTCTGACCCAGTTCTAAGATCCATAAGTTAAAATTGGTTTGAACACTGTCTTGTATACAGCTAATTTAGTGTTCTGACTAATTTCTCTCTTATTCCATATGAATTTATTCAATTGACTGCCTACCATACCAGCTTTGTTGATTCTGTTGTCTATTTCCATATTTAATTTACCATCTTCAGTAAAAATGGTGCCTAAGTAGCTGAAATGTTTTACTTGTTCCACAGGTTCTCCATTTACAATGCAGTTGACATTTTCATTGCTTTTGCCTATTTTCATTGTCTTTGTCTTGTTATTGCTGACGTTCATACCATATCTATTACAACAGTTATTCAATTTAGTCAGGGAATCTCGCAAACTTGTAGCGGATTTATTTAGAAGTATAACATTGTCCGCATAAAGCAAAGAGCTGGCATTAACATCTACAATTATGATATCATGTTTAATACCACTTTCCTTCATAATGTGATCCATATAGATAATGAATAACAGAGGGAATAATGTACATTCTTGTCTCACAACAGATTTAACATTAAACCATCTTCTTGTACTTTTTTCAATTCTAACTGCTGACTTACAACTCAAATAAAGACTAAGTATTGCTTGATATAATGCCCCATTGACACCATATAACTGTACCGTATTGAATAGCTTCTCTCTTGGCACCTTGTCATATGCCTTTTCCAGATCGACAAAACTTAAATACAGATCTTTGTTATATTCCCATGCTTTCTCAACTATTTGTCGTAAAGTGAAGATCTGATACTGACAGCCTCTATTTCGCCTGAATCCAGCTTGTTCTTCACCAAGCTTTTCTTCCACAATTCTTCTCAACCGTTTCTTAAGTATACTTGCATAGATCTTGCCAGGAACATCAATAGGGAAATACCTCTGTAATTCTCACATTCAGTATTATTTCCCTTTTTATATATGGGTACTATTAGAGCTCTACTCCAATCATCGGGAATTCATCCCTCTGTCCAGGCTTTCTGAATTATGCAGTGCAGCCACTGTAAGACTTTTATACCACCACTTCAGTATTTCTGGTTGAATATCATCTACTCCTGCTGCCTTTCCACATTTCAAGCCTTCGATGGCTTTTTCTACTTCAAGTATGGATATGTATTCCTGACTCTATGCATGTTGAGTGTTTTTTACCTGTGCTATCACTGTAT
Source organism: Typopeltis vanoorti (assembly GCF_054136105.1). Taxonomy (NCBI): domain Eukaryota; kingdom Metazoa; phylum Arthropoda; class Arachnida; order Uropygi; family Thelyphonidae; genus Typopeltis; species Typopeltis vanoorti. The sequence goes on along the minus strand of NC_143564.1, from coordinate 106,221,503 downwards.
GTTTCATTTATCAGTTTTTCAAAGTAATTACTCCATACTTCAAGGATATCTGTTTCTCCTGTTTTCATGTCACCTTTATCATTTCTAACTCCTTTTACAGCACTCTTTCCTCCATTTCTAAGCTTCTTCAACAGCCTCCAGAATATTTTGCCACCTTTTTGATATTTATTTTCTATTTTCTTGCCGAAGTTCTCCCATGACTTTTGTTTAGCTAGTTTTACACAGTGCTTCACTATCTTTCATTTGTCTCTGTATTCTCTAAGGGCAAAAGCTGACTTATATGCCAGGAACTTTTGATATGCTTTCTTCTTTTCCTTCACTGCCTCTTTAACTTCCTGTGTCCACCATGGAGTTCTGATTTTTCTATCCTTGCAGACAACCTCACCACATGCCTCTCTGGCTGAATCAATCAGGTTTTTCTTCAATTCTTGCCACTGAATCTCCATGGTTTGGTTCCTGTTCTCAAACTCTTTCATTTTTTTTTTTCAATAATCTTTGTGTATTTTAGTCTACAGTTCACATCTGAGAGCTGCTCAACTTTTATTCGCTTTAAAACTTTCTTACATGTTGTTCTTTTCAATATGAAATTCAATTTTATCTTGCTTAAGACTAAATAGTGATCACTTCCAATTTCAAATCCTCTGTACACTCTGGTGTCCTGCACCAGGGAGAAAGCATCACTATCAACAGTAACATAGTCAGTGAGACTTTTCTTATTCCATGCCTCTTTTCTCCATGTGAATTTGTGCACATTTTTATGTTGGAACATGGTGTTAGTAATAACCAGTTCATGTCCTTAGCAAAAATCCAACAGGTATTTGCCATTATTATTAGCTTTGCTCTTTTCTCTAAATTTTCCCAAAATAATTTTGTATGTCTCACAATCATTTCCTACTCTGCTATTTAGATTTCTAACAAGGACCAACTTTTCCTTTTTCATTGTGTCAGTTGCTTTTTCTAAAACATCAAAAAATTCCTCCACTTCTACCTTAGTTGAACCTTCTGTGGGACCATAGGCACAAATAAGTCTCATTGTCCAATTCCCCATTCTGATATTTGCCCACATCACTCTATTTGAGACTGCCTGCCATTCAAGACGATTAGCTTCATATTTTGTGTTGAATACTATGGCTATGCCTTCTTTTCCTTGATTGTCATTTCCTGAATATAACATTTTGTATTTATTGCTGAGAAAGATCTCACCAGTTTTTGTCTTTTTTGTTTCAGTCACCCCTATTATGTCGATCTGGTACTTATCTAATTCTTCAGCTAGCTCCAGTTCTTTGCCATTCAGGCTTCTTATGTTGATAGCACCAATCTTTAACTCTGGTGATGTTGAGTTGGGGTATGCTTTCAGATTTGTTCCAGTAACTGACTTTTTGCAGTTCGCTTTGGTTCCCTGGCAAAAACAACGGGGGCCTTGTGTAACTGGGCGACGCCCTAGCCGGCATGAAATTTTGTCCTGTTGTACCATCATTTTCTATATTGGTTTAAGCCAGTAAGAATACAATTTGGTCGGCCAAATCCCAAATTGCCAGCTTATCCTCGTTCGTTCGGTATCCAGGTAGATACCCAACAGGGTGCACCACAAGAAGGTGAGGATTGGTCACACATTAGGTCACAAGCCCTGGTCGGTTTTCTGCATTCCTTTACAGGATAGGTGGAGGTCTCCTCTCAGTTATACAGCTTTGACCCTTAAGCACCCCCAAACAAAGCTCCCAAACATGGTAGTTTTTCTTCATAATTCAACACAATGAATGAATTGCCTCAAAAATAACATTGCAATCCACATCACAAGGTGCAGTTGATTAATTCTGCTTAAAGTGCTGCATAAAAGATATTCATATTTCCTATTAAAATTAAAAAATAACAAAAAGACCCAAGTAGATTTTTTTTTGCTTTATATGGTCATTTCATATTTAGTATTATGTTATTTCAATACAAATAAAAAATTTATCTCTGTTTTTGATTGAGAGAAACTAAATCAAATATATATTTATGAATCACCTGTAAAGATGGTTGAAAAGAACAAAAATTTTGTTAGCAATAGCACAACAGGAAAAAAAAAGAGTAGGAAGGGTAATTCAAGGTTAACCAGCATGTACTATCATACAGAAATTTGAACTGCAATTTTACCAAGCACATGACCACTTGAAAAGAACTAAAAGGAAGAACTAATAACCCAACATTTTATAGCCAAGAGAATATAATCTTTAACCGAAGAGTGATAAATATGGGAAGAAAACTGTAGATGAGGTTGGTAAACTAAAAGGAATGGCAGAAATTCACACATTGATTACAGCATAAAGAGGATTGGTAGGAAGCATACTTAAAGACAAAATCACAACATGAAAAAGTATAAACACATAAAGATTATGTAAACAATAATAGGAGACATACAAGAAGGAAGAGAACTAGAAGAATATAAAATTATAAAAGTGAATAATCCAGAATTAATGTATAAATTTTGAAATGTTACATAAATGAAGTCAGAGTTGCTTATCTCAAATCTTCATAATAAACTAAATACATGTGGTCTGTCTGTACCATTAAAATCAAAAAAACCTGAAAACATGGGCATTCAGTCGGCAGTACAGCTAGTTACTTCAAGTTAAAAAGAGGGCAACATCCCAGCAATGAACAGCTAGCAGACTAAAGGATGGGAAATATGATTGGTGCATCTGATATGAACAAGTGAGCTCTTGGGTATTATTTCCTGTGTATGGGGGGGGGGACTTGTCATTATTATTATTATTATTTCACTATAGTGATCCTTGCACTATTATAAACTATTTCTCTGGTGTCACTAGGTTTGCTATAGTGAGCATCTACTGCAATAGCCAGCCTGGTTGGTCAAATGGTTAGCATATCCACTCTCCAGCCAACAGGATGCAAGTTCAAATCATGAAGCCAAACATGAAAACAAGTTTCACATTTAGTCTGTAGAGCAGTCTTTCTAGACGATACAAAAAATAAATTTTAAAAATATCAAAAATAATAAAAAGAGAAAAAATCTTTTGCCCACCTACAGTACTAATGTCCTATAGCTTTACAACCTTTCATAGTTAAATATATTTTTATAAAAAATATCAACATAAAGCAACAATTTAGGTAACTTTCATTTAAAAATATACAGCAGAAAAACTTCTCCATTGCTTTGATTATAAAATTTGGTTTGGGAGATGTATTTTTGATCTTAATTAATCACATCAAGCAGACAGCCACTGATTAAAATTTGTAAAAATAACACATTTGAAGCACTCAGCTGTTCATATTATTTTTGTAACTGTGTGTGGATGTGAAATATTATCATACTGTAGTTTGTTAATATTATTTTACAGTTATTTTTGGTTAACTAATGTAATGTTTATATTTGTTTTAAGGTAAGATGGATTCAAGATAATCTAGATGGACATAATAATTTTTGTTCTGTGTCTGCTGATGGCAGAGTGGTTAATTGGGCTTTAGTAAAGGTAAGATTCCACTTAGAGTAGTTAAAAACCAAGCTATTAATTGATAATATGACTTCATAAACAATTCCAGTATTCTAAATGATAGCCATATAATGATATCTTATTTATTATTATTATTATCATTATTATCATCTGACTTCCATGGAGTCAAAAGACTCATTGTGAGCACCTCCATATGAGGCATGTGTTTGTGGTGGAGGGGACTGCCCAGTGATGGCACTGGTCCTTTTCGTTCTTCCTCTTTTTCTTTACTTTTCTTCTCATATACTTCGCTCTACTTCTCCTGAGTCTTTTTTACCAAACTACCATCACTGGGATCCAACACCTTGCCACCGTGTTTGCTGTGCACTGTTACCCGTGGACATCCAGAAAAGGGAATCCTGGTGGTCCTGCACTACTTTGGCTCCTGCTTTGGCAAGATGGGTGGTCCTTGATGGCCTGGCCAGGACCAATCGGCTAGCAGGCTTGCCTGCAAGGGTCAAGGTGCCAGAGCAAGTCTCCTTCCCCATGATCTGAGAACAAGGCAAAGGCTTGCTGTGGGGTCCATACAGCATTAGCACAGTCATTGCTTGCCAGAGAGTCGTCTATGTGTAGCTCCCTGGTGGGCAGGGAGCTCTGATGAACAAAAAAATTACTCAACTATGAATCCATCACCCTCAAATGTTTTAGGGCCCTAACAAAGTTCCAACCAGGTAACAATACCATTGATCTACCATCAGACAACAGAAGTAAGAAACAAAAGACTTGTGATACCATGTGTCACATGTCTGTGTATCAATGTGTAGCTCCCTGGTGGGTGGGGAGCTCTGATGCTGAACAAAAAAATTACTCAAATATGAATCCATCACCCTCAATTTTAAGGCCCAAACAAAGTCCCAACCAGGTAACAGTACCATTGATCTACCATCAGACAACAGAAGTAAGAAACAAAAGACTTGTGATACCATGTATCACATGTCTTTTGTTTTGGTACATGCAAATGTACCATTTTATCTGATCATCCATGCAACAAGGGAAAGGCCAATAGGGAAAATGTCACCTTTTTCATTCAGAAGGGTCTGGAAGGAATGGCAGGTTCTCCCAAAACAGTCAAAAAATTACACTCTGGTGATATCCTCATAAAATCATCATGCCAACAATATTCTGAGAATCTACTCAAAGCAACATTCATTGGTGGAATTACAGTAACAGTCACACCCCATAAAACACTTAATTCCTCTAGAGGAGTAATCTCAGGATGGGATCTTCTAGATGTTCCTGATGAGCAGATATGTCTAAAACTGAAAGATCAAAGGGTGACAGGTATAAGGTGCATCCTGATCCTCAGGGATGGTCACCTGGTGCCAACCAGAAACATTATCCTTACTTTTTACACACTTAAGCCTCCAACATCCATAAAAGCAGGATACCTCAATGATCCTGGCAGACTATACATCCCTAACCCATTAAGATGCTTCAAGTGCCAGAAATATGGATATTTTTCTACATTTATATCTCCTCCTGAGATTTTTATTTAATAAGGTTAAAACACCTTATGGTAACTTGTTCTGGTAAAATACTTATAAGCTCTGTATTACTAAAATCTTGGTATTTCTAGCCTGGCTCCCACTGATGAGACCTCAATAAAGGTCGAAACTGGTCTGGGTAGTGGCCCCTTGCCTTTAATACAAAGCATCATACATCTCCTCCAGGAGATGTGCTTTGCATTATGGGTAAATATTAAGATTAGTGATCAGAGCTTATTTTACTTTTACCATGAGTTACCTTGGTCTTGCACTACCTGCAGGGTCAGCTAGACTTGCATTACGTGCAGGCGCAAACTTGACTTATTTGTCTGTTTGCTTACTTGGGAAATGGAGTAAAACCAGGTTTAAAATAGCTTGTATCTTTAACAAATATGAATATTTTTAAACTGCCTGTTGTGGCATTGCCACCAGTGCCCAATCTGGTAGTAAAGAGCATGACAACAAATCTTGTGATGCGAAGAAAGCCAAATGTGTAAATAGCCAGGAAGATCATCCAGGTGTACTCCTGTACATGTTAGAAATGGAAAGATAAAAAAGAAATACAAAAAATAAAAACAGAATAAAATATGCATACCAAGATGCAAAAAAGAAAGTCAATCACTACCACTCCCACTCTGAGACTCTCTTATGCCAAGAAAGTAATAGTAAAGAAAGTATTTCACCATACATGAACTTTACGATCTGGATTGTTTTTTTCTGTGGAGTGCATCAACCACACAATGTCAGTCCCACTCCAGAAATGGTGTCTTTTGATGAGAACCCACTTATAAAAAAATGATGACAAGCTTGTCACTTAAAGACAAACCACCAAACCCTCCCACAGAAAATAATTTGAATTCAACCAATATGATCATAACACATCTGTTGAGGTGCTGGATTTTTTCCCAGAGGTAGAGATGGACACCAATTGTCCATACCTCATAAAATTTAATGAGAAATATAAACCTGACAAAGTGGTGACAGCAAGCCTTTGTCGGGTTTATATTTCTCAATTGATGTATTATAATGTACTTTGGCCTTCAACCTCCTGAAAATCAGACAAGTCTATGAAGTCTAAACAATAGGAAAATTTATACAATGGAATTGTTGTGAGCTTCACTGGAATATTGACAGTATCAAGCACCTGCTTCAGAAACACAAACCTGCTTTTTTCTGTCTGGAGGAAACATTTAAAACACAGTGGGAATCCTACCTTTAGGAACATTACTCTAGCACACAAGGACAGAATCGGAGATGGTCCTGCTCACATTGGAGGAGCTATACTCATGGGCAGTCATACTTCTTTTCATCATATCCAGGGCTTAATACTGCATTGAAAGCAGTAGCGATTTGTCTATCTGTGATGTCTATCACAGTATGCTCAACATATTTACCAACAGGTTATGAATTAAACGAAATGGAACTTGACAATCTCATATTGCAACTACCTCAGACCATACTCCTAATGGGTGACTTTAACAGACATAACACTCTGTGGGATAGTGCCAACATGAATGGGGGGAGGTCATATCATTGAGCAAAATATAGCAAAATACTCGACAATCATAACCTCTCCCTACTTAATAATGGAGAAAATACCTTCTTTCATTTGCCTACCCACTCTTATTCTGCAGTAAGTAAGAAATACAATCTGCTCTCTAACCAATTTTCCACTTCTCACATAGGATCTTAATGAAAACATGTATGGAAGCAATCATTTCCCCTTTTACAGCACTATGTCTTCACAGGAACTATGTTCTCATACATGAATGCCCATGTGGAAAATGGACCACGCTGACTGGAATGGATTTTCCCATCTTGCAAAATTTAATACTAAAATAGTCAGCCAAACACCTATTAATGAAGCAGTGAAGCATGTTACAAATCGTATTATGTATGCAGCAACTGCAGTAATTCCAAAAAACATCATCCAGATCTCCACTCTATCCAAAGCCTTGGTGGAACCCAGAATATCAAGCAGCCAAAAAATACCAAAATAGAGCATGGGGTATATTTTATAGATACCTTACCACAACAAACTTACTAGCATTTAAGTATGCTTTGGCCAAAGCATGTTATGGGAGATGTCAGAGCCAAAAACAATCCTGCATCCAATTTACATCATCGACTAATCAAACAACCAGTGCAAAAACTGTATAGGATAAAATCCAGGAGATGAAAGGTAGATACAGAACACATCAGCATCTACCTTGGAACATAATGGATGTATTATCAGTGATCCCAAAGCTATTGCAGACCCTTTGGGTAAAAACTTCACCAGGATCTCAGCAACAGCCTCATACCCCCTTGAATTTTTAATACTGAATGAGCCACAAGGGAAATAACAATTAAGCTTCTGTACCAAAGGCATAGTACTGTATAATAAACCATTTATTATAGAAGAACTCAAAAGAGCTCCTTTACTATCTCATCCTAGCACAGTAGACCCTGATGATATCCATTATAAGATGATAAAGGACCTCGATTTTTCGTTGTTCAGTTTTGCTGGATTCCCAGCCACTTCGGAATTAAGGGAAATGACATAACAGATGCAGCTGCTAGATCAGCTCATTCCTTTTCAACATCTTGTTTGACTGTCCTATATACTGACTACACAAATAATAAAATCAGTGTTGAAGGTCCAATGCCAATACTCCTGGCAGGAAGCACTGACACAAATTGCATGAGATTAAACCTGAAGTTAGGCAATGGTAGTCTAGTCAATGTAGGAAAAGAAGAGAAGAAGTAGTTCTTGCTAGGCTCCGCATAGGTCACAGTCATCTGAGGGCTGATAATCCACCCGTGTGAGGAATGCAACACTCATCTCACCACTAATCATATTCTGATAGAATGCCAGCACTTCACACAAGAAAAGAATGGCATCTTTACTCATCTAGCTGAGCCCTAATACACTTAGACAAATGCTGTCAGACCCAGACAAATTGTATTATGCTTTTAAATTTTTACAAAAAATTAACTTATACAAATACATTTGACTGTAATTTTATCTGTATGTAGATCTTCTATTGATCAACGGATATTCTTTGGATCTTCTATGGATATTATACAACAGAATATTTACCAAGGAAGAGTTTTTGAACTCTTGGCATAAGTCAATTATCATTGCAATCCCAAAGTCAGGTAAGGATCCATCACAGGCTAATAATTAACACCCAGTTATTCTGACTAGCTGTCTTTGTAAGGTCTTGGAAAAAATGGTAAATGCAAGGCTTCTCTGGTACCTAGAAAGTGACAAACTTCTTTCCAACACACACTGTGGCTTTTATAAACACTGATCAACCTTGGGACATTTGATCCACTTAGAAACATGCATACGAGATTCTTTTCTGAAATGAAACATGCGATTTCAGTATTCTTCGACATTGAAAAATATCACAACATGGAGTTATGGTATATTAAAAGACCTGTTCAATCTTGGTCTGAGGGGACACCTACCTGTCTTTGTTAAAATTTCTATCCAGCTGAGTCTTCCAAGTCAGAGTGGGAAGTACGTTATCTCGGCCATATTACCAAAAAGAGGGTGTTCCTCAAGGCTCTGTCTTTAGTGTGACACTCTTCACTGTTAAAGCGAACTCAATCACTGAACAGCTTCTTCTTACAATGAGTGATTGCCTTTATGTTGATGACTTCACAATTGCAATATGAGAGTTATTGAAAGACAACTTCAACAAGCAGCCAATTGTGTCTCTTCCTAGGCTCGTCATGGGGTCAAGCTTTTGGCCAAAAGACCATCTGCGTGCACTTCTGCCAAAAATGTATTCTCCACCCCCAATCCTTATTTAAGAATGGCACAAACTAATATCCCAGTAGCCTGAGAGGCTAAGTTTCTGGGACTTATTTTTGCAGAAAACTAACATTCTCTATGCACGTTTGTCATCTTCAGGGAAAAGTGCAAAAAAGCATTGAATATTATCTGCATTCTATCTTCTTCTGAATGGGGGTGCTGATTGAAGTTCCTTGCTACACATTTATTGTGCACTTGTGCGCTCAAAACTTGATTATGGATTCCAGGTTTATAGTTCTGCTAGGAAAAGCACGTTGCAGTGGTTGGACCCTATCCATCATCAGGGTATCCGAATAATAGCTACTGGTGCTTTTCGCACATCACCCATTGAAAGTCTTTATGTAAAATCAAATGAACCCCCTCCCCCCTTCACTCAGAGGAAAATATTTGTCACTCAATTATGGCCTAGAAATAAAGTCCCTTCCTGATTACCCTACAAGACCAGTCTCTTTTCCTTAAATTGAAAGTCTCAGTATCACACGTCAGACTGCCATTCGTCCTTTTGGTATGCACATCAAAGAAGCTATGGAAGGTATAGGCATTAATGTTGACAACATTACCTGCACAAAACAAAACAGGTTGCAAGATAGGGTTTGCACCCCATCCTGCAACCTCTCACTCATTCAACTACAGAAGTCTCATACACCCCAGTCTGTCTACCTTCAACTGTTTAATGCTCACAGAGAAGGGCCACTGATTTCTTGCCCATCTATACTGATGACTCAAGATCAAAGACCTATGTTGGCTGTGCTGCTGTGTGTTTCCTATATCATAATCTCCAACCAAATCCCATCTGACTGCAGTAATTATACAGCAGAGTTACATGCCATTCATCTCACACTTATACATTTAAAAGAAAACTCCTACCAAAAGTGTCTAATTTATATAGACTCTTTAAGTTCTTTACAGGCTATCTCCTTTCTGGTGTATAATTTACACCCAGTGTTTGGTGAGGTGTTACAACTTTTATACAAAATAAATATCTTTAATTTCAGTGTTTAGTTTTGCTGGATTCCCAGCCACTTTGGAATTAAGGGAAATGACATCACAGATGCAGCTGCTAGATCAGTTCATTCCTTTTCAACATTTTGTTTGACTGTCCCATATACTAACTACACACAAATAATAAAATCAGAGTTAAAGGTCCAGTGCCAATACTCCTGGCAGGAAGCACTGACAAACAAATTGCATGAGATTAAACCAGAAGTTAGGAATTGGCAGTCTAGTCAATTTAGGAAAAGAAGAGAGGAAGTAGTTCTTGCTAGGCTCCACATAGGTCACAGTCATCTGATCCATTCATATTTACTGCAACTGATAATCACCTGTGTGAGGAATGCAACACTCATCTCACCATTAATCATATTCTGATGGAGTTCCAGCACTTCACACAAGAAAGGAATGGCATCTTAACTCATTCGTCTGAGCTCTATACATTCAGACGGATGATGTCAGACTCAGACAAATGTATTATGTTTATAAATTTTTACAAAATATTAACTTGTAGAAACACATTTGACTGTAATTTTATCTATATGTAGATTCCCACATTGCTTAATTTTGTACATACATATTATCTAGTAAATTATCTTCGAATATTTATGTACTTCTTTTGTACAACTTTGCTGTAATTTTATTCAGTATTGTTCAATTAAATTTTAGTACATACACGTTATTTATTAATTTACCTTAACTATTTATGTATACTGCTGTAATCTCCGAACTTGTTTACTATTGGCCATAGATGTGGCTTTATTTATATATAGATGCTACACTACTTAACTTGATCTTTGTATATACAATTGTATACATGTACTATTTGCTAATTTGTCCTCAACTACTTATGTGTTGCTGTGGCCTTTGCTGTTCTTCTGTTTATATGCAGTTGCACATTGTTGAATTCAATTTTTGTGCATATTATTTGCTTATTTGTTTATTTATTTTTATGTTGAGCCCATACACGAGAGGTTGGTTGATCAACCTATAGTACATTAGTACCGTGCATGGGTAGTGGATTAGGAAAGAAGTACTTGTTCACATTTGATTTAAATTACTGTATATTGTATTCCTTGGGGGGGGGCACAACAGGAGGAAGACTGTTCCATAGTACAGCAGTTGCAGGGATGGAGGAGGAATAGAAACTTGTTCTGTGGGTTTCAAAGTGCACTATGGAGGGATGTTGATCAGCAGCTGTACATGTATCAATGAGCTTAGTACTAAATGGGGGAATTATTGATGCTATTTCAGATGAACATTTTCCATGGAAATATTTGTAGAACAGAGACCAATCATCTGTGCAAGAGTGCGGGGAGTGAGTTGGTAAATGATGTGTCATTAATAAGTCTAATTGCTCTCCTCTATATTGAGTCAAGCATTTTGAGGGAGCTTTTGGGAGCCCCACCCCATTGTGAGAGCAGTATTCAGTGGCTGGGCGGATTTGTGATTTGTATAAGATTAGCAACTGTTCAGAGGTGAAGTAACGTCTTGAGCAAAAGAGAAATCCTAGTTTTTTAGAAGCTGAGGATGCAGTAGGGTGATGTGTTTATGCCAGGTGAGGTTTGATGTCAGGGTAATTCCAAGAAGAGAAATATCAAATTGTCTGGAAACTTGGGTGTTGTCAAAAATAATACTGGGAGAAAATGGTTCTTTTATATGAGAAATAAGACAGTGCTGGGTTTTATTAGCATTGAAATTGACTAGATTATCGGAACCCCTTTGGAGGATGGCTTGGAGATCAGAAATGAGGGCATTAGTGGTTGGTGTTCTGTAGGTTGAGGTGAGTTGTGTAGAGTAAGGTTTATCAAAAGAAAGGGAGGAGTGCTGCCGTCTGCAAAACTGTGTGTTGGGTTGGAGGTCAGCTGAAGTAGGTCATTGATATATAGCAGGAAGAGGGTTTGTGAGAGGACAGAACCTTGTGGAACCCTGGCAAACACCCACTACCACACAGTGTGCATCCAGACAGAAAGCTGGCAGTCCAGCTACAGAAGTCTTGGGACAGACCATATGATAGCAGCTTGATTAGTAAGCCCATGTGCCAGACCCAGTCAAACACCTTGGAGATATCAAGTGCAACTGCTTGGGATTCGCCAAACTTCTTCATGGCATTAGTCCAGAGAGAGGTGACATGTGTGAGCAGATCTCCTGTTGATCGGCAGCGATGGAATCCATACTAGTGGTCGTTTATTAGGCAGGTACCTTCAAGATAGTGTAGAAGTTGGGAATTGATGATTTTTCCATTACTTTAGACAGGACTGAGGTGAGCAAGATGGGGCGGTAATTGGACAGCATTGACTTGTCGCCCTTCTTGGGAATGGGTTGAATATAAGGCCAATTTTCAGGCTGTGGAATAGATATCAGTGCTAAGACAGTATATATAAGTGACATAGGATAGGAGACAATTCAGGTGCGCAAACCTTGAATGTGGAAGAATGCCATTAGGACAAGGAGACTTTTTTGTGTCTAATTTTGACGGTATTTTACTGATCTCTTTTTTAGCAAAAGGAGAAATATAGTGGGCATTGTATGTTCAGCATAGGGAAACTGGAATGGTTGGAGGACATTTGCCATTGTCAATTATACATGCATTGGAAGCAAAGTGTGAGACCAGGAGATTGGTCTTTTCTGTAGATGATGATGCAATAGATACAATGGGTATGATAGGGGTGGGAATAGTGTTGGACAGAAGTTACGACTGATTGCTTTGGCGAGAGACCAAAAGGCTTGGCTGCCATTTTGGACAGGCTGTTAATTTCTTGATTTTTGCTCTTTCAAACTCTGTTTTGGAAGCATTGATTGTTTTTTTTTTTTGCATATATTTTGGGCTGGGACATAAGCTCTAAAGGAGGATGGAGTTCTTGATTTCAGCTAGTTATGGTATATTTGGTTTTTCATTTGAACAGCCTTGGCGCATCTTTCAGAGTAGTCTGACCTGCCATTCCCAATTAAAGTGGGGAATGTATGTTTCGATGTCAGTGAGGATTACTTTGGTTTTATGAGGGTGGTCTGAAAAGTTCTCTGCCTCGACCATAGATGGCTACACTGTCAGCAAGAGATTTTTTTCTAAGTTGGTACATCAGTCATAAGCATCCATGTGAAATTTGAAGTCATTCTATCAAGTAGTTTGTTTTATACAGCTGTCTGAAGCAAAAGTGTTGCCTGTGTCCCTTGAAATGGATAAAATTGAGTATTGTGCATTTATAAAATTCTTTGTCAGAGAAGGTTTAAATCCAAAAGAAATTCATTCGGAGTTCATAAAAGTTTATGGGCACTCTTCTCCTTTGTTTTCAACAATTAAGAAATGGGCTGCCGAATTTAAACATGGCCGTATCAGCCTTTAAGATGATCCACACGAAGGACGTCCAAAAAGTGTAACAATACCAGAAATCATTGATCAAGTGCACGATATGTTATTGGATGACCGGCAAGTCAAAGTGTGTGAAATTGCTGAGACTATAAGCATTTCAAAAGAACGTGTAGGATATATTTTGCATGAAGAATTGCATACGAAAAAGCTTTGTGCAAGAATAGGTGCCACGCTTGCACAGCAGATCAAAAACGCACTTGCATGAAAATCTCTGAACAGTGCTTGGAGCATTTTAACAAGAATAAAACTGATTTTGTGCATTGATTTATTACTGTGGATGAAACTTGGATTCACCATTACACACCAGAATCCAAACAGCAGCCAAAATAGTGGACAGAAGCTGGTTGTTCAGTGCCAAAGAAGACATAGTCGGTTCCATTAACAGGAAAGGTCATGGCATCGGTGTTTTGGGATGCTAAAGGCATTTTGTTTATTGATTATCTTGAAAAGGGTAAAACAATAACTGGGGATATTATTCCAATCTTTTAACCAGACTAGACGAAAAAATTCATGAGAAAATGTGATTTGTGTTGATTTTTTTCTTCTGGAAACCAGAAGAAAAAAATCATCTATTTGGCTCCCTCTGACTTCTATCTCTTCCCAAAACTAAAAAACCTCACTGGTCAGCGGTTTTCTTTGAATCAAGAGGTGATTGCAGCTGTAGAGGGATATGTTGCAGATCTTACTGAGAATCACTACAGGGATGGGATAATGGCACTGGAGCATCGCTGGAATAAATGTATTAATGTTAAGGGAGATTATGTTGAAAAATAAAAATAATTTTGGAATTATAAATTCATTTTTCTCATTGTTAGGCTGAAAACTTTTCAGACCATCCTCATAAGTTCGGTGCATGTGTTTGGGTTGGAAGACCATGGGAATGAGGCATAGAATTTTCGGAGACTGTCCCATTTGGCACTGTCATAATGCCATACTACTCTTGTATGTGAGTGGCTGTGTAAGCGTTGTTTCATGGGGGAGAAGATAAGCATTAAATTGTGGTCAGAATTGTCTTGGTGTGCACTACATTCACTGTGTGTTTGGAAGGGTCATTGGTGAAGAAAAGATCTAGAGATCAATAAAACATAAAATAACGAACTTATTGTGAGTGGTTCAGGTTATGAGGTGTTCTGGTTAGTATCTGAACAAGTTGTATATGTCATTAGTGATGGCAAATGTTTCAGTATGCAAGATCCTGCAAGATCTGTACAGCTGGAGGAGGAAAGCCAATTGGGCATTGTGGTCATTAAAATCTCCAAGGAGGATGATTTCACTGTTGGGAAAGTGCGACTGGAGAAAATCAATTTTTAATTAGAGGAAATTAAAAATGCAGAGTGGTTGGATGCATTAGGGGAGAGATAGAGACAACATATGAATTTGACTGTGTTTGGAAGGGATATTTTCAACCAAAGAAGGTCAAAGTTGGGAGATTCTAGGTTGGGTGCTCTCTGGCAAGGTATGTCGGAGCAGATATATGCACAGATGCCACCCTTGGATCGAAAGGAGTTAAAGAGTGTGTAATTTGGAAGGTTGAGATGAAAAGTGCTGGCGGGAGGTGAGATTTGAGTTTCTGCAAGAAAAAGTAGGTGGGGTTTGGTAGACTGAAGATGGTAGTGGACACAATTAAGGTTGTAGTTTAGGTCATGTTGGCAAAGTGGATATGTAGGGTTTTGTGAGTTATATATTTGTCTGCAAGGGTCTTGCACACATCCTATGCTGTGCCTGCATACTGGTCTCCATGGTGTCTGCTAGTGGCATCACTTGATTTTTGTGCCAGTTTAACTTGTCTGTAGTCGATGATCCAACCGTTGTCGAAGCTGGTGTCCTTGTTCCCTTTGTGCAAATGTCAGGTCTGGTTGAGCACGTATGCATGATTGAGGACAAGTGTCTTTGAACTTATTGTTGATCACTGTTATTAGTTTTGATGTGCTTGTCAATGTCTCAAGTCACGTTTATGAGGCGTGGAAAGTTCATTCCGTTATTCAGTCCATTATTTATGGGCCGAAACGATGGAATCTTATGATGATATTTTTAGAATTGATTTGCATTATTCTGCTAATTTGATCTTGGTCGACCTTGCTAATTTGATTGACCTTGACTGCTGTAACTTTTGACCCTGTGTACTGCTGTGGCTTTGTGGATGCCACATTGCTTGACTTGACTTCTGTACATGCATATTGCTGACAATTTTATTCTTGACTACTTGTGAATGGCTGTAACTTTTAACCTCGTGTATTTTATTCATGTGTAGATAATGTTTTGTGTGACCTTGTACAGTTTTGCACATATTCTTATTCACTAATGTATATTTGATTATCTGTGTGCTGCTGTGGCCTCTGACCTTATGCACCACTGTAACATTTGCTGTAATTTTATTTATATGAAGGTACTGTATTGCTTAACTTTGTGCATTTTGTATATATCTTTATTTACATTTTTATTCAGTAATGTATCTTTGACTATTTGTGCACAGCTATAGCCTTTGCGTAATTTTCTGTATGTGTAAATTCTCTATTGCTAATTTTTTGTAACTTTCTCTAAACCTTGTGTACTGCTGTAACCTCTGTTATGGTGCAGTATGACCATTGTAGTCCTTGTGCCAATAAAACATAAACCAACCAACTCATTGTGAGACGTCCCACTATCTTGCACGCACGCACGCACGCTAGTGCACACACACACACACACACACACACACACACACACACACACACACACACACACACACACACACACACACACACACACACACACACACACACACACACACACACACACACACAAAAACAAACTATCAAACACATACATAACTCAAACTATGTGTTAAACTCATTTACTATTTTTGCCTTCACCACACTCTCAGGCAATACATTCCACTCACCAGCCACTTTCCTTGCAAAAAATCTGCTGTTCATACCCTCCTCACATGACTTCCAGGGATGGCCTCTTACTTTATCCCTATTACCCATCTATTCTATGAAACATTCAACTGTTCCTTTCTTTTGTTGTGGGCTGTTATGATTCTTTTGGCCACCTCACTTCTCTTAAGGGAAGGGCTGCTACCCAGACTAGTTTCGCCCTTTATTGAAGTCTCTTCAGTGGGAGCCAGGCCCAAGTGGAGATACTAGGCAGAAGCAATAGCAAGGTCATCTCTACCTATAGGAGTTGCCAAACAGTGTGCCACCTTTTTATTAAATTACTCTGGATTTAGAGAAAGATGTTGAAAGTTTATTTTTCACTTGGTTAGAATATAATAAATTTAGTTTAATCCTTTATCTAAGTGTGAGCAAACAAAGTTTGCACCTGAAAGTATCTTCAGGACTGGGGTAAGGTGGTACAACACCAGGAAACTCATTGCAAAGGTGGAGCAATCTAACATCACTCCTATCTCAGTATCTCCTATAATGCAAAACACATCTCCTTGCGGACAAGATTGCAAATGTAATATGTTGTGTTTAAGTGAAATAAGAATAGCAACAATATGATGCTGTGTTTATTATGTCATTTCAACTTTTGCCAGAGTATAACCTTATAAAACTACTAAATAAAAAAATTAAGCATAACAGAGCACTTTTTTTTTTTATATTGTGCTGATACAATTATGCCTGGTGTTGTACCACCTTACCCCAGTCCTGAAGATACTTTCAGGTGCAAACTTTGTTTGCTCACACTTGGATAAAGGATTAAACTAAATTTATTATATTCTAACCAAGTGAAAAATAAACTTTCAACATCTTTCTCTAAATCCAGAGCAATTTATTAAAAAGGTGGCACACCAATTGGCAACTCCTATCGGTAGAGATGACCTGCTAATGCTTCTGGCTGGTATCTCCACTTGGGCCTGGCTCCCACTGAAGAGACCTCAATAAAGGTCGAAACTAGTCTGGGTAGTGGCCCTTCCCTTAATGCATAACATTAGACATATCAGCATGGAGATGTGTTTTGCATTATGAGAGATACTGAGATAGGAGTGTTGGTATCTTGCTCCACCTTTGCAAGGAGTCGTCCTGGTGTTGTACCACCCAGTCCTGAAGATACTTTCAGGTGCAAACTTTGTTTGCTCACACTTGGATAAAGGATTAAACTAAATTTATTATATTCTAACCAAGTGAAAAATAAACTTTCAACATCTTTCTCTTAATCCAGAGTAATTTAATAAAAAGGTGGCACACTGTTTGGCAACTTCTATATGTAGAGATGACCTTACTAATACTAATGCTTCTGCCTGGTATCTCCACTTGGGCCTAGCTCCCACTGAAGAAACCTCAATAATGGTCGAAACTAGTCTGGGTAGTGGCCCTTCCCTTAATGCATAACATTATACATGTCCACTAGGAGATGTGTTTTGCATTATGGGAGATACTGAGATAGGAGTGATGTTAGCTTGCTCCACCTTTGCATCGAGTTGCCCGGTGTTGTACCACTTTTCCCCAGTCCTGAAGATACTTTCAGGCGCAAACTTTGTTTGCTCACACTTGGATAAAGGATTAAACTAAATTTATTATAGTCTAACCAAGTGAAAAATAAACTTTCAACATGTAGTAGCTATTCTCAGTTGCCTACAGCAAGAAACGCAGTTGCTTGCCATTTGCTCGGTAACCAGAATCTAAGTTGTATCAGACTAAATACCCATGAGTTATATTCATTTTGCTGCTTGTTTTTATCATATAATTATAGTTTTTAATGCCAGCACAAAATAAGAAATCCTTTCATACTTTCTTCACTTCACATTGTATCACTATGGAAAATCAATGTCACTATCAATTTTTTGGCTAATTATTTTAATCACAAATACATTTTAAAATTCTCCCAGAACTCGATTGAAGATAATTATTTTTGTCAAACAATTATTTTATAAATTCATGAAAATCCGAATCTAAAAATGAATACAGCCTCCACCTGTTCCAAATTAAGTTTTATTTTTTATTTGTAATTCGTAACTAACCTTCGAATAAAAATTTATTCGAAGGTTAGTTCAGAGATTGCCTGAAGGTTCGCACTTTTAAATTTTGCTTTATAGAGAATCATATCATGTAATGCATAATTTTTATAAACGTAATGTAGGTTTTTGCATTTCAACTTTCTTGGTTTCCCCCAATCACTCCCTGCAAATCGAAATAAACTGCAGTTATGAAGTCAACTGTTATGTACATATTATGTGGCAGTTTTGAAGTAGCGATATTTTCCCTACATTTTATCCTTCGAAACGTGTAGATACATGCGTCGAAATGAAATTTTATTTCCAAAATTTTCATAACAGAATTAATTCGCCTTTAATGGCTAACTCCCCCCCCACTCCCAAAATTATCACAAACACACACACAAAATATAGATAACATATGTGCACTTTCTTTTTGTTTGAAATCGTTATTTTTCCAAAGTAATTGTACTGTTACAGTTTTAAGCAAAAGACAAAGGTGAAGAATCTCTAATAAAATACCATTGGATATAAATTTTTAATATTAAAAAGCCTCACAATCAGAAACCCCGAGTAATGCAGTTTAACATCATTTGTTGTTCATTAAACAAAAAAATAAAAATCGTTCCTAAAATTGAAATGTGTGACTCATATAATTTTATTTTGCAAAGTTTTAAATGTTATTATTATTATTATTATTATTCAGGCCTCCATGGAGTCGAAAGACTAATCGTGGGAGGTCCTTCCTAAGAACATAAAGTCTGTCAAGACTCATTGAGGGGAGATCCCCCCCCCCCTAAGAAACACAAAGTCTATCATACCACTCCTTAAACTCATTGACTGTTTTCGCTCTCACCACTCCATCAGACAATACATTCCACGGTTCAACCACCCTCCGCGCAAAGAAACAACTGATCACCCTCTTGCTCACAGTTTCCTTTCGTAACTTCCAGGGATTGCTTCTTGTCATCACTCCTTCCCGCTGTTCAACCAACCGAAAGAACTCCCTAGTGTCAACCCTGTAACCACCTCTCAACAGTTTAAAAGTCTCAATCATATCAGCTCTCCTTCTTCTATCCACCAAACTCTGCAGTCCACATTCCCTCAGCCGATCCTCGTAACTATCCTTGTACAGTCTTGAAACCATCTTTGTCATCCGTCTTTGTATCCTTTCAACAGTTAATTTATCCCCTTCAAATCCTAGAGACCAAATCTGAGAACAATAGTCCAAGTGTGGTCTGATCAGAGACTTATACAACGGAGTGATAACCCTCTTATCTCTGCAGGTCAGTGTCCTTCTCGTAATTGCAGCAATCCCCTGTGTTACCTTCACCACCATTGCAATATGTCCCCTAAACTTCAGGTTTCTATCAACCATCAACCCCAGATCTCTTGTCTACTTCCTCCAGCATAACTCCTCCCATAGAGTATGCAGCATCCCATCGATGTTTCCCAAACCTCAAGACCTAACATTTTGCTATATTAAACTGACACCCCAATTCATTTGCCCATCTATCTAGCTTATTCAAATCCTCTTGCAGGGCTACCACATCTGCACTATTACTAATAATCCTTCCTAGCTTCGCATCATCCGCAAACAACTGAATATCCCCTTGCAATCCACTGGTAATGTCATTGATATAAAGGTTAAACAATATAGGTCCTAGTACTGAGCCCTGTGGGACCCCACTTGTAACCCTCTGCCTCCTTGAAACTACTCCACCATACACAACTCTCTGATACCTATCAGACAGCCAATCCTGAATCCAGTTGACCAATCTGACATCCAGACCCATGTGCTGCAACTTAAATATCAGCTTATCATGTGGCACCCTGTCAAATGTCTTTGCTAAGTCTAAGAAAATTGCAGTATATGCCTTTCCCTCATCTAATGTTCTTGTAACTTTATTATAAAAGGCTAGCATATTGCTAAAGCAAGAGCGCCCTTTCACAAATCCATGTTGACTCTCACAGATAACATTACCCTCATCTGCCCAATGTTGTATACGGTCCCTCACTACTTTCTCCACGATCTTAACAACTACTGATGACACACAGACTGGCCTATAATTAGACACTTCCAGTCTGTTACCACCCTTATGCAATGGCACTATCTAACCTTCCTTCCATTCCCTGGGCACCTTTGCCGAAGCCAGACTTTCATTGAAAAGCCAGGTTAAAGGCACTGTCAGTTCCCTGGCGCATTCTCTCAAAACTCGTGGTGAAATACCATCCAGTCCCAAAGCTTTACTGACATCCAGAGTACTCAGTATCTGAAACACACTCTCCTCATGTACCTCTAAACCTCGAACCAGCCCTATCCCTCTAGCATTAAAACTGACTCCTCTATGATGAAATACTCCAATAAAGTGTTCATTGAACAATTCCACTATGTCCTCTGCATCAGTCACTCTAATCCCATTTTTATCCCACAATATCATTCTTCCACAGTCATTTCTCCTCCTACTGGCCACATAGCTAAAAAAATTCCCTAGGATTTTCTTTGGATCTTAGGCCAACCTCCTCTCATATTCCAGTTTCGCTTTCCGTACCACACTAGTCACTCTTCTGGCCTGTGTCTTATATTCTTCATGCATCCTCTCTTCACCTGTCTCCTTATATCTCTTCCATAGCCTCTTTTTCGCATGCATTTCCTGTTTAATATTGTTTGTCATCCACTTTACTCCAAATTGTGTCTTCTTCTTCACTCGTGGTATACAACTTACCATTGCTGCTAACAAATATTCTTTCACAATTTCCCACACACTAATGATATCCCGGTCTTCCGATTCCTCCCTCCATGAAACTTCCCGAAGTTGACGTCTAAGACTATTATAATCACCTGCTTTATAATTCCACATAAGTTCCCGTCTCTTTGATACTCCTGCATGTCTATTCATTTTCCAAATCAAAACCATATGGTCACTCTCTCCAACTGGTCGGAGAGATGTCAATTATCAACTCTTCTGATGCTATAACCAAATCCAAAATTCTTGAACCTCTTGTTCCCTCTGTTACATGTTGCCTAAGACATTGCCCCTTAAGAATTCTAGAAATTCCATTCCCCTATTGCTACATGCATCTTCCTCTCTCCAGTTTATACTACTGTAGTTAAAATCTCCCATAATAATCATTCTTCTTGCACTTGCCAAACTTAACTGTCTAAACATCTCCTGGTCCCCATCCTCTGTGCTCCTGGGTCTGTAGCAACACCCCACTAAATATCCTGTCTTGCTTACCTCTACCTCACACCATATGCTCTCAAAATCATTTGTCTCACTTCCTTCCAAAGCCTCCACTCTTAGAGGACATAGGTCATCACTTATTATAAGCAGTACCCCACCACCACCACGCTTTCCCCTCCTATCCTGACGAAAAATGCTATACCCAGCGACTTCTATTCCTGTTATTATAACCCCTTCTGTCAACCATGTCTCAGTGATCCCAATAATTTTTGTCCAGGCTGATGCTATCTGCGCGACCAATTCCTCTCCCTTATTCCGGATACTCCTGGCATTAGTATAAAACTTATAAATGCCACTCTTTCTATACCCAGCATTATCCCTTCCAGACTCCACTGGGCTCAGTGCTACCTGACAATGTCTCCCTTCTCCCCAGTGTCCATTCTCACAAGAGGCCACTGCTGCTATCATCCTCCCTGGGACACACTGAATCATTCAGAACAGCAATCTCTCCAGATGCCAACGTCCTTCCTCATTCAAATGTAAGCGGTCTCTCGCATACAATTCCTTTCTTTCCTCAAACGCACTCCAAGCATCCACATATACCAGTCCTCTCTTGTCACACCTTCTTGCTATTATGCCATTCAATATCACTGCTCTTCTGCTCAGCTCATCATTATCATACCTAGGCAACACGCACACTATTTTTCCTCTCTCTGTCTTCTTCCATACAGTCTCAAGCAAAAATCTGATATCTCTCGCTGCCCGACTTACATTACCACTCAAGTCATTCGTTCCTACCATCACAATCATCTCATCCACCCTTTCACCTCTCTTAATTGCCATAGCCACCCTTTCTATTGTTCCTCCTGGCAAACACTCCTCACGCCTCCTATCTTGAACACCATGGATCAATGAGTCGCCATACATTATACCTCTTACCATTCTCTCTCTCCTATTGTTTCCATTCTGTCCTCTTCTTTCATTCCCATAGGTCTCTCTCATTCCCTCTCCTCTACTGCTATTCTCTTCTAGCATTCCCATACCTCTCTCTCCTACTGTTTTGATTCTCTCCTCTTCTAGCACTCACGTACATCTCTCTCATTCCCTCTTTCCTACTGTTTCCATTTTCTCCACTTCTAGCATTTCCATATCCCTCTCTCATTCCATCTCTCCTATTGTTTCCATCCTCTCATCTTCTAGCATTCCCATATCTCTCTCTCATTCCCTCTCTTCTACTGTTTCCATTCTCTCCTATTCTAGCACTTTCATATCTGTCTCTCATTCCATCTCTCCTACTGTTTCCATCCTCTCGTCTGCTAGTATTCCCATACCTCTCTCTCATTCCCTCTCTTCTACTGTTTCCATTCTCTCCTCTTCTAGCACCCACATACCTCTCACTCATTCCCTGTCTTCTGTTTCCTTTCTCTCCTCTTCTAACACTCCCAAATTTCTCTCTCTCTCCACTCTGATTCAGCTTGCATTTATCTCTTCCATTCTCCTAATCTTATCTTTCATACTTGTGCTCTCATTCACAAGACATTCCACCTCCTCTTTCAGCTCATCTATCTCCCTCTGCAGGTCAGTCACTCTTAATCTAAATTCACTCTCCCAAACAAAACCATCTCCTAAACTTTCACAGTCAATCACGCCTTCCACACTATCAACTATTATTTTCTCATTCATACATATATTTTTTTCATTCTCTCCTATCACGCTATTTGTCTTCCTACATTCATTCCCCATTCCTGGAGCAACAAGGTCGGATATTGATAATTCGACACTTATGTCCTCCCACTGCCTGCATTTTGCACACATAAGTTCTCTGCTCTGTTTAACAAGCCACATATCTAATTCTCGAGACGTATACATGCCGCAAAGTCCCTTATGATATTTCTTATAATCGAGTTCTTAAATGGCGAAGGACTTGGCGATACGCCACTTGCAACTGCGGCTGAATCTGCCATCATTCCTTACTGCCGAGTAGCGTAATCGTTAATTATTCAATTAATAAATTCCGTTAATCTGAAAACAAACCCCAACTCAACATCACCAGAGTTAAAGATCGGTACTATCAACGTAAGAAGCCTGAATGGCAAAGAAATGGAGCTAGCTGAGGAATTAGATAAGTACCAGATCGACATAATAGGGGTGACTGAAACAAAAAAGACCAAAACTGGTGAGATCTTTCTGAGCAATAAATACAAAATGTTATATTCAGGCAATAACAATCAAGGAAAAGAAGGAGTAGCCATAGTATTCAACACAAAATACGAGGCTAATCTTCTTGAATGGCAGTCAGTCTCAAGTAGAGTAATGTGGGCAAATATGAGAATGGGGAACTGGAAAATGAGACTTATTTGTGCCTATGGTCCCACAGAAGGTTCTACTAAGGTAGAAGTGGAGGAATTTTTTGAGGCTTTAGAAAAAGCAACTGACACAATGAAAAAGGAAAAGTTGGTCCTTGTTGGGGATCTAAATAGTAGAGTAGGAAATGATTGTGAGACATACAAAAATATTTTGGGAAAATTTGGAGAAAAGAGCAAAGCTAATAATAATGGCAAATATCTGTTGGATTTCTGCTCAGGACATGGACTGGTTATTACTAACACCATGTTCCAACATAAAAATGTGCACAAATTCACATGGAGAGAAGAGGCTAGGAATAAGAAAAGTCTCATTGACTATGTTATTGTTGATAGTGATGTTTTCTCCCTGGTGCAGGACACCAGAGTGCACAGAGGATTTGAAATTGGAAGTGATCACTATTTAGTCTTGAGCAGGATAAAATTGAATTTCATATTGAAAAGAATAACATGTAAGAAAGTTTTAAAGCGAATAAAAGTTGAGCAGCTCTCAGATGTAAACTGTAGACTAAAATACAGAAATATTATTGAAAAGAAAATGAAAGAGTTTGAGAACAGGAATCAAACCTTGGAGATTCAGTGGCAAACTCTGAAGGAAACATTGATTGATTCTGCCAGAGAGGCATGTGGTGAGGTTGTGTGCAAAGATAAAAAAATCAGAACTCCCTGGTGGACACAGGAAGTTAAAGAGGCAGTGAAGGAAAAGAAGAAAGCATATCAAAAGTTCCTGGCAAATAAGTCAGCTTTTACTCTTACAGAATACAGAGACAAAAGTAAGAAAGCTAAACAGTGTGTAAAACTAGCTAAACAAAAGTCATGGGAGGACTTTGGCAAGAATATAGAAAATAAATATCAAGAAGGTGGCAAAATATTCTGGAGGTTGTTGAAGAAGCTTAGGAATGGAGGAAAGAGTGCTGTAAAAGGAATTAGAGATGATAAAGGTGAAATGAAAACAGGAGAAAAACATATCCTTGAAGTATGGAGTAATTACTTTGAAAAACTGCTAAATGAAACAAGCAGTGATGACAGCACAGTGATAAAAAACACTGACCAGGCATGCAGTCAGGAATACATATCTATACTTGAAGTAGAAAAAGCCATCAAAGGCTTGAAATGTGGAAAGGCAGCAGGAGTAGATGATATTCGACCAGAAATGCTGAAGTATGGTGGTATAAGAGTCTTACAGTGGTTGCACTGCATAGTTCAGAAAGCCTGGACAGAGGGACGAATTCCCGATGATTGGAGTAGAGCTCTCATAGTATCCATATATAAAAAGGGAAATAAAACTGAATGTGAGAATTACAGAGGTATTTCCCTACTGAGTGTTCCTGGCAAGATCTATGCAAGTATACTTGAGAAACGGTTGAGAAGAATTGTGGAAGAAAAGCTTGGTGAAGAACAAGCTGGATTCAGACCAAATAGAGGCAGTCAGGATCAGATCTTCACTTTACGACAAATAGTCGAGAAAGCATGGGAATATAACAAAGATCTGTATTTAAGTTTTGTCGATTTGGAAAAGGCATATGACAAGGTGCCAAGAGAGAATCTATTCAATACGCTGCAGTTATATGGTGTCAATGGGGCATTATATCAAGCAATACTTAGTCTTTATTTGAGTTGTGAGTCAGCAGTTAGAATTGAAGGAAGTACAGGAAGATGGTTTAATGTTAAATCTGGTGTGAGACAAGGATGTACATTATCCCCTCTGTTATTCATTATCTGTATGGATCACATTATGAAGGAATGTGGTATTAAACCTGATATCAAAATTGGAGATGTTAATGTCAGCTCTTTGCTTTATGCGGATGATGTTATACTTCTAAATAAATCCGCTACAAGTCTGCAAGATTCTCTGACTAAATTGAATAGCTGTTGTAATAGATATGGTATGAAGGTCAGCAATAAAAAGACAAAGACAATGAAAATAGGCAGAATCATTGAAAATGTCAACTGTGTTGTGAATGGAGAACCTGTGGAACAAATAAAACATTTCAGCTACTTAGGCACAATTTTTACTGAAGATGGTAAACTAAATATAGAAATAGACAACAGAATCAGCAAAGCTGGTATCGTGGGAAGTCAATTGAATAAATTCATATGGAATAAGAAAGAAATTAGTCGGAACACTAAATTAGCTGTATACAAGACTGTGTTCAAACCAATTTTAACTTATGGATCTGAGAGCTGGGTCAGAAGTAAAACACTTGACCAAAGACTAGAGACCACAGATATGAGAGTTCTGAGAAAGATTAGAGGCGTGAACAGATGGCATCAATGGCAATATCATATTAAAAATGAGGATATTAGGAAAGAACTTGACATTGTCAGCATCCAGGAATGCGTTAGCAGAGCTAATCTCAGATGGTATGGTCACTTAAATAGAATGGGAGAGGAAAGATTAGCAAAACAAGTGTTCTCTGCCAGGTTGGCAGGAAAACGACCCAGAGGAAGACCAAGATATAGGTGGATTGATATGGTACAAAGTGCCTTAGACGATAGAAATATAAGATCTGATAATGTTGGCGTCTTGACAAGTAACAGACTGATTTGGAGGAAAATTGTAGATAGGAAGTTAGTAATGATGTAATTTTTTCATGTAGTACTGTCATATCCTGTACACCCCTTGAGGGTACATGGCAGGAATTTGATGATGATGATGATGATGATAAATTCCGTTAAATAAATAGAAAAAAAAGTACAAACAATTACAAGCAAAACAAAACATTTAAGTACACTAAATAAAATGAAATATAATTAAATACAGTAATGAAAACTTAGCATCATTTTGTCTTCCACTGTTATGCATTCGATTCCGACGATGTATTTAAAAAATATAAATATTTGACATAATATTTCCAATGTAAACAAGCGTTTTGATTATTTATTTTCCCACATGTGAAATTTTCGTTTTTATTTGGGAAGAGACACAATAAATAAATTGTGCAGCAAAAATTATTCAAATATCGTAGGACTGTAAAGAAATTCCAAGTAATACAGTGCACATAGAGACAATAATCCGTTAATGGCAGGGGGGGGGGGAGATAATTGCATTTTAACAGATAGAATGCTGATTAAGTTTTATCAGCATTCTTTTATTTTATTTTATTACATTTTTATTAGGTCAAAGGGATTTTGAGTATATTTGCAAACATATATTCAACATAACTTAGCCAGTTTTGTTATAAAAAGTGCTGCATTTGAAGAAATATTAGCAGCATAATAATAAAATAGCAAAATTCATAATGCTTCAGAATAACTTGATAATTTTGATAATACCAAAACAAGATGAGATGCATCTGTAGAAATCTATTATTATTATTAGTCCTTTTAATTATAGACTCTGTAAACATATATTTAATAAATTGGTTGTATTTTTGTGTTTTTAATTAAATAAATTAGCTTCCTTTTGTCACAGATAGTTTTCACTTCTGAACTACCTGGACTGTTGTTCTTATCAATATTACTAAATTCCAATCTCCTTCTCTGGAAATTTTCTCTTACAAAACGTTTGACTTGTGTTGACCAATCACTGACTTAGCAGTTTAATCCAGAGATTAAATATATGGTCAGTTTAATCCATAACATTCTTATGAATATTTCACCCTGTGATTTTCCAGAATCCTGTTAGGAAAGAACAGATCGCTGAGTATTGAACTTGCGATCATTTTAAAACATGTTTCGAAGACAACAGAGGAATTTTTTGTGTGCTGCTGCTATTTATATTAATTAGTGGGTAAGAGCAGTTTCTTTATCACATAAACAGAGCATTTGATTTTCAAGTTTATTATTATATATAAATTAAATTGATTTTTCAGTTCATTTTTTTTTGTGCATCAAGATTCTAGTTATTTTAGGGTAAAATGTTGAGTAAAAAAGTGGATGTTAGCGAGCATAGCAAGTTATCGTTACTATTGATTGTTTCTACGTTTTAACTAAAGCTGGAATTATTATGCTTATTACTGCAACTTAAAAAAATCAAATTTGGAGTTGAATAAATCTTAATAATTGTGCGATAAAGTTAGAACTGAATTAATCCTATATATATATATTATATGCTTTTTATGTGAATCCCAGGCCTCCAGTAAGTAAGGTGGTCTCACACTAGGCGACAAAATTTACCTTTCTCCTAAAGTTGAGTGGTTGGAAAGCAGATACTTTAACCATTCTATCAACCAGGGAAGCATACTGTGCATGTTACTGCAAACTGAAACGTTTTATATTTAGATCATAACATAACATCATTGTCCAGAAGGGTGAAGCAAGATGCTTTTATTCTCCATTGTCTGATAGGGAGGATGAATTGAAGGAAAAATTTATGAGCTGAGAGCTCGCCTTGGGGGGGCACGGAGATTAGTCACTGTTCCAAGTATTTAGGATGGCTTTTGGCCTCTTGTATTTGAAGAGGTCAGTTTCTTCATTGTTTGCTGCCTGTTTAACTAGATCATTGGGGTGTGTAGAGATCTTTGAGAAGAATTTTTCTGCTGTAGTTAGTAGGAAGGAGTAGATGTAAGGAATGTTTGTATCTCTATGCAGTTGTACGTTCCTTACAAACCACGGTGCATCCAATATCATGCGCAAACACCTATTTTGCACTCTCTGTAGCCTGAGGATGTTGGTGTTGGATGTGTGGCTCCAGGCTGGAGATGCATATGTCATCATGGGGCGGATCGTCAGCAGGTAGAGGAGCACTTTGATTCTGGTATTTAGTTTGCTTTTTCTATTTATTAGAGGGTAAAGTTGTGCAATGGTTTTAGATGCCTTCGTGCATAAGGCTTTGATGTGTGGGTTGAACGTTAATCTTTTGTCCAGAATTACTCCAAGATATTTTGTTTCTGTTTGCTAGGGGATTTTGGTGTTGAATAGATATAGGTCCCCCATGGGAGTTACCATTCTTCTGGTGAAAAGTATCGCTACACTCTTTTGGGGATTCACTTGTAATCTCCATTTGGAGAACCATTGTTCTAGTTGTAGCAGGTTTTCTTGCAGTTTTTTAGTGACAAGATGTGGTCGTAGAGATCTGGCAAGTACTGCTGTGTCATCCGCATAAAGTGCTAAGATGGCTGACATTGGGTTATGTGGGATGTCTGCCATATATATTGAGAATAAGATCAGTGCCAGTAGGGAACCTTGGAGAACTCCTGCAGAGATCCGTCGCTGACTTGAAACTGTACCATTTATTTTGACTTGTATGTGTCTGTCCTGGAGGTAAGATTTAATCAGGTGGACGATTCTTGATGGTATGCCTGCTGAAATGAGTTTGTGTAGTAATCCCAAGTGCCATATCTTGTCAAAAGCTTTCGCTATGTCAAGGAAGACTGCTCCAGTGTGCTGGTGCCAATTGTAACCGGTGGTGATGTACTCAATTATCCTATGAATTTGTTGAGTAGTACTGTGATGTTGTCTAAAGCCAAACTGTTCCTTAGGAATGATATTTAACTCATTTACTGAGGCTTAGAGTTTAGAGAGAATGATTTTTTCTGCAATTTTGCCTAAGTTTGAGATTAGGCTGATGGGTCGATAGCTTTCAGGCAGGTATGGATCTTTACCTGGTTTATGCACTGGGACCACATCTGCAACTTTCCAATAGCTGGGGAAATAGTTAAATTGGAACATGGCGTTGATTATGGTGGTGAGATATACAACAATTCTTCGGGGCAGCAGTTTAATTATTCTATTTGATATGCCATCTGGGCCAGGGGCTTTTTTATTCTTTAGCTTCTTTAGAACTTCATAGATTTTTGCTGGGGAGGTGTTTGGAGGTATGTTGTTGCAGGTATCGGTGACTTTCAGTGCATGTCTGACATGGAGGTGGATTTTATATACATGCTTGAAGTCCAAGTTGTATGTAGGGCTACACTGTTTTTTTAGGTTCTTTGCTATTTCTTCATGTTGTAATTCCATAAATATAATGATTTTTGCTACAATTTTTATTACTTTAAATTCAAAATTTTTATTTTTAGTGAGAATATCTGAACTTTACAGTTGATGAAGTTCCTATTTTTACCTTGAATAGCAAGCTTAATTTGATTGCATTTAAATTCTTTTCTTTTCTTTTTTTAAACTTTTATCCTTATATAATTATTTAAGAACTTGCACCAAAATAAAACAAGTGACCTGTTGTTATTATGCATTGAATCAGATATAAAGGACTCGATTAATTATGATGATATTATAGATATATTTGCTAAAACCAAAGCCAGAAAAAAAACAAAAAACTTTTAGTTATTGATTTTTTTTAAAATTTAAATTTGAACTGATTTATTTTTATACTTTTTTAAAATGCAAATATATGTATACCAATGTTGTATTGTGTTATTAAAATTAGTTATGATGGAAATGTTGACTTTTATTTTTAATAAACTAAAAAAAAAGTGCTTATTTTTGAGACCTCAGGTCTCCAAAAGTATAAATGCAGCCCTGGACACTGCCTGTTTGTAATGCTAGCAGTGAATGCTCATTTTCTGTACTTAAACGTGTTAAAAATATTTACACAATTCTTTAAGTCAGATGCATTTGAGAAATTTTCTAATTATGTTCATAGAAAATGATATTGTTGAATTATTGCTGTTTTAAGGATACTTGTGACATAAGACTGAATGATAAATGCACATAAACACAAGAAAGATATTTAATTAACAAAATATTTCGGTCTGGAAATAATTTAACCAAATATTTCCAGACCGAAATATTTGGTTAATTAAATATCTTTCTTGTGTTTACGTGCATTTATCATTCAGTCTTATGTCACAAGTATCCTTAAAACAGCAAATTCTTATCCTTCACAGGGAAAATGCTACCAAACTAACTGGTAATATAACTGGTACAATACCGGACGACTCGTTTTGATGACAAGTCGTCCAGTATTGTACTACGTACTAGGATCACTTGCATTGGCTAACGCTAGTGTCGCCGATACTTTATAGTTTACTATATTCGGCAAGAAACTCTCTGATTCCAATCTTTGAGTTTCTTATTCGGTTTTAAAACTATGTGGGATTTAATATCCCCTTAATTTAAGTAACATTATTTACATTGTACAATACTGGACAATGTCACGTGTTCTTGTTCTCGTTCATACAGTCCGAGCTCAGATTGAGGTAGATTTTTTATTAGAGCTGACCACACTTGATGGAGAATTAAACCTTGATTTTTATTGCATTGGGTTGGGTTTTTTAGCATATTAGCAGCTTCTTTAAATTTTCTTATATAACTTGTTTCCTGTGTATGACATCGTCGTTTTTTTGCCAGAGTACATCGTGTCCAGTGGAAGTGGTATGGAAAGCAAGACCCATTTTTTGTTCTCTTTTGTATTGTATGTCTTTTTGGTGTTCAGCCATGCATATTTCTCCAGATCTTCCTGTCTGTCCTACGTAGCAAATCCCGCAAGAGCAATGGATTTTGTAGACTCCTGGTTTTTTAAGAGGATGATGAGGTGGTTTTTGGATGTAGGAATCTTGAGATTTTTTCCATAGGAAGGAAGGCTACTTTTATGTTGTGTTTGTTCATTAATTTGGCTAGCTTGTCTGTAACATTTTTGATATAAGGAAGCGAGATTGCGTTTTTGTAATCTTGTTTTATTGTGTTGTTAGCTGGAGGCATTTTAAGGATTCTCTTGATGGTTTTTGTTTCATATCCATTCTGTTGGAGATTTATGTTAAGTATTTTAGTTCTTCATTACATCTTTCTTGTGTGCTGGAAATATTGTATGCTCTGTCTCGAAGAGTTTTAATTAAGATCATTTTTTGTGAAGAATGGTGGTGTGAGGTTGCATTTAGAAATCTTCCAGTGTTTGTCGGCTTCCTGTATACTGAGAAGGAGAGTTTACTTTCTTCATTAATTTCTAATAGAATATCCAAAAAAGGAAGTTTTTTATTTTTTTCTTGTTCTAAAGTGAATTTTATGGTGTTGTGCAAATTGTTGAGATAATCTTTGAAATTGATAAGTTCATCTGTTCGTCTACATATACTATATATACTATCGTCCACATAGCGTAGCCATATTTTTGGTTTTTTATGGTAATTCTTAAGAGCATTGTTTTCGAATTTTTCCATAAATAGGTTTGCTAATACCGGTGATAATGATGAACCCATGGCCAGTCCTTCTTTTTGTTCCCAGATTCTATCTTTATAGGTGAAAAAAGTATTGTTTATACAATGTTTAAAAAGATTCAAGATGTCCGGAGGGAAGAAGTCTTCTAGGAGATTCAAAATTTCTTGTCTCGGGACGTTTGTAAACAAACTGATAATGTCGAAACTTGCTAAGATGTCTGTTGGACCAATATGTATATCTTTCACTTTTTCTATGAAATGTTTACTATTTTTTATGAAGGAAGATGTTTTTCCTATATGTTGTGAGATCATGTTGGTGAGGTATTTCGCCAAGTTGGAAGTCGGTGAATCTCTTCCATCTACTATTGGTCTTAAAGGTATATCTGTCTTATGGATCTTTGGAACACCATATATTCTTGGTATCAAAGGATGTTTTGATTGTAAGTATTTTTTAAGTTCTTCCGTCCAGAGAGGCACTTTTTTTTATTAGATCATTTGTTTTTTTGTGTGTAGACCAACAATAACGCCAGTAATATGAAAGGTGATGTAAAAGGTGTGCTGCGACGAATTTCAAATATTAACCCGAGAGCAATGTATGTATCCTGTAGTTCACATTCATTAAATTTAGTAGTGAATTGCACTGCTAATGTTTTAGATGCCACAGCATTTTTTGATTTCCAGTTTGACTCGTCGATGGGAATACCTCAAAAGATGCATAAGTAATTTTACACTCAAACTAGTCTGTGATACACAATGGGAGAGTCGAATTGACTTATTCCCTTATTCCCATTGACTTAGCCCCTAAGATATAATTTGTCCGATGTTTGTGAAGCTGCAAGAAATATCTCAAGATGATAGTTTATGTGGATTAAGTGGAAATACCATGAAATTAGATGCAAGTAGTCTTCTTAAAACTTTAAGGAAGTTCACATTTATTGCATCCTTAGTAATGTGGTATAATATACTTTTAGAAATAAACTTTACAAGTAAACAACTTCAGAATACAAGCCTTGATATAAATGGTGCCATAAATTGTATTAATGATACAAAGAATTTCTTAATGAAAATCTGAAATGAGGATGAATTTGAAAAGATTTGAAATGTTAACAGATGCGGAAAAAATCGCTGAGGTCTTAGATGTAACGCCTAATTTTGAACAAGAAACAGTTAGACTAAGAAAAAAAAAAAAAAGGAGAAACAATTTGTGTATGAAGCAGAGGATGAATTCATAACAGATTTTAAACAAAAATTTAAGATAGATTTTTATTTTTCAATTATTGATGCCGTAATTGCATCTGTTGATGAAAAATTCAAGCACATGTCTACAATTAACGAAAAGTTTGGTTTTCTATTAAATATATATGAATTTCAAAAAATTACTTCAGCAGAACTGCTTAAAGATGTTTGACGTTAGAAAATTATTTAACACATGATAATTCTATAATTCTAGAGATATTGACAGAACAGATTTTTGTAGTGAATTGCAAATAATAGCAAGGCGAATTCCAGAAAATACTTCCTCATTAGATGTCCTGTCATACATATGCAAAAATAATTTAGAAAATAGTGTTCCAAATGTGTTTATTGCTCTGAGAATTTTTTCGACATTGCCGTAATCGGTAGCAAGTTCAGAAAGGAGTTTCTCGAAATTAAAACTTACAAAAACTTACACTCACTCAAAAACTTACACTCACTCTATGATGGTTCAGGAACGACTCACTGGTCTAGCAATAATATCTATAGAGCATGAAATTGCATCTACAATCAATATAGATGAATTAATTCAAAACTTTGCCAAAGCAAAAGCCCGACAGATTAATTTATTTTTCATAATTTTTGTATTTAAGATGTAATAATTTTCTTGCTATAAAGATATTACGAGTAATCATATATGTATACAAATGTATTGGTTTTGATTAATAAATTTTATATATAAACATTTATATATAAATTTTCTATATAAGTCGTTCCTCAAATTTCTTTTTTGAACCTTAATTTTTTTATAAAAGAATTAAGGTATGTCTCAGGGCCTAGTTAAAGGAAAACCATGAAGCTGAAAGACAATAAAACATATTCAGAATATAAATTTTATTATTCTACTTAACAAAGAATTGAGCTAATGTAGTTTGGCGGGCATTTTGTTTCTTTTTTTTCATACACCCGATGGTATGGCCCTATTGCCTCTTCTACTCTTCTGTAAATTTTACTGCTTCTCTCTTCATCAGGGTGAGCTTCTAAGAATTGCTGCTTAAAAACTTTGCTTGTATGAAAAATATTATATGCTGCTGATTGTTATAATCCGCTTGCAGGCAATTTTTACGACCGATCATAAACAGCAGTATTCTCTTTCCCAAATGTTGAAAGGGTTCGATGTGTGAAAATTAACAATACACAAATGTTATTAGGCATTCTGGGTCCGAGCTTTTCGACATATTCTCGAATATTATTCTCCTCAGAATATTTCCACTATAAAATATTTATTCATAAAAAATGCTTAGAAAACTAAAATGACAAATTCCAGGAACTTCTCGCGGAACACAGTTTGGGAAACTCTGGTATACATGGTGTACATGGAAGTAGTGTAGTATGCCATTAAAAATAACTTTGTAAAATGTTTTAAATCGATAACTAAATTATTTCATTCTGGTGAGTGATTTTTTAAAATAGTTAGCCATAAAAATATATAGACAGAAAATTTTTAAAATCTGTAATATTTATTTTTAAGATGTATATAGGCGCACTAATCGAATTTGGGTATCGAAAAAAATGACGCACTAATTACTGCATAGAGTCATTGTATAGGGGCGCCTAAATTTTCTTTGCCTAGGGGTGTCAGATACTCTCGCACTGGCCCTGGGCACATAGCAAAAGCGGTTAAAGCAGCTCATCAGATCACTTGGTTACTGAAGAATACTTTGACAAGCGGAGACAAGAAGGTAATTGACTAAACAAACACACGTAATAACCATAATAAGTTTTAATAAGTAAATATTTCATCCTAAGTATCTTAGGACATCGTCAGTATAGTTAATTCAAACAATGCTAGGAAGAACATACAGTTAGGGCACATGATTACAATGAAATCCCATTGTGTGTAGTAGCATGCTATAGAATTAAATTAAAATATAACAGAAAAAAAATTACATTAAAATAAGATAACATATATAAAGAAATTATTTAACACAATTTTGTATGACAATTTCCCATACTTTAGGAATAGCAAGAATGTCATTATGGTTTAGATTTGGTCTGTGAAGTAGGGCTTCAGCACTTTCTTTATATAAATGTTCATGTTTATATAAAGATTTATGTAAAAGTTTGGTCTTTTCCCAGTGGATCCTATGGTTTGGGTTTTCAACACCGTGTTGAGTGAGGCCAGATTTCTGTGGTTTGATAAGATGGATATGGTTTTGATATTCCGAAATATGTTTCTGAACAGATCTACCTGTCTGTCCATAGTAAGACAATTTACAGGACCATGGAACCTCGTACACTCCAGGTAGCATCAGAGGCGAGAGTTTGTCTTTAGGAGAAGGTAACAAGTTATAGATCTGGTTGATGGGTTTGTAGGTAGTAGCAAGTTTGTATTTCTTCATAATTTTTGTAAGACATTTGGAGATGCCTTTGACATAAGGTATGGGAATCCTGTGGGCTTGTTCTTTTCTACGTTGGTGTGGGGAAGTGACTGATGATTTTTTGAGTTATTTTAACTCAAAACAGGTTGTATCCATTTAGCATGGATACAACCTGTTCAGAGACGTATTTTGGAACATCAAGACCATATATCCGTCTTATCACACAGCAGAAATCTGGCTTCGCTCAACACGGTGTTGAAAACCCAAACCATAGGATCCATTGGGAAAAGACCAAACTTTTACATAGATCTTTATATAAACATGAACGTTTATATAAAGAAAGTGCTGAAGCTCTACTTCACAGACCAAATCTAAACCGTAATGACATTCCTGCTATTCCTAAAGTATGGGAAATTGTCATACAAAATTGTGTTATTTAATTTCTTTATATGTGTTATCTTATTTTAATGTAATTTTTTTTTTTTAGTTATATTTTAATTTAATTCTATAACACACTACTGTACGCATATTGGGATTCCATTGTAATCATGCACCCTACCTAAAGTATGGGAAATTGTCATACAAAATTGTGTTAAATAATTTCTTTATATGTGTTATCTTATTTTAATGTAATTTTTTTTTTTTTAGTTATATTTTAATTTAATTCTATAACACACTACTGTACACATATTGGGATTCTATTGTAATCATGCACCCTACCTGTATGTTATTCCTAGTATTGTATGAATTAACTGTACTGACTATGTCCTAAGATACTTAGAATGAAATATTTACTTATTAAAACTTATTACTATGGTTATTACGTGTGTTTGTTTAGTCATGAATTCTCCACAGGTTTCAAATTATAATAAAGAAGGTAATTGTTCCTCTTTGTCAAGCCTTGATAAGACCCTATCTTGAATACTGTACACAGGTCTAGGTGCCAGGGTTTCTTGATGATGAGGAGGAGGAGGTGGAGAGAATCAAGAAGTGAGTGACTAAGATGGTAACATGTCTCTGAAATGAACCTTACGAGAACAGGTTGAAGAAATTTGGGTTACAGAAACTGGTTGATAGGTGGAAAAGGGGTGATATGATTGAGACAGAAATTACTGAAGGGATTTTTACAAGATTAATTCAGAGGAAATTTTTCAGAACAGGTCTGGTAGTGGGAGAACTAGGGACCATCGATGGAAACTGAGTAAGAGTGTATTTATGGAAGGGCTTTAGAACCAGATTTTTTGCTTGGAGAGTAGTGAATAAGTGGAATAGGTTGCTAAAGTCTGTTGTGGGTGTCATGACTGTGAACGAGTTCAAAGCAAAGCATGATAGATACTGCACAAATGTTGGATAATTCTTGATATGATGTTTAGGGCCTCCCTCGATGAGTGTAAGGACTCTGGAGTAGCCTGTAATAATAATAATAATCTACCAAAAACTACTAAAATAAAGAGTCAAAAGGCTTCAGTTTGGTGATGCAAAATTACATAAGCAAAGTGGACTCTAAGTATACAACTGTTTATCTGTCTATCTCATCCAATACAGCTGTCACCTTATTGGAATAAATAAGGAGATTACTAAAACATGACTGCCTTTAGCAAATCCATACTGTCCATCAAAGATAATACCACTGTTTTCAACTCAATTCTGGTTCTCACTAGCCTCTGACACTTTAACCACAACACCTGATGCACATATTGGTCTGTAATTTGATGCTTGAGTTCTCTCACCTCCCTTTGTGAGAGAACTGTCTTCCCTTCCTTCCACTCCTTTGGAACTTGATCCAATGTAAGACTCATATTAAACAAATATCCAAGGAAGAATTCAACTCCCTGCCACAGTCCTTCAAAATATGTGGTGATATATTATCAAGTCATACAGCTTTATTAACATGAAGTTTGTTCAGCTCCTCCATATACTTCTTGTTCACTCATTGTTAGGCTCTCCTCCTCCTCATCTACTGCTCTCAAACTCTCCACAATGAAAGATCTTTATGAAATACTCATTCAGTATCTCAACTGTATCATCTACAGCCATTGTCCTTATTCCATTTTTCCGATTAACGTAATTTGATCATAAGCAATCTTTTTTTTTTGACAGCTACATATGATTATTATTATTATTATTATTATGTGACACCTCCAGGGAGTCCAAAGACTCATCTAGGGAGAGTGTTCAACAGCATTGAACGATTGATCTCTTCCAGCTATTAACCATGCTCACACTTGCTTAACTTTTTGCGTGAGCCATTAGTAGCAGAGGCTCTACCAATCGACCAACTTTTGCTGGCAAAAATTTCTAGTCGCCAACCAGATTCGAAAGCAAGTCTTCCTTCGTACGGTCAAGCGCTGTGGTGTGCAAGCGCCACATCCATTGAGCTACACAGGCTCTGAAAGAACTTGTGTAGAACCTCTGAAAAATATTGAAAGAACTCCCTAAGGTTTTGTTTTTGGCTTCTTTCACTAACTGTCGCTCATTCTGCACTTTTGCTACCCTTCCCAACTAAGTCACCCACCATGCCTGTACTTTATACTCCTTATGAAATTGATTGTTCTGTTGCCTCCATATACCTTCTTACTCTGTATTGCATGCTTAATCTCTTCATTCATCTATTTCTCACCTTATTTAATCTTCTGACTCTTGGAATATATTTAGACTTTGCATCTATTAGGTAGTTTTTAAATAGCACTCAAGCAGCATTGATCTCCTTTTTTCCCAACTCCTCATTCTAAGCCACAGCTGCAAGCTGTCTCCTGAGCTTCTCACAATCATGAGCCTTGTAGCTACACAAGTTCCCTTTCCTCACAGAAGTCCTCACATGACTGGCAACCACTCAGGTAATAATTTCATAGTCACTCTCACAAACTGGATGCAGATTTGAAACCTCATTTATAATGACATCCTCTGATGAGATGATCAAAGCTAAGACTCAATCCTCACATGCTCTCTATTACATACTGTCAGAGGTGATTAACCCTCAAAAACTCAAGAAATTTATTTTCTTTATTTTCAGTTTCTATCTTGTCACCCTTTTTGTATTTGTTTATACATTTCTTGCTTGCTACCCTCCACATTATGAGATTTATAATAACATCCGACTAAGTATTTCTTTCTATTCACCTCTATCTCACACTATACTGTCTCAAAACTATCACACTGCCACTATTTCCTCCTTGCATCTGTACCTTGTATGGACATAACTCTTTTTCTTTCATCAATAGCACTCTACCTCCCTTTTTTCCCTTTCTGTCTTCATGAAAAACATCATACCCTTCCATTTCTATTCCTGTCAGGTGTCTTCCACACCTAACTAATGCTCACTTATTCCAACCATTAATGCAACCATTTCATTTCCCTTGTTTCTGATACTTTTTAGCATTTGTATACAAACATAACAGCTCATTTCATATACAAACATAACACATTTCATACCACTTATTAGGTGTGACTTCGAGCCATTTCTCATTCTCCTTACTCATCCCAGAACCTTCTTCAAATCCTACTGTTCTTCCTCCATCCCATTTTCTTCTTGTCTACACACATTTACTTCCTTTTGGAGCATCAACCTTTCTCACGCTATGTTCTCTGTCCACCCCGAGTCTCCCCATTTCTATGTTTGTTTTGCACACTTTTTCTCATGCTGCTCGCTTCTCCATTCGTAAGCACCAATTCTATCTCTCCCTTCTTAACTCTCCTGCTCTTTCACTTCACTTCTTACTTTCTCTGATTCATTCTCTGCACTCATCACTCTCCATTCCAGCAACAGCAGCAGTTTCTCCAAATTAGTCTAACCAAAAACCATTCAAATGCAGTCAATCACTCTTATACAGATCGATTTATCCTTCAAACTCCTTCCACACATTAACGACTTCACTCCTTTCTCTTTATATGTTTCCACTAACATATCATTCATAATCCTTGCTCTATGCCTCATCTTATTACTGTCATACTTGGGCAACACAGTGACACACTTTCTTATCACACTGTTAACTGTTATTCTTCTCAACAACCTCTTGATATTCATTCTTACCTTCTTGTTTCCAGTCAAGTTCTTTGTTCTTACTGCCACTACCAACTCTTTATGTTCCTCCTACCCACAAAAAGGTTATGTGTAAACCTATAGTACATTTTGTACCATGAGTGAGTTAAGGTTTTTTTTCTATTTTTTTTTCTATTGTTTGTATTTTTAATTTATTTTTTACATAGCCTGGAAACCCTGCTCTAGAGACCAAACATGGAACTTTTGCAAGCCCGCCAATAAGCAGGGAAGTGGTCTTGCACCAGGTGATGAAATTCATCTCCCACCTAAAGACAGTTGCAATCATCTATGCCTGTGATAAGATTCAAATGCACAGCCTGTTTGTTGGAGAGCAGGTATGCTAACCACTTGGCCAACCAGGCCAACAGACTCACTCTTCATATCCAACACCTCAGTCACTCTTTCATTTTACCTTCCAGAAAACAAATTTTGTGCATCCTCTTGTTTATCACACCTCTAATGGTTGAATCACCATACAATGCCACTTGCAAGTCTGCCGTTCCCTCTTTCATACCAACATCATTCATTCCTGTTTTCTTCAGTATTCCATAGACATCTACAGTTCTCTTCATTCACTTTGCATCTGCTTCAACTCTTACCCCATCTTCACCAACTTTGTTTTCAAATGTTGCATCATCATCCACTCTCACTACCTTATCATCAGTCATACAAGGTTGTTTGCTGACAACCCTGCTCACCATCTTTATGTTCCTCTCATGTAATTAATTGCACTCTGTTTTTTAACATCATTATCATACACTTTATCTTTAATCTTCATCTTCAAAGTGGCTTCCTCTGAGTTGGGATGAACATACAAATATACAACAAGCATTAAATATGAATCGTTACATCACTAAAAAACACCAAATGGGTAGGAACCATTACACAAGAATACAAGTACAACAGAAACATGTGGAGCATGGATGCTGGCACATGGTCAGTCATTGTTCAGCAGGAGTGTCCGATAGTTTTCAGAAAAATTGAAGTTTGATGTGTTTAAAGATCTAATGAATGACTTCCAAATATCACAAAATCATCCCTTGTTTCTGTTTAGAGTGGCTTATGAGTGGATTACCATTATAGCCTCATGTTGCGGGAACTGAAGTTGTCTTTTATGTATTGTATGGCGCTCTTATCCCATTCAGTGTTATGGTGAGCGTGGGAGAAATGGAATGCCAAGCCTAAGCTGTCTTCTCTGTTGTCATTAACATCTCCAATATGCTCCTTTTGTCTTATCCAAACTTCTCGATGTTTGCCCTATGTAATTAAGACCACAATAACATGGAATATTATAAACTCCAGGATGTTTGTTGAAAGGGTTGTGGTTCTTGTGTGACTGTAACAGATTTTGTACTATCATAATGGGTTTGAAGGCCACTCTAATGTCATGAGATTTCAGAAGATTTGCAATTTTTAGCAGAATTTTGCCAATAAAAGGGATGAACCTGTTGTGAAGAGGATTAGAGAGTAGTATTCTTTATGCTATTTTTTTAGGATATCCATTGCTGATTGATAGTTGGAGAATAGAATGTAATTCATCTGTTAGTGATCCTTCATCTCTTATAATAGAGATTACCCTCTTTTTCAGCATGTGTACAATACCTAATTTTTGTGAAATATGGTGCAACGAGGAGAAATGTAGATAATGACCTGTATGAGTTGGCTTACAATACACACCAAGAGAAATGCCTTCGTCTGCTTTTCTCGTAATTAGAACATCTAGAAAAGGTAATTTTCCTTCGTTTTTAAGTTGTAAAGTGAATTTGATTTAATGGTGGAAGGAGTTAATTGATGCCAGAAAATCGTGTAACTCAACCACACTGTGTTTCCATATTTTGAATATGTCATCTACATATATCAAAGTGATGGCTTCTGCACCTCTATCATCATTATATCCTTGGAGGACCTTGTGAATAGGAGAGGGAAGGATATGACTGAGATATACAAGTTGGTTAGGAGTAGTTACTGGATTATTGTGAAAGAGATTTTTCATTGAACAGGGATAGAATGCTAGAGGTTGTGAACAAGGAAGTGAGGAGCAGATGTATTGTGGAGAGGGATTAGTGAGCAGAATGCATTGCCTGAGAGTGTAGCAAGTATAGAAACAGTGAATGAGGTTTTAAGGCACGGTTTGATGAGCTAAGTACAGTATATGACATTGGGACCTCCCATGATGAGTTTTTTGGCTGCATAGTCTTTTGATGATGATGATAATATTATAGGCTAGTTTTTAATGTTGAGAATTGAACACGTTATATCATTTTAATATAATAATGTTAATACCATGTGTTACATTAAAAACTGCTATTGAAATAGGCTGTTCTGTTTATTATATACCTGTCCATTTAACATATATAATTTGATAGTGGTGATTTGATAAATTACATATTGATTTGTCTCTGTTAATGATGGATGACAGAGTTAATTTTATTTCAGAATGAACTTGTTGCAACAGAAATGATTAAATTGAGAAAAGAAAACATGGCCGAAACACCAGAAGGAATACAGCTAGATGCAACTAGTAAGTGTTTTACACATATATAACTCATGACTTTAAATTTTTCAGGAAATG
Source organism: Typopeltis vanoorti (assembly GCF_054136105.1). Lineage (NCBI taxonomy): Eukaryota > Metazoa > Arthropoda > Arachnida > Uropygi > Thelyphonidae > Typopeltis > Typopeltis vanoorti. Next base: position 106,179,660 of record NC_143564.1, on the reverse strand, counting down.
ATAACGTATACTAAAATATTAATTAAAAATCTTTAATTAATACCTTCCTATATTTCGGAAATGTTACATTGCCATCTTCTGGGAACAAGACAACCCAATTTAGGCTGCTAGAGGGCACTTTTAGGACTCTAGGACCAACACCAGTTGCCTTCTTCAGCCTCATTTGCTCATTAGTGCCTATGTGTACATATCATAGTTTTATGTTCCCAGAATATGTCAATATAACATTGCCAAAATATAGAAAAGTATTGATTAAAGTTTTTTAATTAAAGTCATGTGTAACCAACGTATAAGTTTATCTACAAGAATTACATATATAATTCAGTTAGTATCAACAGTGCTCTCAGGTTGGAAAGATTTTTGCAATTCATCTGGGATGCAAAGAATATTTATAAGGACTTTTCATATAAAGACAAGTTAGCTTTATAACCTTAGTTGCTTTGACAATGATTCTAAATAATGACATCTCTTGTGCATGCATCTTAGAAATCTGCTGGTTCTGTTATGAAATATTAAGTAGATTAATCATTATTTGGGAATCCCATTACTGAATGATGAAAGACGATCTTGAAATTAATATCTGTCTATAAAAGGGAAATTGTTTATTACATCTTACTTAGCCAGTCCTTTTTTACCTGATGGTGATGGTGTAGAGCAGTGCTTCCCAAACTTATGGATGTCAAGGCCCCCTTTGGAAAAATTAAGATTTCATGGCCCTCCCCATCGGGAAAAAAAAATCCTAATACAGAGATATATTATTATAATATTTATTGTATTTATATTCAATACAAAACATACACACCAGGGGTATTTTTTTCCGTGCATCACCGCACCTTTGTACACTAGCAATGAAACATTAATTTAAAGCGCGAAAAACTTGGCTGTTTTAAATGAACGCAAGATTTTGCATTTGTAATCTTTCTTGTGCTTCTTATCAATACCTTTATGAAATGAGACTTATATGAATAAGCAGATATTTACTAATATTCATTAAATGCTGAAATATGCAGCAAGCAAATTTTGTGAACCAATGTGTGATTTTTTCCATTAAAATATAAAAAATAACAAAAAAAAGAAATAATAAAAACTAAATATGTTTCTTTTAAGATAAAAAATATCTACTTAGTCTTAAAACATTTAAAATTTGTTTTTATTATTTCATGCCCCCCCCCCTCTACAAAACTAACTGCCCCCAAGGGGGTTGCTGCCCACAGTTTGGGAAGCGCTGGTGTAAAGGACAAAAACAACACTGCTTTCTCATCTGGTTGGACCTTGCCATCATACCATTCTACTCCTATGCTCCCCCTCCTATGTCTGCATAGGTTTTCTGCTGGGTCTTTTCCCCCTTCCATTGCACTTACTAAGCTTTTTTTTTTCAATAATGCTCATTCTCCATTGAACATATCCAAATGATCTACATGGTGTTTTTTTGTATAATAAAGTGGATTAACTCCTAAATTTGTTAATATTGTCAGTTGGTAATCTCTTCTGGTTTTGTTTTCCTGAGAAATCTCATTTTGATGGCTTGCAGTTGGTTGAATTGTTTGTTTGTTAAAGACCATGACTCTTGGTAAAGAGCTCCAGAAAAGATAAGTGTTATTTTGTGTAATAATTATTGACAATATTGTTTGTATTTTTGTATAATATTGTTTATTTTTGATTTCTTGTGCTGCATGATTGTTGGGCTATGCAGATTTATACTGACTTTTTTTTTTTTTACTGAATTTTGAATCTAGCCTTGAACAAAACAAAATGGCAGTATGAATGAGATCTGAAGCATGAAGATCAAATGCTATTAACAACTTAGAGTTCTCAAAAATGTTTCATTGTCATGAGTGCAACATGTATGCATGTCGAAATGCGAAAGATGTATTTGTTGAAAGAACAGGAGACAAGAGAAGATATGGATTTGTAGAAAGTGCAGTATTTTGTTAGATTACAAGTTATCAATGAATGTGAAACAGACTGAAGGAATGAAAGTTAGTGGTTGCAAAAGACTGCTGAATAATGGAATGAAAGCTAGTGTGACTGAGAGAGTGAAAGAATGAGCAATACAAAAGTATATGGAAGATATGGAAGTGAAAGGAAGTATGATGAGGAAACAAAAGGAAGGTATGGCAGAATGAAAGGGAGCAAGACTATAGGAGCAACAGATAGTGAAATTGCTGGAATGTAAAATTTGAAGAAGAGTTGTTGCAAAGAAATGAAAGAGTGGAAAAGAATAGAATGAAATTAAAAAAAAAGAAGAGATAAACAAGTCATTAATGACTCGAGAACAGCACTGTGTGGAAATTCCATTATTACATGTTTGATTAATGAGAGAGAGAGAGTTCATAAGGTCTGTTTTCTAGGAGGGAGAATGAGCAAGATAATTCATGCTTTGGATATGAGAAGGAAATGAGCAAGAGAGTTAGTATTGGTTGTGGAAACAAACAATTTATTTGGACATAAGGAGAATGTAAGGATAGGAGGTTATTGAGGAGAGTGAAAGATAACAGTATAGCGGGAAAGGTTGTTAGTGTGTTGCCAAGGTATGACAATGATGAGTTGAGAAGAGTGAGAATTATGAATAGTATGCTAAAAAGAATAGAAGTGAGTAGAAGGGAGTGCAGTTTGTAGATGTGTTGCATGTATTTAAGGGAAGAATGGATTTGTTCAAAAGGACAGATTGTATTTGAATGGCTTTGGAGTGTGTGAACTAGAGAAACTGTTGCTAGAAGGAAGTGCAGTGAGTAATGCAAGCAATATCTCATCTGTTCCACAGGAGAGTGGAACAGATGAGACTGAAGTCTTTGTGAAGAAGTAGTGGTAGTGAGAGATGAAGAAAGAATGAGAATGCAAGAGTAGCAGGAAAACAGAAGGAGAGAATGGGGGTAGATAGGGAGATATACATAGGTAAAGTAGATGTTGGAAGTATTACTGACTGTGCATATGGGAATGATCGGCATAGCAACAGGATGGATTGCGATGTGCGGGGATATAAATTCATCACCACCCTCCACATTCGCTGGCAATAGGCCAGGGAGTGTGGAGAGTGGTGATGAAGAAATGTATAAGCAACTTGGGTTAGTGAACAAGTGAAGGGTGATTGTTATGGGTGATTTTAATTATGGCAGTATAGACTGGAATGAAGATATAGCACTTATGAATAAGGATGATGAATTTCTTGAGAGACAACTGTCTTAGGCAGTATGTAAAGGAGGACATTACAGGATCAAGAGTTATAGATCTGATCATTTCATCAGAGAATGTGTTCCCTTCAGTTGGTGAAAATGATCATGAAGTGATCAACTGAGTTATGGCTAGCCATTTGGAGACTTCTCTGAGGAAAGGATATATGTGAATTACAAGGCTGGTGATTATGAGAAGCTTAGTAGACAACTTGTCACTATAGCATGAAATGAGGAGTTGAGCAGAAATGAATGAGAACTTACATGGAGCATATAGTTTAGATTAGTTATTTTGAAACATTAGCATAACTACTTTCCAACCACCAGGCTGCAGGTTTCAATCCCACAATGGACATAGATGTCTGTGATTACCTTCAGATGGGAAATGAATTTCATTTCCCATCTAATGTGGTCTGAGACTACCACCTCACTCAGTGTTGGCTTGAAGTGGCTTGTAAATGTTTTATGTTTGGTTTCCAGACTAGATGAAAAAATGAATTTAAAAAAGTACAGAAAAAGATAAAAATTAATAAAAAATATGAAAATAATCTATAGCTTACCCATATTACTAACATATCATAAGTTTACAACCTTTCATGGGTGAGAGAGTGTCATAAAAATATATATTTATTATTATTATTATTTTATTTATTTATTTTTTATTTTTTGTTGCCTCCCACCTATAGCATGTTAGTTCCATGGATGAATGAAGAGGTTTTTTGTAACTTTTTATTTTTTATTTTTTTGTATTTTTATCATCTAGAAATTCTGCTCTAGAGACCAAAAATAGAATTTTTTCAAACCACTTCTTGTCTTTATAAGCTGTACAGTGATCTGACACTCAGAAGTTAAATTCATCTCCCAACAAAATTATTAATTACTGTTTAACTGAATTTAATGTTTAATTTAATTATTATTTCCTATATATTTGCAGTCAAATCAACATCTTCAGGAACAATACACAGGTAAAGATATATGCACTCCTGCACTACCTGTGTAACAGAAACTGAAGTCAAGAAGCAAAGCAAGGCTTAACACGTTCACTGCCAACTACGAGTATACTCTTAGTTGATAAACCAGCTACACAAGCCAGTTATGAGTATACTTGTATGACACTTACCACTGGCAACGAGATTACTGTACTGACCTTGAAGAAGTGAAAATGCTTGGCTTGTGGAGCTAGCATCAAAACTGTGTATTCTCATAGATGGTATATGCTGTGCACAAGCCAACTATGAGTATACTCGTATGACGCTTACCGCCAGCAACGAGATTACAGTACTGACCTTGAAGAAGTGAAATTACTCGGCGTACGGGAACAGACTATGCCGAAGTAGCGTGGCAGCGAACGTGTTAAAGTCCGTATACTTCCTTTTGAGTTTGATTTCACCCTTGGCTGTTAGGCTGATAATCTGAGAATGGGTGTTTCCCAAATTTATTATTATTATTATTATTATTACAACATGGCACCTCTATGAAGTCCAGGGATTCATTGCAGGAGTACACTCTATCATACTCTGTTACATACATCTCATAGTCTCTGTAGTACTTAATTCTTCAATTACAACAGAATGATACCACCATCAGTGACATCTAAAACCCACCACCAACAGTATTTTTTTTGTCTGTAAATTGCATGTGTTCTCATGGCTGATTTACATGTATGCGGGATGAAAAACCATTCTATCTCCTTATGAGATTGGCTAAGAGTTATGATATAAGGCTTATGAGATTGACTAAGGATTGATTTTTATTTAGCAGATACATTCACTAGTAGTCGCACTGCTATCACTCCCAACAGTATGGCAACCAAAAAAATTTTGATTAAAAAAGTAAAATTGATTTACTCTGATGATAATGATCTCACCATTGAACTTTTACTACAAATGCAATGTCTTCTGACGTAATGTTATATCCAACCCCTCATCCCAAACAAAGAAGTTAGCAAAATTTCCAACAAAATTCAGTCTGGTGGCCACCTTCAGACTACACAAAAATGGACACACCTTTCTTTTAGTGTTGCACAGTGATCAGTATTCATTTTAGAAATTATGGACTTTACAACCGTGTTATAAATAACTATTTTAATTTCCCGACGTTTCGACCTTAATATGAAGGTCATCGTCTGGAGTATGTACAAATATAAAAGGACAAGCTGAGTTACATTTCACAGTAAGCTAAAGAAACAATGATTTGATCGCCGGTTATTCTACTGGCATGACCTCTAGTGAAAAAAAATACAAATAAAATAAAATAAAAAATAAATAAAAAAATACAGATGAAATTACAAATTAATTAATTATTTAGAAACTACATCAAAGCTAAATTCTATTTAAGATAACATGAGAGAAACATTCTTTCTTATACATAGTTTTCTTACAGTAACAATGATGTCTTATTTTTAACATTACAATTGCTATATTAGATTTAGGATTCAGGATTATCTACAGTCCTGTTTATAGTTAACTCTTGGGGAGAAAGGTTCCGTGAGTAGAATATGTGCCTTCCATATGCTTGGGATTTTTAGGCCATCATTATTGTTCAGATTGGGGTGGTTGATAAGAATCACACAGGCTTCCTTAAATTTGTGTTCATACCATGTTTTGGTGTGATGTAAACAACTGGTGCTTTTCCAGTCAATTCTATGTAAAGTGTTCAGGGCATGATCAGAAAGGCCAGGTTCACCATAGTTATTTTATTTAATGTGTCATTTATGTTCCTTTTGTCTGATAGGAATCGTGCATCCTGTTTCCCCTGTATATGGTAGATTACAGGTGCAATAAATACGGTATATTCCAGGGTGGGCCAGTGGATGGAGTAGTCTTTGGATGAGTTGAGTAAGCTTTTTAATTTTGTAGGAGGTTTAAAGGTGGCTTTGAGGTTGTATTTCTGTAGTATTCTGTTTATTTTATCTGATGTCCCTTTAGTGTAAGGAATGGTTATAATTTTATTGTGTTTGGTTTATCTTTCTTTTTTATTGAGATCTTGTAGAGAATTTTGTTAATAGTGTTTTGGCTGTAACCATTTTTTAGAAAAGTATTGCTAACTTTAAATTCATCTCTTGCACTTGTTCATTGGAGCAGATCTTCAAAGCCCTGTTTTTTAGAGTATTAATGACACCTAGTTTTTGTGTTGGGTTATGGTAGGAGTTTATGTATATATATTGTCCAGCATGTGTCAGTTTCTGTTAAACAGTGAAGGAAAGACTGCCAGAAGGAAGACGTGCGACAAGTGTATCTAGAAACGGAAGTGTGTTCTGGTTTTCAATCTGAATTGTGGACTGTATGCATTTGTGTTGTTTGTTTAAGTGGCTAAGGAAAGTGTCTGGTGGCTATGAGGGCAGATTGTGAAAATATTGTCAACATATCTAAGCCAGAATTTGGGTTTTAAAGGAGAGGAATGTAGAGCATGTTGCTCAAAATGTTCCATATAAAAGTTAGCAATGGAGGGGGGGGGATAATGGCGAGCCCAGGGATGCGCCTTCTTTTTGTAGATAGAAAGCATTTTGCCATACAAAATAACTAGAACGTAATACAAAGATATATTCCCCCCAGATATAACGGCACTCTTTGTGCCGTTATATCTGGGGAGAATTTGTTGTGTAAAAGAAGGATTGTGCAATTGATTGGGACATTTATAAAGAGGGCAGAGATGTCAAAACTGACTAATAAATCATGTTTTCTAATGTAATGTCTTTGATTATGTTTATGAAGTGTTGTGTGTTTCTGGGGTGGAGGACACACCTAATCCTCTCTTCCAAAGACCATCTGTTGTGATCTTTACATTTTTGTAAGGTTAACACCTACATTTGTATGGTGTCTACCAAATGCCTCTGCAGCTTATAATCTGCAGAGGCATTTGGTAGACAAATGAAAAGACAAGGACAGCCACACAATCCTTGAACAGAAAGATTACATGTGCTAACACTGCTATAATTGCTCAGGATTTGGATACCTGCTGAAATAGGTAACTTTCTTTCCAGAAGTAAATACTAGTGTGAAAGACTGTTCCTTGATTCTGCCACCATCCTATATAACAGTCCTAATCTCATCAAATATGGATGCTTAAAACTGCCTTAAATCTGGGAAATTCTCATCTTCAGACCAATAATGAAGAGTGCTCAATCTAGCTCACTAGATAGCACCATTTAAGACTTTAGTCCTTGCTTTGTTTCTTCACTTCAGTCTCTCTTACTCATGTAGCATATGAATGCAAATATCTTTACTTACATATTGTTCCCTGAAGATGCTAATTCAACAAAATATAGGAAATAGTAATTAAATTATTTTAGTTATTATAATGAAATTGGGAGAATGATTGTATGTTGCGCCCTTCAATTGGAAAAGGCCGAAGTTTGATTCTTGTCGTGATGAGACGAATCGTTTTATGTTTTTGTTTAAAATGAAGGTGAGTTAACCAATCTTATATGGGGGGGGGGGGGTTTGCAAGTTTGAAAAACCCAGAAACTTGAGTTTTTCATCCTGCATACAGACAAATTGTCCTTTAGGATACACACAATTTACAGACAAAAAATATTAGTGGCCGTTGTAGTCATCAGTAGATGGCATTGGTGTAGATGATAGAGACGAAGAGTTTTAGAGGAGGTGCCCTCCCTCGATGAGTCTTTGGACTCCTTGGAGGTATCATGAAATAATAATAATATCATGTACATTGTTATTTCTTTCCTAAAAATACCATTATGACCAGTAATATCTTACAGAAATATCTTAAATTTCTGTATATTATTATTATTATCATAACATACATGTATTATAAATTATTTCTGCTGCTAGGCTGTGGCACTGCATTATCATTTAATCGAGAAAATCCCAAATTATTTTTGGTCGGAACCGAAGATGGATTAATTCACAAATGTTCTACTGTGTATGCTAGCCAATATTTGTCAACATACAGAGGCCATAGTCTTGCTGTTTATAATGTAGAATGGAATCATTATCATCCTCAGGTGTTTATATCATGCAGTGCAGATTGGAAAGTTTGTGTATGGGATCACACTCTCTTGTAAGTTATTTTATTATTATAGTTTGTAGGATCTTATTATGCATTATATATTGATATCAGTAAACTGCATATCATTTTGTTAATGAAAATTGTAATATACATTTGGTGCTACTTTATTAGGAATGTAGTCTAATATTCATATAGTATCAATTTTAGCACTCATTCTAATACTATTGATTCTAAAAGATGATGGATGTATACTATAGGAATACTAGCCCTCAAATAGAAGATAATATTCCTGAAGTGTTTAAATGTTGAATAGTGAAGAAGAGGATCAACATATCTCACTACTATTCTGTGTCATCCTATAAATCACACACACACACACACACACACACACACACACACACACACACACACACACACACACACACACACACACACACACACACACACACACACACACACACACACACACACACACACACACACACACAAAAATTGCATTCCTGAATAGTGTAAATGCTTACTAAGGGGAATTATCTCATTACAATTGGCAGCGCAGGATGAGTGCTGCCAATTGTATCGATTATCATGAAAGAGTCTAAAAAGTTACCTTGAAAGGATATTTTCTGTATATGCTGTTTTCATAGATTTTGCAGCTGCATTATAAAATTGATATTAGGGTTCTGAAGTATTTTAGGTAAGCATATCCCCTAACATTACACCATCTCTGCATTTCCCATTATACAATGGAGTTACAGTGGCTCATTCTCTGTTTTTCTAATCTTGAAGTAATCATGACTAATTCTGGTGTTACCTCTGAAAATACACTTTTCCTATTGTTTGTTTTTGACTGACAGAAGTGGTGCAGAGTGGGATCATCAGCTATTATAATCCAGTTATACTGTGTTGCTTACTGTAATTATACCAAGTTGCTATTTGGAGCCCTGTGGTATAACTGTGTGATTGTGCAATTTTCTCACTCCTTTGTCTTGGAATCATTCTAATCCTTCTCTGCCACATGCAGTTGATTGGTTGGTTAGTTTGCTCTTTATGATCATTTTTGGTAAGCCCTTGATGCTCTTCATGAACACTGAACTGGGAATCTGATGATAAGAATGTAGAAAGTTTTTTACCTTGGGTATAATATAACATTAACTTAAAAAAAATGATGATAAGAAGTTGTTAATGTTAATGTGCTGCCAAAAAAATTTCATTCCATGAAATTTTTCATGGAATGGGAGAGTGGATAGAACAAGCGGCTATTCTTGGAAACTGTATAAGGTGGATGTGAGCAATAGAGAGCAAGGAGCAGGTTATTTGCATGGAAAGTGGTTGGTGAGTGGAATGCATAGCCTGACATTCTGGTGAATCAGGACACACTGAATGAGTTTAAAGCACAATTTGATGAGCTTTTTATGTAATGTATCTCCCGTGATGAGTCTTCTGACTCCATGGAGTCAAAATGGTGATGATAATAATAAGCATATGATAATCACAGACACAAAATGTGCACTAAATGTCTAGCAAATGCAAGACTAATAGAAAATCACAATGCTTTTATTTTGATCTCTGTTTACAGACATAGATCTTGAAAACAATAATTCATACCAATAAGAATGACTACTATTTTCATATGTGCATTACTTTTTTTTATGATTTCAGGTGGAATGTGCAAGTCTTAAGATTTGAACAACCAAATGTGGTTCCAGATAGTGTATCACAAGATGTATAAATCTAATAATCCTGTTGCATTACTGTCACTAATGGAATACCTCATCATCTCATTTCATGGTGTGGATATACTGACTAAGCAGGATTTTCTCAACAGCCAAGTCACACTTGCTTGGTCATAACAGTATGCAAGTTCAAATCTTTTTCTGGCATAGGTATTTAAATATTATTAGCTTGTTGTCATTTATGATGCCTAGTATGCTTATTGAAGAGCTGAAGTGGCATAAAAAATATGTTGGTCTTCAGTTTATAATTCATGTGAACTTTGCTTGCTCATCACTGTGCTATAAATTTTCAACTAATACTTCTAGTGTTCATATAAAAATGTAACAGTTCCTTTGTGGGTCTATAACAAGTTCCACTAATATTGCTTCTCAGATGTGAACCCTCTCTGCCTTGTCCCAGTCATTCCTCTCTCTCATTATCCATCCCAGAACCCTCTCTAGACTCTAGATGTTCTTATCAATACACACATTGTAGTAATGACAAGAATCCTGTTCCTGCATCAACATTTCTCATGTCTTACACTACTGAGAGAAGAGGAGTGTCTGTTTTGCTTTACTGTTCTCTCTTTCTCCTCACTTTTTCATTCATCAGCATTCCTTTAATTCCTACTACCTTACTATTTTGCTCTTCCACATCACTGCTTATTTGCTCAGATTTATTTTCTACAGTTATTACTACTCTACTTCTGGCAACAGCCTTTCCAGACGACTCACACCAAATCTGTTCAAATTAAATATAGTCCATTAGTCTTATACAGTTTCATTTGTTCTCAAGCTTATCCCACACACTCAAGATTGCCACTTAAATGGCTACAATTAATGGGGGAAAAAAGTCTGAAAAATCCCATTAGAGAACCAGATTATTAAATGATACAAATATATATGGTGGCAATATGAGCAAAGAATTAATCATTACTTAAATTAAATAGAAAAACGCCAAGTAGAAACCAATGATATAATATAAAAACAAAATTAAACATAGTACCAAATGAAAATCCAGGAAATATTAAAAAAATTATTTTTAAAAAATATGGGATGATGAAATGAAAGAAATAATTAATCAGAAAAAGTAAAGAAACATGCCACAAATGGTCAAGAAGTAAAAAATTAGAAGATTAAATAAAGCATGAAAGAATAAGAGGCATAGCTAAAAGAGAAATCAGAAAAGAATGGAAAAGAGCAGTAGTAATTTCTATTCATAAGAAATAAAAGGTAATAAAGAAGACCCTAAAATTATAGAGGTATAGAGGTACATGCATTCTGAAAACTTTATTCTGAAAGCATAGAATAGTTTTAGAAAAGGACTTTCATATACAGATCTTTCTGTCTAAAATTAATAATAGAAGTAAGAAGAATACAATTTAGAAACACACATCACATTTATTGATTTTGAATAAGCATTCAATAAGATAAAAAGAAACACTTTAATTAACATACTACAAGAAAGCCAAATACGAAATGGCATTCTGTGAACTATTATACACATATGAAGATAATGAAATATAGATATAATTGAATTATCATCTTGGAAAGAAATAATGGAAGGAGTTAGACTGGCTTGTTTAGCTCCTGGTTTATGAAGGACTTCATCTATGAAGATATAAATTGGAAGGAGAAAATGGCACATGGCAAGATGGAAATGGAATTTATACAGTTACTAAGGGGGTAATTATATGAAACTGCATGTGATGGAAGGGGTCCAGGGGTTTGATAGTGTTGGTTCTGGTAACAGCATGCTGGCTTTGTTGACTGAGTGGTTAGCATATACGCTCTCCAGCCAAAAGGATGTGGGTTCGAATCCCGCCATAGGCATGGATGTTTGTGATTGTCTTTGAAAATACTAGTGGTGGTGGTGGGCGGTAGATGACATTGGTGTAGTTGTGATCTGTTGTAATAGGTAGATTGAGTGGTGGAGACAGAGGTGTAGAGTAGGTGCCCTCCCTCGATGAGTCTGGACTCCTTGGAGGTGTCGCATAATAATAATAATAACAGCATCAGATCTATCCATAACTACGGCAGCAAATCTGCTTCTGATTGGGGAAAGTAACCATGCATGTTATTCTAAGAGGTTGCTAAATATGTGGAATTCTCAGTCAATAAAGAGTTTATATGGCACTACAAAGCTGGTGATCATGACACACTCAGGAGGCAGCTTGTAGCAGTATCAATGGAAGGATGACATTGATTGGAGAAAATGGTATAAAGACAGCTGTTGCAGAATGTGTGGTGGAGATATTTAATGAGCAGTTCATAAAGATCTTTCAATCTTGTGAATGTGATTACATGGAGAAATTGAGAGCAGTAGATGATGGGGAGGAGAGACTGACTGTAAGTGAGCAAGAGGTGTATGGGAAGTTGAGAAAACTAGATGTTAATAAGGCTGTGGGACTTGATAATATATCACCATGTATTCTGAAGGAATGTGCCAGAGAGTTGACTCTGGCCTTCACATATTTTTTTAATACGAGTCTTGCACTGGGTCAAGTTCCTAAGGAGTGGAAGGAGGGCAAGACTGTGCCTCATAAAGGAAGTGATAGAACTCAAGCATCAAACTATAGGCCTATCTGTATGTCAGGTGTTTTGGTTAAGTTGTTGGAGAAGCTTGTGAGAACTAGGATCCAGAATTGGGTTGACAACAATGGTATTATCTTTAATCGACAGCATGGATTTGCTAAAGAGAGGTCATGTTTTAGTAATCTGCTTACTTATTGCAATAAGGTGGCTGCTTCCTTGGACAGAGGAGAAGGATACACAGTAATATACTTAGATTCCACAAAGGGTTTTGATAGATTACCACATGATAAGTTGATAGTCGAACTAGAGTGAACAGAGTTGGATATTAGATTATTGCATTCGATTGGAGACTGGCTATCTGATAGGTATCAACAAGTTGTGTATGGGGGAGTGATATCCAGGAAAAGGAAAGTCACTAGTGGTGTGCCTCAGGGGTTTGTTTTAGGGCCATTACTATTTAACTTGTATATTAATGATATTGGTGAAGATTTGGATGGAGATATTCAGTTGTTTACAGATGATGCAGAAGGTTTTAAAATTTGGAAAACAAAGATGGGATGCAGAATTTATTCTTGGTGAAGATATATTGTTGGAGGTGGAGGAAATAAGAAATCTGGGGTGGTAGTGGATAAGGATCTGAAATTTAGGGGACACATAGCCAAAATTGTGAAGACATCACAAAGGCTTCTGGGAATGATGTGGAGGACACTGACTTTTAGAAGTAGGGAGATTCTTGTTCCTTTGTATAAGGCTTTGATTAGGCCACACATGGACTATTGTGCCTAGATTTGGTCACCTGGTTTTCAGATGGATGAAGAGATGTTGGAAAGGGACCAAAGATGGCTGACTAAGGTAGTTTCTAACCTCTGGAATGTTGAGTATGAGGAAAGATTGAGAAGATGCAACTTGCAGAGTCTGGTGGACAGGAGGAAGAGGGGGAGATATGATAGAGACCTACAAGTTAGTAAGGGGTTGTTATAATTTCAGTGTTCTACAGAAAATAGTGGGAGATCAGAGGAGATTCAGAGGTCATCCCTGGAAACTATATTAAGAGGGTGTGAGTTGGGGAGTGAGAAACAGGTTTTTTTCATGCCGAGTTGTGAATGATTCAAATGCCTTGTCTGAGAGTGTGGTGTCTGCAGAGAATTTGAGTGTGTTTAAAGCATGGTATGATGAGATGTGTGTGTGTATGATAAAAGGACCTCCCAGATGAGTCTTTGACTCCATGCAGTCTTGGGTAATAATAATAATGATTTCTTGGTATCTTTAATAAAATATAGTATAACCAAGTGAAAAAACTTCCAACAACATAAAAAACGATTGCTTTAAAGATTGAGATCCAACTAGAAGGAAAACAAAAAAAGATAACAAAATTTTAGAACAAGTTAATTCTTTTATATATTTAGAATGCATTATTTCATACGAAGATGAATACGACATAAATATGCATAGAAGAGATAGGGGATATTAAAGATCCAACCTTATTTAAAAGCTGAATATATGTAAAAAAAGTGAAATAAATAAACGAGAAACTGATAATAGAGAAAGTAATGAAATATATACGATGTTATGGCATATATCAAAATCGCGTTAATCAAATCTAATAATCAATGGTAAAAATTACAATTCGCCCATGATCGATTACTGTATTAATAATTCGCAGGAGGCTGTGTAGGAGGAATGACATCATCATGGTCACACCACGAGGCTTGCCTGTTTTTGCATGGTAATTTTAACCCTGCGGAGCTCACGGTAGTAAAAATTGTAGCATAGGTCACGGTATATCTGAGAGATACATTCATTACTAGTATGTGCTAAAATGCAATAAAACATAAAGAAAAAACACTGCAAATATAATACTTGATGGTACAAATTAAGTGGATATTGAATCCAACATTATTTCATAGCTGAATATAGAAACTACAAGAGTTTCGTGCAGGATATATCAAAACTAAAAGTTTCGGCAGATGCAAGCATAAGCAACCTTGTGGGCAACTCATAGTAAAGGTGGAGTAAGATCCAGATCACTTTCCTTAGTGTTTTCCATAATATAAAGCACATCTCCTAGAGCAGCGCTTCCCAAACTGTGGGCCATGGCCCTCTTGGGGCCATAGGTTTTGTTGAGGGGGGGGGCATGAAATAATGAAAACAAATTTAAAATGTTTTAAGACTAAGTACATTTTTTTTATCTTAAAAGAAATGTATTTAATTTTTATTATTTATTATTTCTTTTTTGTTATTTTTTATATTTTAATGGAAAAAATCACACATTGGTGCAGGTTCACAAATTTTGCTTCCTGCATATTTTGACGCTTAATGAATATTAGTAAATATATGCTTATTCATATGTTTCATTTCAAAGCAGAAATCTAAGAATTACAGTTTCAAATATTTCACCTGATATTGACTTTTTGTATAGCAGTATTGAAACCATCCATCACATTAAATTGTTAATAAACTTCTTTTATGTTTTTAATTCTTTCTTTATTACTAATCGTTTTACGTTTCATGTGCTTGTATTGCAAATGTACAATAGCAATATATCTATCTATATAATAATATGTGATAACGTGCCATGTCAAATGTGTATGTAAGATGCTAAAAATGTAATATATGCATTTGATTTTTGTAATATTCGCTCTGTATGTTTAGTATTAAATATAAATACAATAAATATTATAATAATATATGTCAATATTACGATTTTTTTTCGAGGGGGGCATTAAATATTTTAATTTTTCCAAATGGGGCCCTGACATCCAGAAGTTTGGGAAGCACTGTCCTAGAGGACATGTATGATAAATAAGCCTTTGGCTCTCTCTTTCAGTAATACATGATGGTTTATTTATTTTCAGTTACAATCTAGAAATCATTGAACAAAGAATAAAAAAAACAACAACTAAACCATACTATACTGACATCGGAAATTGTGTATCTCTCAGATACAATTTATTGTCAAATATCACAAACCTTTACATAACATGTGTTAAACCAAACTGGCAGCAAAAAAACAGTGTGGAATATCACTCGTAACATATGAATATACAGCTACTCATGACCTCCTCTCTACTCCTGACTACTCCACGCTATACACTGAATTGTGTAAGAATATTTATGTTTAACATTTTGCATGTATCTGTCAGATCAGCTGTGAGCTCTGCAGGGTTAAAGGCACGTTAATCAACACTCTTGCCGCGTATATCAAGGGATTGCTGCAATTAATTTCGCTGCATTAATCAAATCCCGCATTAAGCAAAACCGCATTAAGCAAGGGATACCTGTATATGGTTTGATGAAACATGTTAAAGGAATGCAAATGAAAAACCTACCCAAACAAGTTCTTCATTATAAACCATCTTGCACTCCTAATTTTTTAGGAAATGACAATGTAAACGAAATTATTAATTAGAAAAACTTTAATTAATAATTACTTATACTTCACCAATGTTAAATTGCCATCTTCAGGGATCACAAAACAATGATATGTGTACGCAGGCACTCACACTAAGCAAATGAGGCCGAAGAAAGGCAACTGAAGTCGGTCCTAGTCCTGAAAGTGCCACCTAGTGGGCTAAATTAGGTTGCCATTGGGCTGACGATCTTACAATGTAAGCTTCCCAAATTTCAGGCAGTGTCATACACTCAAATTTGTTTTGGTTTGAGAAGTTTTTCAGAGCTGAAGCTCATTCAAGGAATATTCTTTTGTACTTCAAATGCTCAGCAGTGGAATTCTTTAGTTATTCTCACATTCAGTTTTATTCTCTTTTATGCAGATGTTGTTTGTGAAATCTTGGCTCTGATCATCTGGGATTCAACTCTATGTTGCTGTGATTCCTTTTACACTAACTTTCCTCCAGATCTAAGGCTTTTAAAATAGTATCCAGAGCCACCGTCATGATATTTATTTTATACATTTTTTGCAGAAGATTTCTATATTATTCCATGACTTTGTTTAACAACTTTTACTCAGACTTATTTACATTTTTCCTTTGTATTCTCTTAAGGTCTATGCTGACTTACTTAGGAGGAACTTTCGATATTTTATTAACATTACTATTAACCTCTGACCTCCTTTTAGCTGATTCAATGTGTCTACATTCACAACACACTCAGGCAATGCATTCGACTCATCAACAACACTCCATGCAAAGAACTTTCTCCTCATTTTTCTACTCACACTCTCCTTATACAGTTTCCAGCAATGCCCTCTTGTTCTATCCCCCCCTCCCATTCTTTGAAAAATCTCTTCCATGTCAACCTAATAACACCTTGACTAGCTTATGCTTTTCAATCATATCTCCCTCTTCCTCCTATTCATGAGGCTCTGCTATTTACATTCTCTTAATCTGTTCTCGTACTCTACATTCCAAAGACCACTGATCACCTTTGTGAATCTTCTCTGGAGGCTTTCCAACATATCCTCATCACCATGAAAACCCTGTGACCAAATGTGTGCACAATATTCCATACGAGGCCTGAGCAAGGCCTTATACAGTGGTATCATAATCTCTTTATTTTTGCATTTCAAGGTCCTCTGCATCATTACCATTAGCTGATGTGATGTCATCACATTATGTGTAATGTGGTCCCTGAATTTCAGGTCCTTGTCCACCACTACTCTCAGATCTCTTATCTCACTACTTCCTTTAAAGTTTCCCCATCAAGTGTATACTTTGCATCCCATTATTGCTTACTTTGCAATATTGAACTGATAGTTCCACTTACCTGCCCATTCATGCAACCTATTCAAGTCTTCCTGTAAGGCCATAACATTTGCTTAATCTGCTTTGCTCTCCCCAATTTTGCATCGTCTGCAAACAGCTGCATATCACTAGTTAAAACCATCTCAATATCATTGACATACAAATTGAACAACAAAGATCCCTTCCTCTTTTGGGATACTGCACACTGATAAACAACTTTTTGATACCTATCTGACAGCCAGTCACTGATCCAACACAGAAGTCTGTTATTCAATCCAATCTGTATCATTTTATTTAACAGCTTGTTTTGTGGCAGTCTATCAAAAGCTTTTGCAAAATCCAAGTACACCACTGTATATTCATCTCTCCTGTCCAAAGTATTTGTCACTTTGTTATAGTACATAAGTGAGTTAGTAAAACATGATTTTCCTTTAACAACCTATGCTGATAACCACAGAGAATACTGCTGTTATCAACTCATTTCTGTATCCTACTTCTCACCAGTCTCTCTATAGTAATATCACCACAACTCTAGATATATATAAAGATTGTCGTAAAATTTAAAGCCACAGCCTTATCACCACCTTTATGCAGTTGAGCAATTTTACCTTCTTTCCATTCCCCTGGAACCTGTGTTGTTGTTGTTGTAAGACTTATTGAACAGGCATGCCAATGCTACTGCCAATTCCCTGGAATGTTCCCTTAAGATGTGTGGTTAGCCTAGTGGTTAGTTATGTGCTTCGTGCATAGCTATTTGATTCCTGTTGACAACATAAGGAGCTTAAGGATCTTTCTCAGCCATAGCCAAGTTAGCAGGTCTTGGGCGTGGACAGCAGGGTTTTTCTAGCCAGTTTGTCTGGGGATTTTCATCTATAGTCTTAGGATATAGTACTTAATCCCTCATTAGGGATGAAAATCTATAATCATAGGATATAGTACTTAATCCCTGATTAGGAGAGCTCAACCAATCCTAAGGGGTAGTAGAGGAATAGCGGGAACCCCACATGAATAAAAAAAAAAATAAATAAATAAAAATAAAAATCTTATCCCCTTATTGACATCAGGGTTATTTATTTCCTTAAATACCTCCTGGTAACTCAAAATTAAGCCAGCCTCTTCTATGCCCCTCTACACTTAAGTTCTTCATAATTCCACTCTGAGCAGGATGAAACACCCCTATAAATTGATCACAGAATACCTCAACAACATCTTTTGCAGCAGTTACAATTCTACCATTTTCATCCATTAACATCATCTTACCCTGATTATTCTTCCTTCTACTTGCCACATATCTAAAAAAACTCTCTGGGGTTTTTCTTTGCCTGATTTGCCAATTACTGCTCATACTGCACTTTTGTTTTCCTTACTTTCCTTATGAATCACTCTCCTGGCTTGTTCTTTATACTCTTCGAGTAACTGATTATTACCATTATTCATCCTGTACTGTCTCCAAAGTATCTTCTTCTTCTTCCAGATTTCATACTTAAGCCCCCTCATTCATCCATTTTACATCTACGTTATTCAGCTTTTTGGCCTTTGGATACATTCACACATTGATGCTGTTATGTATTTCTTTGTCAGTTCTCAAACAATATTTATTTCCTATCCGCTTAACTCCTCATTCCATGCTATATCTTCAAGCTGTCTCCTAAGCTTGTCATAATCACCAGCCTTATAATTCCACACATACATCCTTTCCTCACAGAAGTCTGGATATCGCCACAACCCAGGGAATCACTTCATGATCCCTCTCACCAACTGGAGGAAAGTGTCAAAATCCACTCACAAAACTCCTGATCCTCGTGTTCCCTCCTTTGCATGCTGCCTGAGATAGTTATCTCTCAAGAACTCGAGAAATTCATTTTCCTCATTCCCAAATGCTATCTCTTCATTCCAATCTATACTGCCATAATTAAAATCACCCATAATAATTGCCCTTCCTGTGTTCATTAATCCATGTTCTTTATACATTTCTTTATCACCGCCCTCCACTTTCTGGCCTATAGTAACACTGAACTAAATATGTCTTCCTGCCAACCTTCACGTTACACCACACTGCCTCATAACCATTGCCACTATTTCCTCCTTTCAGGTCTACCTTATGTGGACATAATTGAAGCAGATAAATTAACTGTGGAAAGAGTACAAAGGCAGATAACAAATATGATTTCAGGACTGTACAATGTTAGTTATGAGGAATGGCTGAAGGAATGTGGACTGCAGAGTTTGGTGGATAAAAGGAGGAGAAGTGATATGATTGAGACTTTTAAACTGATTTATGATTGATTGAGACTTTTTGATATTTGATTTTGATGTGATGTGATTGAGACTTTTGCCTGATAGAGTGGTGAGAGCGAGAACGGTCAATGAGTTTAAGGAGTGGTATGACAGACTTTGTGTTTCCTAGGAGAGACTTCCCATGATGAGTCTTGATAGACTTTGTGTTTCTTAGGAAAGACCTCCTGCGATGAGTCTTTTGACTCCATGGAGGCCTGAATAATAATAATAATTCCCCTGTTATCATCAGCAGCACTCCCCCTTCCCTTCTTTGCTTTTCTATCCTTGTGAAAAATACTGTATCTTTCCATTTCTATTCCTGTTAGAATATCGTCTTCATTCAATCATGCTTCACTAGATATTCCACTGGATATTCCACTGGATATTCAACTGGATATTCCAATGATTTTGGGGCGAATAAACTCAATCAATGAAACCATTTCATCTCCCTTATTTCTTATACTTCTGTTATTTGTAAACAAACACAGCAGTTCATTTTTAGGTCTATGACCAGTCCTATCCAAGCCACTTGTTGGTTGTGATTTTGCCATCACACCTGCCCTTGCCCAGTCAACTTTATCCACTTACCACATATATCTGCTCAAGTCTCAACTTCCCCACCCATATTGCAATATCACTGCCACTTTCAACTTCCACTCTCCCTACGTCATGTCTGTCTCTCAGTCCATTCTTCCTCAATTTCCCTGTTCCTCTTGCATTTCCATTCTCTTTTCATCTGTCACACTACTACTGTTTCGACTGCCAACCACTTCTGTCTCTTCCATACCACTCTCCTGATTTTTAACTTCATCTTTACTTCTGATCTCTTGCATACCTTACACATACACTGTACTTCCATCTAGCAACACTTTTTCCAGTGCACTCACTCCAAAGCCATTCAAATGACTTTGGAGTGAGTGCACCCCCCACCCAGTCATGCCTGTATAATTTCATTCTTCCCTAAAACACATACCATACATCCACAGACTGCCCTCCCTTCTCCTTACACAGCTCCACTAGCATGCCATTCATGATTTTGGCTCTCCATCTCAACTCATCATTGTCATACCTCTAGAACACACTGACAACCTTTCCCCCTACGCTGTTATCTTTTGCTCTTCTCAATAACCTTCTGATATTCGCCCTCATGTGTGTATGGGGATATGTGATCTAAGTTTTAACTGTCCACTTAGATCAGATGTCCCCATACCCACCACTAATTCTCTTGCATGTTTTTTTTTCTTGTCCAACACCTGAATTATCCTACTCATTCTCCTTCCTGGATAGCAGACCTTATGGATTCTCTCATTAACTATTCCGCTATCTATGGAATCTGCATATACTGCTGTCCTGGAATCACTCAATCACCTCTCTTACTCTTTTTTCTTTCATTCTATTCTTTTGCACACTTTCGTTAGTTTTCCACTATACGTTATCACTCCACATATTTCTCATTTCATTTTTTGTTCTCATTAACTGTTTCATCAAATCTTGCATGCTGACAATGTCACTCTCTGTCACTCCTGCAGCCTAGCTACCTGGTCTGCCGCACCTTACTTCCAGTTCCTCATTCATACTTTCTTTCACTCCCTTATCACTAACTTTCACTCCTCCATTCTTGTGTTCTTTCACAAGAATGGAGAAGTGAAAGAACACAAGACAAAGAACACTCCCTTGATTTCACTAGCTTTCGTTTCATTTCTGTTTCTTACATTTACACCATCTTTTATCTTTTCAGTCTGTTTTGCATTCATTGCCTCATGGTCTAATAATATATTGCACTTCCTACAAATACATACTTTCTCTCATCTCCCATTCATTTCTCTCTCTCTCTCTCTCTCTCTCTCTCTCCACAGACACAACTTGATATGATTTCTTCTTTTCCACTCTGTCTCTTTGATGGTGGGACAGCATACGTAATATAACAGTTAACATATAAATAGTTGACATATAACAGTTAATATATAACAGTTGACAGTGAGATAGTGTCTAGAAAATATGAGTACAACCAACAGTAAGATATGATGTAAGAAAGGAAGGTTGAATGATAGCAAAGTAGTGATTGTGAATGACAACAAAAAAAATAGTGCAAGAAGTACTTGAAACTGGATTTGGCAATGATGAGATCAGATATGAGACATATGTGAAGTGAAATGGGAAGAAATGTGGATATGAATAGAAGGGTGAGAAATAATAGAATGAAAAAAAGGCTGAGTGAAGTAATGAATGATTTAAGAGGGGTATTGTATAACACCTCAGTTATTCCAGATGTGATGAATGAGAGAGAGTGAAGAAAGTTTGTTTTCCAGGAGGAAGAATGAGCACAGTGATTGATGCATTGGATAATAGCAGTAAGAAAGCAAAAGCACTAGTTATAACAGGAATGAATTATTTAGTTGTGAAATATAAAATGTAAGAATGGATATAAGGAGATTGCTCGGGGAGTAAAAGATAACAATTAGTAGCAAAGATAATCAGTGTGTATCAGTATGACAGTAATGATTTGAGATGGCGACCAAAGATTAAACTGTTACCAATACTATGTGAAAAGAAAGAAATGCAGTGCGTGTGGATATGCAAGAGAAGTAAGAGATGATGCAGAAGAGTAGGTGAGTAGAAGAGATTGAAGGTCCTCGTAAATGGAGAAATCAGTAGTGTGAGTGGTAAGAATGAAAAAGCAGAAATACAGAACAAACAAGGAAATGGGGGTTGAATCAGGGTGGACAGGAGACATTGCATGAGATTTCTTCTGGAAATAATACAGAGATAAAGGTCTTGAAGATAGGTCAGCTGGAGAAACTGTTTTGCTTGAAAGGAGAGTAATGATGCTGGTGAGCAAGAGATCCGAAGCAGTAAGAGGTAATTCTTTCTTTTATGGTTACACAGTAGTCAGCATTCATAGTGAAGAATTTATGGGGACACAACACGTGTGTTAGAATAATTACTTTACTTAACATTAAGCAAGTAACAGTCAACGTTTCGATCTCTGTATTGAGGTCAACATCAGGAAAACATATATATGTAACATTCCTCTAGTCATGTGATCATCAATTTGAAACAACCAAAAAAGCAACATTTAGAAAACAACAAACATTTAAATTCATCTTTGTATAGTGCAGCATCATGTAGCTTGTATCCGTTACATGTGTATAATTTCCTGATGATGACCTCAATACAGAGGTTGAAATGTCGATTGTTACTTGCTTAATGTTAAGTGAAGTAATTATTCTAACTTGTGTTGTGGCTCCATAAATTCTTCACTATGAAAGTAAGAAGTAATGATCAGGAAGTAGGGTCAAAAAGATTAAAGGAAAGAGTACAGAGTATATATTTCATATTATTTCCTTCTGAAAAGGATATAGAAGTAAATATCATGATGTTGAGTCAACTCTTACTGGAGGTGAAAGTAATAACAGCAGTAAAAACAGGAGATCTGAGAAGGTAAGAGGTGATGGGAAAGGGATTGAATGCTTGTAAATAGAGAGGAGAGTAATATGTGTGTGTGATATATATGAGTAATATAACAATAAGTGAGGATAATGGGAGAACTGGAATGTAAAACAGATAAGATGGAGGAAATGCTTAATGCTAAATAATGAGACTGGTTGCAAAATTGTGGTTTATTATTACAATTGTACAACTAATTGTTATCCCCTTCAACATACTCCCCTCCTCTATCTATACACCACTGCATACGAATTTTCCATTGTGGACAGGAAGACACTGCATGAGAACATTTTATGAATGCTAAGATTATTAGAAATAAGAGGAATGTGGAGTTGCACTGATTGAGTAATTGCTGGAATAAGTGAGAAATGGTTAGATGTGGATGACATCTTGAAGAGCATAAAGATTGTAGAATATGATGTTTTTTGAGAAGATAGAAAGGGCAGGAAGGAAAGGAGTACTGTTGATGATAGCAGTGGAATTATGTTCATGTAAAGGGGAGGAAGAGAATAGTGGCAATGATTTGAGAAGTGTGGTGTGCAGTACAGGTGGACAGGAAGAAATATTTAGTAGGATGTTGCTATAGACCTTGAAATGTGGAAGGCAAGGAAATTTATAGCAAATTAGCCTAGCAAATAAGAAGAGGATAATCATTATTGCTGATTTTAATTATGTAAAATATGATAGATTTGAAATGACATGGCTTCTTGGAGTGGGCCCCACAGTTTGAGAACCACTGGTGTAGACGATGATGGTAGTGCACTTCATTGTAGTTGGTGGATTGAGTGGTGGAAACAGAGAATTGTAGAGTGGTGCCCTCTCTCAATGAGTCTTTGGATTCCTTGGAGGCAGTGGCACACCCAGAGGGGGAGGCCAAGAGACCCTGTCCCCCCAAAAGAAAAAAAAACACTAGAAAAATTTCCCAAAATCTTTTCCTAATTAAAATTCATTTCTTTTTTATTTATGTTGTGTCGTGTCTTCTATTTCTATACTACTTATGAATTAATGATCATTGCAGATGCTCAGTCATAGGTCGTGTGCAATGCGTAGGGGGTGTATTCTCAAATCATCTACTCATCCCCCCCCCCCCCCCAGATTAAATCCTGAGTGTGCTGCTGCTTGGAGGTGTCATGTAATAATAATAATATTATTATTATTATTATTTCCATTGCAGTATTAAAGCAGCATTGATTATAATTTGTCCCATCATATTAATCTATTCAAATGGATCTCACTGTAGTTTCATTCACTCGCATTTCTCAGCTTAGCATCATCAGCAAACTGTTGGATAGTTCCTTTAAACAATTCCCATTGCATTACATACCCAGCATCTTCCAAGTGAGTGATGTATTACATTACTGGTCACCTGCATTCTCCTTGAATCTTCTTTGCTATACGAGGTGTGGCTATTAAATAATGAGACTGGTTGCAAAATTGTGGTTTATTATTACAATTGTACAACTTAATTGTTATCCCCCTTCAACATACTCCCCTCCTCTATCTATACACCGTTGCATATGAATTTTCCATTGTTTGAAGCAGTGCTGCAAGTCATTAGGTGTTATCTGCTTCAGTAGCACAGATAACACCTTGCTGTTTTCTCCTTGACATCATGGAATAGCTGACAGCGGAGCCAGACTTGCAGGAGAAGATCATCACATATTATTATTATTTATTTATTTTATTTAGCATATGGCAGTCTACATGCAGTTATAAAAGTACATAAGTCAAAATAAATATATAGAAAGTAAGTGACAAACAATTAGAATAAAACAAAGACACTTATACTTTCAACAAACAAAGCACTTATAGGTTAATATCAAGTTGTCTGATCCAGTTTATAACAGGCGGTGTCACCTCCAGGAAGTCGTTTCTTTGGCCTGTGTATGCACGAAGACTGCACTCAGTAGAGATGTGGTGGATTGATTGATTCAGGTGCCTGCAGTCACTTTCCAGTGAGGGAATTTTTCCCCACTTGTAGAGAGAGCTTGCACATCTTTCATGTCCGGTGTGAATCCTGTTTAGCATTATCCAAGTCTTTCAGCTCAGTTCCATACCTGGGATGTTGAGATGATGCCTATCAAACCAAGTTTGGAGTTGAACATTGGTATTTATGCTCCACGTTCGCTTCCATTGTTCTTTGGTGTTGTAGTTGGTTGTTCTCAGGTGTTTAGCTTCACAGAGAGTGGGCTTTCTTGATTTCAGTCTGCTGAGCTGTAGCTCTAGTATGTCATTGTGTATAGGCAATTCAGTGTTGCTGAGTATTTTATCATATTCAGGTAGTAGAGCATCATGTCTTCGTAGGTTTGGTGGTATTATGTTACTTAGCATTGGGAGCCAGTAAATAGGAGTTGTTTTTATGGTTCCAGTGATAAGTATGTGGTGTTAAGCAGGTGGTCAATTAGTTTGGTATGGCAGCTGTCGAGCCAAACAGGAGCGCAGTACTCTGCCACCAAAAAAACCAATCCGAGTGTGGATGTTCTTAATGGGGTTGCTGCTGCACCCCAAGAAGTGCCACATAATTTCTGAATGATGTTGTTTCTGGTTCTGATTTTTCCAGCTGTGCTTTCAGCATGTTTCTTATACGATAAGGTGTGATCAAGTGTAACTCCTAGGTATTTAGGATATTTGTTATGGTGTTGAACTGAGTTTCGAAATCGGATGTTCAGCTCGTCAGGTGCCAGTTTATTGCTGAGTTGGAATGTTGACACTTCAGTTTTACTTTGGCTTGGTTGCAGTCTCCATTTTTTAAAGTAGTTATGCATAGCAGCAAGGTCATTTGTGAGAGTTTCCTTCGTCCATCTTAGTTCTCTGTTTCTGGTGGCTAACGCTTTGTCATCCATGTAGCAGAATTTTCTAGATGCTGTATCTGGCAGGTCAGCTATGTATAGGTTAAATAAGAGAGGGGCCAGTACTGAGCCTTGCGGTAGGCTGTTGTTGAGTTTCTTTTGATTACTGATATTTTCTCCAGGGATAACACAGCTATATCTATTGTTGAGCAGATTATTAATAAGCTGTATTGTTCTTCGGCACGGTAATATTTACATTAGTTTATACAGCATGACCTCTTCCAGATGGTGTCGTATGCAACAGTTAAATCAAGGAAAACTACAGAAGTTTTAAGATTTTCTTGAAAGCCCGCTTCAGTGTATGATGTCAGTGCCAGAACCTGGTCACAACAGCTGCAATTGGGCTTAAAGCCTGCCTGTTCTATCGGAACGTGTTCAAGGATGGTGTTGCTTATGCCTTTGTACAGTAGTCTTTCCAGTAATTTATATGTGCAGCTTAGCAGTGCGATTGGACAATAGTTTTGTGGGTTGTCAGTTGATTTTCCGGGTTTGGGAAGGGCTATGATCTTAGCTTTCTTAAATTCCTTTGGCAACACGGTGGTGTTTATTATTTCCGAGAATAAATGGGCGAGCCATTTTTTGATATTTTTGCCAGCATGAATAAGAAATTCCGGGTGAACTCCATCAAACCCAGGGACCTTTCCCATATTTGTATCAGCTAGTGTATTGTTGATTTCCTCATCACTGAAGCATCTTGCATATTCTGATTCGTCTTGCAGTTTTGCCTTCAGGTTTCTGGCTCTCTTTTAACTTTAATGGTATGGTTTTTATCACGTTGGCATCTCGAGATTCTAGTAATGTGGTTAGCAACTTGGTTTGATGTGACTTCTTTCTTTTTAGTAGTCATCGTTGTAGCGCCTCCTAGCTTCCGTAATACACTCCAGACCTTCCTACTGGAGTGCCTGAGGTCCAGTCCCTGAACTGTTTCGATTCAGCGTTGTTGTCTTACTGTGTCCAAGTCATGGAGGAGATCTTTTGCTATTTCCAAATCACTGCTCTCCATAAATTTCTTGTAGAGCTGTTTGCTCCGTTCATTCCATCCAGGGATATATCCCTTTCTGTAACCCCTAAGGATATGTTTTTTAGCTGTAGAGATGACAGCTCCTACAAATCAATTGTAGTTATTGGGTACAGGAGGTATGAAACGAACACACTTGTCAAGGTCAATGGCATATTTTTCCCAATCGGCTCTTCGAAGGTTCCATCTCGAGTGGGGAATTGATCGGACAAGAGGTATTTTTATGCCCACTTCAAGGAGGACCGGTCAGTGTCGGCTGTGAGGGAAGTCACTGAGAACTCTTCTTTGAGCAGGTAGAGGTTCATTCGTGTTGTTAGAGATGACAAAGCAGAGGTTAGGTTTATAGTCTCTTCTCCGTGCTGCTGATCTGAAGGTGCCACATTCTTTAGCATCAAAGACCAAGCAGATATTGGAAGTTTCAGCCCAGTCGGTGAAGGCTATGCTGCATTCATCATTCTGAGCATACTTCCATAACTCATGGTGGTTATTGAAGTCTCCCGCATATATAGTTGGGTGGCTCAAAAGAGGAAGGACTTGTTGAGGCCATTGGACGTTTGGTGGCTTGTAGACATTAGCAAGCGTCAGTTCACCCAACTTTGTCACAATCAAGCTGACATCATCATCACTTGATGCAGAAACAAGTTCGATCTGCTCATTGTTGTTGCAGGCATATGTCGCTATGCCATATGCATGGTGGTAAGTTGCTCCTACAAGCTGGTAGCCGTATATTCTCCCTCTTCTGTACAGTCTTCTTCAGTAGCAGCATGTGTTTCCTGAAGGAGTACAATGTCTATATTTTGGCCAAGAAGGAATTTTGAAAGCTATTCACATTTTGATTTGCTAATTCCTTCAGTGTTAAGATGACAGATTCGGACTTGGGGTCCGAGATTTCTAGTCAGTTGGTTCTTCAAACCATTCACTTCTGATTGCTGCATGTAGTTAGTAGACAGGAGATCCATGGATAGACTGGCTGCCAAGGTCGCTCTAGCTCATTTAACGTTATCCAGGGTGCACCACGAGGAGGTGAGCTAGGATTGCACCCCATTATTATTATTATTATTAATAATAATAATCAGACCAAAAGACATCAAGAAACACTCAACCGACCTACTTCCAGTTATACAAAAACTGTTAAATAAAATCTTCGAAACGGGACACATACCTGAAACACTGAAGACTGCATTAATCACACCCATACACAAACAGGGAAAAAGAAACATAATAAGTAATTACAGACCTGTCGCCACGCTGCCTATAATCAACCAAATCATGGAGCACATTGTACATCAGAAACTCTCCACATACATTGAAAAATTTCAAATCATACCCAAAACACAATATGGCTTTCAAAAAAATAAAAGAACAGCAACACTCCTGGAAGATTTCACAGATCTAATAAACACTGCATTGGATAAAAACAGAATAACATTAGTGGTATTCATTGACTTAACAAAAACATTTGACACACTAACACATAAAACCTTGTTAACGAAACTTACCCATATCAGAATTGGAGGTCGTCTACTCCAGTAGTTTAAAGCATACACAAAAAACAGAAAGTACATCACACGTATAGGATCAGCATACAGCAAAGAGATACATGTAACCTGTGGAGTACCGCAAGGAGATGTCCTATCTCCCATTCTATTTAACATATACACACACGACATAAGCCAACTCCTCCTAAAAAGTAAAATCTTCCAGTATGCAGACGACACGGCCATAGTATCCATTCACAACAATGCAAATATCGCTTACAAAAATATGCAACACGACATCAATCAAATCACTAACTGGTTAACTGAAAACGGCATATATATAAACCCTGGAAAAACAAAGCTAATGATATTAAAAAACCCCCAAACCCTGCCCATAGAAACTAAATATCTCACTATCAAACATTCATCCTCCTATACACAAAGTGCAGAACCTAAAATCATAACCATCACACAGGTGAAAACAACACGCTATCTTGGACTTCACTTCGATGCTGATCAAAGTTGGAATAGCCATACAAACTACCTACGTACCAAACTTAGGATAATAGCAAGCAAACTATACAGATTAAAAGACATTGCCCCAACCCACATAAAAATACTAATCTATAAAGCATTATGTGAAACATTTTAAGATATGCAATCACATCATACGCATTCTGCGCAGACTACAGGCTTAACAGGCTACAATGGTTGCAAGATAAAATGATAAAACTGATATTCTGGGAACAACCCACTCTTATGCAGGAAGCACGGACAAAACACAAAATATTTAAGGTGAAACACTTATGCCACTACACAGTCATGTTAAAACACTACTACAGCCCAACATATAGAGTAACCAGAACAACATATCGAATAACAAGACCACAGTCAACAAACTACATAACATATAAGTACAACAATCACCACGGCAAAGCCACCCGAAACTTCTACGTAATGATAAACAAACTGCCGTTGGACAACAGAAACCTAGGAACATACAGAGAGCTGAAACAGGCACTATATAAATATTATAGCGAGAATGAAAATTAGAGCAATTCTTGTTTCTCTCTCCCCCACCACACATGCACACACACACAAACCTATGACAACCCCTCCCCTTCTCAAAAACTATCACTGCAAGAACACAAAGAAACAAACACACCATGTCTAAATCCAACCCTATTTGCACAAAAAAAAGAAAAAAAAAAGTTAAACTGTAATAGCAGTCCAAGTCTTCCAAGCACGTACCAACAAACAGTAAAATCAACACCTGGCTTGTGACCAGTATAGGAACATAACTATGAAACCACCATCCTCTATCATCTATTATCTTCCTCAGATAAGCTCTGCTAAGCTTCAAGGAAGAAAATTATTAACTTGCAAGTAACTGTTATACACAATTGTAATGCATTATAAATATTATATATATATATATAATTACTACAGCAACTATGTATGCAATTCATCTGAGACATAAAAAAAAAAATAATAAATAAATAAATAAATAAAATATATTATTATTATTATTATTATAATTATGTATATTCTAAATTCAAAAATTCTGTATAATCCTTATTGTAAATATTATTATTGTATGTAATTTATACTGAGACATAATAAAATGTTCTTAAAAAAAAAAAAAAAAAAAAAAAATTATTATTATTATATCACACCTCCAGGGAGTCCAAGGGCTCATCGAGGGAGGGCATCAACTCTACAACTCTTCGTCTCACTACTCCACCAACCTTCATCATCTAACACCAACGCCATCTACCACCAACTACCACCACTAGTGCTTTCACAGACAATCACAAACGTCCATGCCCATGACAGGATTCGAACCCGCAGCCTTTTGGCTGGAGAGCAGATACCTAACCACTCGGCCAACCAGGCCGGCATGAAAATCCACGTCTCATCACATGTGATGAGACGTGGATTTTCCAGTACGATCCAGAAACAAAGAGACAATGAATGCACTGGAAAACTCCCACATCACCAAGAATGAAAAAATCAAGAATGAGCAAGTCAAAACTTGAAGGGAATACTGATAGTTTTTTTTTTTTTATATCAGTGGTGGTGTGATAATGGTTGAATGGGTACCAGCGGGTCAGACAGTTAACCAACATTGTTACCTTGAGGTTCTGGCCAAGCTGAGAGAACGAGTGAGGAAGGAGAGAGACCCAATCTGTGGAAGAATGACGCTTGGATTCTCCATCAGGACAATGCTCCAGCCCACGGTATGTTGAAGGGGATAACAATTAAGTTGTACAATTGTAATAATAAATCACATTTTTGCAACCATTCTCGTTATTTAAAAGCCACACCTCGTATACCACTTTTTTGATAACTGCTCCTTAGGCATCATCTTTTCTTTCTGCTAGTGGCTTAATATCCACATCAGCTTGTTATTATTATTATTATTATTATTATTATTATTACACCCTCCATGGAGTTGACAGACTCATCGTGGGAGGTCCATTCAACTGACAAACATATTTATCATATAGAATCTTAAAATCCTTAACTCCTTGCATTAACAACACATTCTGGTAATGCATTCCATTCACTGACAATTCTACATGTAAAAAACTACTCCTCACACCCTTCTTCACCACACTTTTACATAACTTCCAGGAATCATCTCTGGTTCTTCCCCTCTCACCTTCTACTCTTTTTATAATCCCCTCTGAATTAATCTGATAAAATCCTCTCACTAACTTAAATGTCTATCATATCATCTCTCTTCCTCCTATCCAGCAAACTCTGCAATCCACATTTCTTCAACTTCTCTCCAATGTCTCCACATCAAGTTGAAAATCAGGTGACCAGATCTGAGCACAATAGTCTCAGGTGTGGTCTGACCAGTGCCTTATACAGTGGCACAGCCACTTCCCTATCCTTGCATGTTAG
The DNA here is from genome assembly GCF_054136105.1 of Typopeltis vanoorti. NCBI lineage: Eukaryota > Metazoa > Arthropoda > Arachnida > Uropygi > Thelyphonidae > Typopeltis > Typopeltis vanoorti. The sequence continues at coordinate 106,148,587 of NC_143564.1, read as the reverse complement.
ATTACTTCTTAGCATAGCAGCACTACGATGTGCAACCTTTGCAACACTAGCAACATGCCCTCTAAACTTCAGTCTACTGTCAATCATCACTCCCAAATCTCTAATCTCATCCACTTCCTGCAGTATGCCACCATTGATATAGTACACAATCTTATATTTCTGCACTCCAAAATGCAACACCTTGCACTTATTGATATTAAAACTCAACCCCACTCTTTCCAAGTAAAAAGTCTATTCAAATCTTCCTGAAGGGATTCAATATCAGCAGTGCTACTTATAATTCTTCCCAACTTTGCATCATCAGCAAATAACTGAAGATCCCCAGTCAGTCCACATGATATATCGTTTACAAACAAGTTAAACAGCAGGGTCCCAAGAACAGAACCCTAGAGCACGCCATTGGTTACCCTTCTTTTTTGAGACACTCCTCCATCATACACAACCTGCTGGTATCGTTCAGAGAGCAAATCTCTGATCCATTTAACCAAGATACTGTCTATTCCCATCCTCTGCAGCTTGTACATCAACTTATGATGTGATAATCTATCGAACACTTTTGCAAAGTCTAAGAATATCACTGTGTATGATTCTCCCTTATCTAACACACTTGTCACCTTATCATAAAATGCAAGTAAATTATTGAAACAGGACTTACCCTTTATAAATCTGCTGAACATCATAAAGAATACCATCTCCATCAACCCAATTCTGTATTCTATTCCTTACCAATCTCTCCAACACCTCGACCACTACTGCAGTTATACAGATTGGCCTATATTTGGAGACTTCTGTCTTAGATCCATGCTTGTGGAGTGGTACTATTTTGCCTTCTTTCCACTCCTTAGGAACCCTACCAACTGCAAGACTTTCATTAAATTACCAGGTCAAGAGCATAACCAATATTATTATAATTGTGTTATTATTATTAAATGATAATCAGGCTCTTCATGAAATTTTGTAAACATGTTCATAATAAAATAACATATTTTTTGCTAATATTGTTATATGGGAAGTGTACAAAAAATGTGAAATCACCTATGGTTTTTGTTTTTTTTTTGTTCTGTGATTTGTGGCCTGCTTGAAAGTATCCAGTTTTTATTATTATTTTTTTTTGTTTTGTAGACAAAATTCACAAGAAATCTTTGTCACTTATTGCATTCACTTTATACATATGCATGCGCACACACACACACACACACACACTACTTGAAAAGAAATCAGTGGACATGATACTTGTGAGGAACAAACTGCCATGGCACTCACCTTAATAAGATGTAGGACCTAATACTTTCCACATGTGTACGACATTGATCAATGGGAATTTTGGACCATTCTTCCTATAGGCATGTAATGAGGTCCTGGACTGTTTTGGGGCAAACATCTCTAATGCTGCAGTTCATCTCACAGATGTTCAGTAGGGCTCTGTGGAGGCCAGTCAAGTATGGTGAGATTCATGCCTACAAACCAAGCAGTTACAGCTGCAGCCTTATGACATGGTGCATTGTCTTGCTGAAAGAGACATTGGTCAGTTTCATAGAAACACCACAGAATATAGAATGGAGAGAAATAGAAGAAATAGAATGTGGGAGGGGGTAGAACAAAGGGACATTCACTGGAAGCTGTATAAGGAGGGTGTGAGCAGGGTACATAAGGATCAGGTTCTTTTCATGGGGAGTGGTTAGTGAGCAGAATGCATTGAGTTTAAAGTGTAATTTAATGGGCTTTGTGTGTAACAGTGCATGCTTCCCATGGTGAGTTTTTTGACTTCATGGAGGTCTGGTGTTGATAATAATAATAAGAAGAAGATCACATAACAGTGGTCTGTAGGAATAAGTAAGTTTTCTATAGATGAAAATATGTTTTTTTTTTTCTGTAATAAAATTGCTGGCCTGGTTGACCAAGTGGTTCGTGTATTCGCTCTACAGCCAAAAAGGCTGCAGGTTCAAATCCCACCATGGGCATGGATGTTTGTGATTGTTTGTGAAAATATTAGTGGTGGTAGTGGTTGGTAGATGGCATTTTTGTAGATGATGGTAGTTGCAGTTCATTGTGGTTGATGGATTGAGTGGTGGAGACGGAAAGTTGTGGAGTAGGTGTCCTCCGTTGATGAGTCTTTAGAGTCCCTAGAGGCATTATGTAATAATAATAATAATAATATCTACAATATGAAAAATATTTTGCTTGTACAGTAAAATATAGCTAATGGCTTCACAAGTTAAATATTTTCTTTGCATTCATTTCAGAGATCCAGTGTTTGTTTTTGATCTTAATCAAGAAGTAACAGATGTAAAATGGGCACCATATTCAGCCACAGTTTTTGCAGCTGTAACTGCAGATGGCAAAGTATGACAAGGTTTATTATGCATCACATATACAGAATATTTATAAATATATAGATTTCAATTATTACTATCATATTTTCTGTTTGTTTTTTCATTTATTTTGGGCTGATTATTTTGTTATAGATAAATAAAAATATTTTCTTTATATATAAAAATAGAGTAAAGTATATTATCAGATAGTTTTTATAGTTTGTAAAAATGTTTAAAATAAGTTAGTGAGTTTTTACAATTTTTTTTTTTTTTGTGTGTGTGTGTGTGTGTGTGTGTGTGTGTAAAGGAATATAGCCATACTGGTTACCAGAAATTAAATTTGTGCGATACGGCAACTGCAAAATCCAGCGACTGCATCTATGAGGACTATATATATATATATATATATATATATATCAAACAGATAAATCTATTGAATTATGTATAGATGAGCATAAGAGAGACATCTCTTACAAAAGAACATGCGCCAGTGCCTTGTCTAGTCATGTTCTTTTCTCAAACAATCCTGATGATGAACACCAGGGTCATTCAGTCTGCTGGGATAGATCCAAAAACATTTTTTGTTGCCATGATGAGTTTGAAAGAAAAATTGTGGAGTCCAGAGAAATCATCCTTAATCGTGAACATTTAAATAACAATTTGAGCTACAACCTCCTAGATAGCCATTCTGCTGTTGTTCAGTACTGGCATTCACGAGAGACTGCAAGTACGCACGCACCAAATAATGCCACGATTGAAAGAACAACTTAAATGTAACTACAATGTTTTTTCATGTTAATTATGTACTGCATTTTTATCCTGCGTTAATCAGTTTTTTAAAACTTCAGTGTTTTTATTGCTGTTTCCAATTTTTAAAAGACACCTGAAGAAGGCTCAAAAGCCGAAACTAGTAGTGTGTTATACCATTAAAATCTTACAATTATTCTCGGTTTCAGTCATTAATTTTTATTTTGGCCAGACAGATAAATCTGTTTCACTTTGTCTTGAGGAACATAGACGTGACATCTCCTACAGTACAACATGAGCGAGCACCCTTTCCAGTCATGTGCTCTTCTCCGCAAACTCTAACCTCGAAGAACGGCAACACCAAGTTGATTGGGACAACACAACCAATAACCAATTTATATACATGTAAGGATGAATTTGACATATTATAGAATCAAAAGAAATAGTTCTGGACCCTTCACACTTGAACAACAATCTAAGCTACAATTTGCCTGATTCACATAGCGCAGTAATCCAATACTGGCGCTCTAAAATTAGCTGTCACACACATTCTGCTCATGCCAACATAAGCATGCGGTCACCTATTCAAATATGACTGTTACTATTCTGTTTCTTTTTATTAAGCTAGAAAGTCCATGTTTTTTTACCTTGTTATTTTTATAAGTCTTATGTTATTTCTTACTCACCTGAAGAAGTCGGAATACCGATGAAACTAGTCGTGATTTATTAAAGGTTTTTGTTATACTTTCTTGGGTTCTAGTCAGTTAACCCCTTAATGTACCAATTAAAAATCAGAAAGTGGTCGTTTTTGTGCCAATTTTTTGGGCGAGGGTGATTTGCTGGATCAAATTTGTGCAAATGCAAACGAAATAGCCGATACACGCCATTGGCAACTTTTCTCGGCTGAAAGGAAATAGGCACAAGATTGTCTAGCATCTGTATTCGGTTGTATTTATATGTGAAACCAAAATTCAAAATCAATTTTGGTGCAATAAACAAAAGATGTGTGACAGACATCTTTGTATGTTAAGGGGTTAAATTTTAATCTTATAAATGTATACATACTGAGTCAATCCTAATTGCAACAATATATATATATATATATATGTAATTAGTTTTTTAACTTGGGGATACTGTATATTAGGGTTACCAAGTAATTTTATAAGCTTGGTTATTTAATTCCTAATCCCAAGTATGCAAACAATTAAGTTTGCACCTGAAACATAGTTCAAGTCTAAAGATGGTACAACACCAGGGCAACTCATTGTAAAGGTGGGTAAAGCTCTGATCACTATTCTTAGTATTTTCCACAATGTAAAGCACATCTCACTAGAAGATGTATACTACAATACATTATGGGTTGGGTCACTACCCAGACCGGTTTCAACCTTTTTTGAGGTCTCCTCAGTGAGTAGCTAGACCCTAAATACCAAGGTTTTAGTAATACAGAGCTTTATCAACTTTACCTATACAAGTTGCAATAAGGTGTTTTTATTTTTAATAACAATCTCTGGAGGAGATATACATGAAATTAAATTTTTAACTTGGTTGAATAAAAAAGGTTGAAACCGGTCTGGGTAGTGACCCCACCCATAATGTATTGCAGTATACATTTTTAGTGAGATGTGCTTTACATTATGGAAAATACTAAGAATAGTGATCAGAGCTTTACCTACCTTTACAATGAGTTGCCCTGGTGTTGTACCATCTTTAGACTTGAACTATGTTTCAGGCGCAAACTTAATTGTTTGCATACTTGGGATTAGGAGTTAAAGAACCAAGCTTATTATAAAATTACTTGGTAACCCTAATATACAATATCCCCAAGTTAAAAAATTAATTTCATATATATATATATATATATATATATATATATATATATATGAAATTTCCGTTGATGTATCGTATACCTGTATTAAATTTATTTGCTGCTTTCTTCAATGACTTTTTTTTTTTAACAGGATTATTTTGTAATAATGTAACCTATATTTGAATGTTATGGAACAAAACAGAAAAATTATGTTGCAAAATCTTGGTGTTTTCAAATGTATAAGAAGGCACTTTGGTCAACATAAAATGACAGTCTCTTGTAGAATGATAGGCAAAAGCTGTATAAGGAAAGAATGTGTGGATTTGGGGGGGGGGGGATTTCATACTATATAGTGACTGTATTTTTTACTGTATGTGACAAAAGATGTGCAGCTTGTTCATCAGAGAATGCATGGAATGAGGAGTGGATAATTGGATTAAATTTTAGTATAATTTTATAAAGTATTTTCAATTAACACTGATGATGATGATGATGATGCATTTGAGTTCAGCTTTGCCTGTTTTGTCTAATACAGTATTCATAATGCAGACACTTTAAATACTGCAGATGGAGGGGAAATGAGGCAGAAGATGGTACTGACACTGAATAGTAAAGATAATGAGGTCATTATCCTCTTTATTAGGCATTCATTCATACTACAGTCTTCCCAAAGTAAGTAAAGTAAATACAAGCGCAAAACTGTTGTGCTCAGATTTGGTTACTTAGGCTTCATGAGGGAGTTGTGGGGAGAATTCAGAGGTAGGTAAGAAAGATGATATTGGGTCTGTGGCATGTCAGTGTGCAGATAGATTATGACTTTGTGGATTACAAAATTTAGTAATGAGGGAGATATGAAATTAATTATGAGAATGGATTTTATAGGGTAGATGCAAGAAAAAGTTATAATTGCTACTTGGGTTAGTTGTTGGTTGACTGAAGCAACTAAGGTTTATTGCATGAAAAACTCTTATAAAGGTTGCTTACATCTGAGATAAGAGTTCATCTTAAAATTTGTCAGCTGAAGGCAAATGCTGTGATATCTTTGCAACTGTGTTTGAAGTACCTTGGAAATTGAGTAAGTGTGTGGTATGGCAAACAAATGAGTTGCCTAGTTGGGACTTGTATGAGTACCAGGTTTCTGTGGATGTGTCTAAATAATAATAATAATAATAACAATAATATAAAAAGAGGATTAGAAGTTATTCATGGAAGTTGAATATTCAGTGACATTTAGAGAGTGTTCTGATTGGGTTACTAATTTCTGGTAGGGTTTGACAGAATTCCATTAACACCTTTTATTCCCTTTCAGGTAGTAGGCGAGGCTGTTTTGGTCATATCTGACTTAGAAACTGGGCAGTTCTCCACAAGTAGCCAATCAGAGATAGCTGGTCCAAGACTATTACTAATTTTAAGCATCATTCAGTGAAGAAATGACAAAGAAGTACTGCCATTTCATGGCTCCTAACCTTAACACAATATGTTAATTATTTGAAATAGTGTAGGTTCTGCAGTTAATTTTCTTGAGTTCATGGGATGAAAACCAGAGTTTCCAGGAGAAAAATCCACTTGCCTGTGCCAGAGATCAACCAATTATGGGCAGTGCCGATGCATCAAAGACTGGGCATGGGTTTTCCAGCCAAGTTGCCTGTTTGACAGGATGAAATATCTGTAATGTTTCATGCTGCCAAATCCTGCATAATGCTATATAATCTGATGTGGCTATTTTGGTCCTTTGCAGTATTTCTTCTAAATTCAACTCCCTGTCCCCATCACCCCCCTCCCAAAATCTCTGTCTCATTAATTTCATGCAGTTCATTTCTATTAGTATAACACACAGCTTGCTTGTGATCTCTTCACCTTAGAGAGAATGACGATGCGCTTGGTCATGTTAAACTGACAGCCATTTACCTTTGCCTTTACTGTTAGTCTATCTAAGTCATCCTACAAGATCTTTACATCATCTTAATTGACTGTCACTCTTCCTAGCTTTGCATCATCAACAAACAATTAAAGATTCATTTCCTGTCCCAGTGATGTACAAATTAAATATCAGAGGACCAAGTACTGAGCTGAGCGGCATGCCACTAGTTACCTGCCTTCTCCCAGACTCATTTTCCTCATACACCAATCATTGATATTTGTCCATCAGTCACCCTCTTATACAAATCACCAAATTCATAACACACAGTCTATCATACCACTCCTTAAACTCATTGACCGTTCTCGGTCTCACCACTCCATCAGGCAATGCATTTCATGGTTCAACCACCCTCCATGCAAAGAAACCACTCTCATCCTCTTGCAAACAGTTTCCTTTTGTAACTTGCAGGGATGGCCTCTTGTCATCACTCCTTCCTGCTGTTCAACCAAGCGAAAGAACTCCACAGTATCAACCCTATAACCACCTCTCAACAGTTTAAAAGTCTCAATCATATCACCTCTCCTTCTTCTATCCACCAAACTTTGCAGTCCACATTCCCTCAGCCGATCCTCATAACTAACATGGTACAGTCCTGAAACCATCTTTGTTATCTGCTTTTGTACCCTTTCCACAGTTAATTTATCCCCTTCAAATCCTGGGGATCAAATTTGGTAACAATAGTCTAAGTGTGGGCTGATCAGAGACTTATATACAATGGAATGATAACCCTTTTATCTCTGCAAGTCAGTGTCCTTCTCATTATTGCAGCAATCCTCTGTGTTACCTTCATCACCTTTGCAATATGTCCCCTAAATTTCAGGTTTCTATCAATCCAACCCCAGATCTCTTGTCTCCCCTACTTCCTCCAGTATAACTCCTCCCATAGAGTATGCAGCGTCCCATCGATGTTTCCCAAACCTCAAGACCTTACATTTTGCTATATTAAACCGACACCTCCATTCATTTGCCCATCTATCTAGCTTATTCAAATCCTCTTGCAGGGCTACCACATATGCACTGTTACTAATAATCCTTCCCAGCTTCGCATCATCTGCAAACAACTGAATATCCTCTTGCAATCGACTGACAATGTCATTGATATAAAGGTTAAACAATATAGGTCCCAGTACTGAGCCTTCTCGGACCCCACTTGTAACCCTCTGCCTCCTTGAAACTGTCCCACCATACACAACTCTCTGATACCTATCAGACAGCCAATCCTGAATCCAGTTGACCAATCTGACATCCAGACCCATGTGCTGCAACTTAAATATCAGCTTATCATGTGGCACCCTGTCAAATGCCTTCACCAAGTCTAAGAAAATTGCAGTATATGCCTTTCCCTCATCTAATGTTCTTGTAACTTTATTATAAAAGGCTAGCATATTGCTAAAACAAGAGCGTCCCTTCACAAATCCATGTTGACTCTCACGGATAATACCACACTCATCTGCCCAATGCTGTATACAGTCCCTCACTACTTTCTCCAAGATCTTAACAACTACTGATGACATGCAAACTGGCCTATAATTAGACATTTCCAGTCTGCTACCACCCTTATGCAATGCCACTATCTTACCTTCCTTCCATTCCATAGGCACCTTTCCTGCAGCCAGACTTTCATTGAAAAGCCAGGTCAAAGGCACTGTCAGTTCCCTAGCATATTCTTTCAAAACTCGTGGTGAAATACCATCCAGAGTACTCAGTATTTGAAACACACTCTCCTCCTATTCCTCTAGTATTAAAACTGACTCCTCCAGGATGAAATACTCCAATAAAGTGTATTTCATCCTGACGCAGAGGACAATTCCACTATGTCCTCTGCATCAGCCACTCTATTCCCATTTTTATCCTGCAATATCATTCTTCCATAGTCATTTCTCTTCCTACTGGCCACATAGCTAAAATTTCCCAAAAGGTAATACTGCATCAGCTTTATTACATTTTATTTACAGTGCAGAGAGAGATTTGAATTCTTCCCTTTTAATATTGGCAACTCACACGCCATCACAACACATCAGCATCATGATCTACTTGAAATGTCTATCTATCCTCAATTACTCCAGTTCAAGCAAAAGAGATCAATGTGGAATCCTCTCAAGTGCTTTTTAAAACTTCATCAGTATCAGTGAGTAGTCATTTGTTCAGCTCAATTGTCACTTTATTATAAAAAATTAAGCATATTATTAAGGCAAGACCTATCCTATACAGTGACATATTCCAGTCTACCAAGTCCTGAATTATGTCTTTTACCAACTTCTTAAATAGCTTTTGTCAAAAGATTTTTCAACTGGTTATACTATAAATTTAAGATGCCAAAAATAAATATATTCTTGTTTAATCCTTTATCCAAGTGTAAGCAAACAAAGTTTGCACACAAAGCATCTTTGCCACTATGGTATTTGTATATAAAGGCTAATGAGTTAACATCAGTTGCCTTAGTATTCCACTACCCAGACCAGTTTCGACCTTTATTGAAGTCTCATCAGTAAGAGCCAAACCCAGAACTGATACAAGGTTGAAGTAACACAGAAGTCATATATTACCCATATACAAGTAACGTATATATCTACTGTATATACAAGTAGCCCAGTCACGAAGATACTTCATGTGCAAACTTTGTTTGCTTACACTTGGATAGAGAATATAATTCCTTAGCATCTTTTATAATTTTTTTAATAGTTTAAACACCACTCCTGAGATGCTACCTAGCCTATAATTTGCTGCTTCTGTGTTGGAGCCTTCTTTATGCAGTGGAACCATTTTGTCCTGTTTTCACTCCCTTCCATCTTCCCAGAATTGAGCTTCAAATTAAAAAGCCTAATCAGAGGAGGTGCCAATACTCTTGCACAGTCTCATAATTTATGGGCCGATGTCATTCAAAAGGAAATGACAGTAAAACAACTTTCCAAGTTGTTTTTCCTGTCATTTCCTTTTAAATGCTACATAGCAAAATAACTCTTTAGGATTTTTGGTGACCCTGTCAGCTAGCTTCTTCTCATAAGAGCTTTGGTTTTCCTTACTATAAAGGTTTCTTGCCTGTGTCTTGTACTGCTCATGGGCTTGCCAATCACTGTTTCCTGTATATTCCCTCCATAACTTTTTCTAGAACTCCTGCTTAATTATGCTATTCATCGATCTAATGTTTACCTGATTTATCCCCCTGACTCCTGGTATATAGGCTGATACTGCTTTCTTCAATGCCAGTTGACCATATCCTGTGCACTGCTGACATCTCTTCCCTCCAAATTCTTATGCATGGCGATGCACTGAGCTGACTCCTCAGTTTTTCATAATTACCCACTTTGTAATTCCACATATATTCCTTCTTAACTGAAAATTTTGTATGTCTGGCAATCTCCCAGGTGAAGACCACATGATCACTTCCCCTAAACCGAGGCAGCGTGGCTACATTAGTTACTGCTATGCTCTCTGATTCTATGACTAGATCTAGCACTTTTGAACTTCAAGTCCCCTCTATTACATGCTGTCTTAGGGAGTTATCTCTCAGTAGCTGTATAAATTTCATTTCTTTCCCTATGACCATTCTGCCTTCCAATATATGTTCCCTAGTTGATGTCTCCATAATAATTACTCAACCTGCTCATTGTGCTAATTTGCCAATGCATGCTTACTACATTCTTTCTTATAGCCTTTATTCTCTTTTATAGCAGCAACAAACTATATATTTCATCTTGCTGGACTTGATCTCATACCATATAGCCTGAAAATGAACTGCCCTCTGCATCACCATTCTCTTAAATATACTTATTTCTACTCTTTTTGACTTCAGTTAGTTGCTGACTTCAGAAATAGGAAATCAGTTGACTTTAGCTGTTAAAAAAAAAAAAGATAAATATTAGTAATATTGAAGGATATTATTGTGTTTATTTCATTACCAATACTAGTTTTTAGAATGCGCTGTTGAAATTGAAGATTTTTTTGTATGATCATGTTTTCTTTGTTAGGATTTTATTGTCTAGATATTATGCCCAGTTGTATCGATTGTATTTAACATGGTGGTAGATGCTTCAATCATGTTGTCATCCAGTCCACAACCTTAAATGGTTGTGGACTGGATGACAACATGAACACTACATTACTTGTAGCATAGTTGATAATTTCATAGCTTGCTACACATGTGGCTTGTAGACATCCTGTACTTTAAAAATGTGGAATATGTATTTATTTAAAATTTTTCACCAGCACTGGGAGACATAAGTAACTCAATCTTGGGATTTACAAGCAGCAGAGATAGTGCTTCAGAAAGGGCTGAAATTTAATTTATAGATACCAGTACTGGGATTGGCTCTTAAGAGGATTTAAATAAGCTGGAAAGGTGGGAAAATGAATGGCGATGTAAATTTAATGCAATTAAACGTAAGGGTTTGAAATTTAGGATCCACAGATGGGATGCTTCATGCTTGCTTAGTGCAGTTATACTGGAAGAAGTGGAGGAAGCAAGGGATCTTGGGATGATTGTAGGTGAGGAACTGGAATATGTATTTATTTAAAAATTTTCACTGGCACTTGGAGACATAAGTAACTCAATTTCATGGTTTAGAAGCAGCAGAGATAGTGCTTCAGAAAGGGCCGAAATTTAATTTATAGATATCAGTACTGGAATGAAGAGAATGTGAAAAAAGTAGATACATAACTTGGGAATGGGAGAGGAGCTGGAGAAAGTCGACAGAGTGTGAGAGCAAGGGATAGAGAAATGAGAGAAAGAGATTAAAAGCAGAAAGAATCAGGGATGCCAGTTAGAGAAAAATTAATGAATCTATTTGGAATATCATGTATGGATATTCAATGATTTGGTGTGTGCAAAGTAGACTGCCAGAAGAGTGCTTGTTGGGTAGAATGATAGAGAGTGTAGTAGTTGTAATGAAATGAAGTGAATATGTAGAGGAGATGATAGTTATCGTTGGTACAAATTATCTGAGAGGCAGCATGAGATTTGAGATTGGTGTTAAGGATGATCTTCTTCTTCACCATAGTCTATGTATAAAGGTGACAGTCCTAACATCTCTCTGGGTATGTTAGGACTGTCATAGACATTTATAACAGGATCTCCTTAACAAAGTGGAGAATGAAGAATTAGTCTATTTTCTAACATTATCTATCCAGGAGATTCTAGACTGTCCCTAGTGTTTTTCACCAGAAGTCAAGCCCTCCAGTGCTATTTTAGGTTAGCTATCTGATGGAGGTATGTGGTCAGCCACTAGAGCTGTTTCCGATGTATTTTAGTGATGATATTTTTTGATGATGTTAGGGATAGTGTAGCAGAAATGTATCAGTGGGAACAGAGTGCATGTGTTGCCCTGGTATGATAATGTAGAATGAAGGGAAAAAAGATCAGTGATAATGGATGAGATGACAGGGAGAATGTGTAGGGGAAAGAAGGTCTGGAATATGTGGAGTACATTTGAAGGATGCAGCTATTTGGAGAGCAACTGTTGTTATCTGTGCAAGAGGGCAAGGAAACTAGAAGAGTGGAGCATAACAGAGATGTATGTGGGGTTATGGCTTGAGAAATGAGAGGGTATACACTATGTTGCAGACCCAGGTGGAGTATGTGGAGAGTAATAATAGCTATAAGAATATGAAACTTGGTTAACTGAGAAGGATGTTTAACAGGGATAGCATTTTTCAGCAGAATAGAAAAAAATAATCATGGTGATGGAGGAGTGTTATGTTACTCATGATAAGAAATGAATTGTGTCCTCTCAGGGTGGGAAATCATAGTGGAAATAATACTAATGACTTGGAGCAAATATGATCTGAGACAGACAAGATGTTTAGTGGGATGTTGCTATACACCAGGAATATAAATAACGATGATCAGCAAATGTTTAATCTAATTAGTTATGGCAAGTTGAAAATGAGTGATCTTTATGGGAGACTTCAACTATAGCAATATAAACTGGATAGAGGCAGTATGCACTACTAAAGGAAGTGAATTTTTGGATTTCTAGAGGGGCAACTGTCTTAAGCAGGATATAGTGGAGGGAACATGAGCATCAAGAGTTTTGGATGTGGTCATAGCATCAGAGGATCTGATTGTGACTGAGATGTCACAATCAGATCACTTAAAACATGTGGTGAAATTTCATCTAGTCACCCTGTGATACTGACATTTAGCATACTCAATATTTGGAATACATCCTCTTCAAGTTGGTCGCTTTGGCCAACTTGCCTCCAGTTGGTGAAAGCATCTATGTAGTCCTGACTTGGAAGATAAATAGGCATATAGATGCATTAAGGCAGAAGGAATTTATGTGGAATCATAAGGCAGGCAATGACTTAGAAACCAGCTTGCAGTAATACAATGGATGAAAGAATTGGAAGGAAGGAAGGGGGGGGTCAGTAGCATTGGCGCACCCAAGGAGGGGGTGGGCAAGGGGCCCTGGCTTCCCCCAAAAGAAAAAGGGAAAAAAAGACTAGAAAAATTTCCAAAATCTTTTCCTAATTAATTTTTTTTTTTATGTTGTGTCATGTCTTCTATTTCTATACCACTTATGAATTAGCGGTCACATAAGATGGAATTACCTATAGCTCTCGGGAATCATGGTCGCTGTGAACACAAGGCGAATGAAATAGTGCTCGGGCGATACTTTGTTTGCCCGAGCCGCGCTAGAGATTATGGTTATCATGTATTGGTGATCACTGAAGATGATCAGTCATAGGTCGTATGTGATGCGTAGTGTGTATTCTAAAATTGTCTACTCAACTTGCCCCCACTCCAAGATTAAATCTTGAGTACTCGGCCCCCTCCAAGATTAAATCCTAGGTCCGCCACTGGTCAGTAGTACACAGAAAATACATAAGAGAAAATTATTGACAGAAGTGGCAGATTGTATACGCTGATTGAAGAAGATAAAGCAAGTTTGATTTAAATAGATGGAAAGAGAAATAAAAGACTAGCGACCTGCCACATAGTGTATACAACATAGTGTATAGTGTATACATAGTGGATATCAGGTTAGTTGATTGGATGAGAGGGTATCTCGCATATGAGTGTTCTGTGAAAAATTAGAGGAGTGATCATATTTTAATCATATTAAAAAAGAACTTGACATTATTACCATTCAAGGATGTGTCAGTGGAGTTAATCTAAGGTGTTCAAACAGATGTTTGATGCCAAGATGGCAGGAAGAGACCTAGAGGAAGACTAAAAGTCTAGGTGGATTGATTCAGTTAGAAGCTCGAAATGTTAGATATTACAATAATGGAGTTCTCACAAGTAATTATCTGATTTGGAGGAAAATTGTTGATAGGAGATTAATAATAATGTAAACTTAATCATATAGTGCTGTCATAGTAACCAGAACATCTCTTAGGGGTACATATCAGGAGATTAATGATGATGAGAAATAAAAGAGGAACTAAACATGAAAAATATTTTATGGAAGACATATAAAGAAAGAGGCAAACAGTTGCATGAAGAATATAAAGCTCAGGTTAGGAAAATGACTAGTATTGTAAGAAGAGAAAAATTAGAATATGAACAGAGGCTAGTGCTGCAATCCAGGGAAGAATCTTAAGGATTTTTTTTTTTTTAATGTGGTGACTAGGAGGAAAAATGGCAGTGGATGAATTACCTTGCTGGATGTAGATGGGAGTCAGGTGGCCAATTCAGATATCATAGTCGATCAGGGCAATATTATTTATGCATGCCAGCATGGATTTGTTAAAGAGCACTCTTGTTTTACTAATCTGGTTACCTATTACAACAAAATAAAAAGTGCAGTGGATGAGGGCAGGGCATACACTGTCATTTTCTTTTTTATTTGTCCAAGACATTTAACATGGTGCCACATGACAAGTTGATTTTTTAAGTTCCATCATATGGGTTTGGATATTAGGTTAGTTGATTGGGTTAGTGATTGACTCTTTGATAGAAGATATCAGATTAGTGTATATGGGGGAGCAGTCAAGTTAAAAGTGGAGTTAGACAGGGTTCAGTCCTGGGACCATTACTGTTAAATCTTTATGTCAGTGACATTGTCACGAGACTACAGGGAGATGTTCAGTTGTTCAGATGATGTGAAGCTTGGGAGGGTTATTAGTAATAGCAGTGATGTTTTGGCTCTTAGGAGGATTTGAATAAGCTGGAACGGTTGGCAAATGAATGTGGATGTAAATTTAATGCAATTAAATGTAAGGGTTTGAAATTTGGGATCCACAGATGGGATGCTTCATGCTTGCTGAGTGGAATTATACTGGAAGAAGTGGAAGAAACATGGGATCTTAGGATGATTGTAGGTAGAAATTTAAAGTTCAGAGGACATATTGCAAAAGTTGTGAAGACATCTGAGATAACTGCTGAGGAGAATATTAACTACAAGAGAAAGTGTGGCAATCCCATTGTATAAATCTTTGATCCGACCACATCAGGATTTCTGTGCTTTCTGGATCTTATCATTGGGGATTTAGTAACCTTGGAAAGTGTGCAAAGACAGATAACAAAAATGGTATCAGGACTGTATGATGTTGATTATAGCAATGGACTGAGGGCATGCAAACTGCAGAGTTTGGTGGATAGAAGACAAAGGGAGATATGATTGAGACATTTAAACTGTTGAAGAGTTCTTATCATATTAACACAGGAGATTTTTCATGTGGTAGAATGAGGGGAAGGAACAAGGGCCATCCCTGGAAGTTACAAAAGGAAGTAGTGAGTAAAAGGGTAAGAAGTAATTTTTTTTCTTTTTTTTTTTTACATGGGGAGTGATAATATCATGATGATGATGATGCATTGAATGAGAAGTGTTGGGAAAGTGCAAATAGTGGTTAAGTTTAAGGAGTGGTACAATAGACTTTGTATTGACTAGTGTTGATTCCATGGAGGTCAAGAAGATAATAATTCTTCATCTGTCATTAGCAAAACCCTTCATTCCATTTTGCTCTCTGCAATTACTCTACCCCTTGCATTCTCTCCATATATCATCTTCCATCAACCAGGTCTTGCTAACACCTGTAACTTTTGGCCAAGTTGAATAACCATCACCAAAACTGTTCTCCCTTATTCCAAACACTTCTAGCATTAGTATATATAATGTCTTACTCTGTGTTGACTATCCCAACAATGTTAAGATCTGTCCAATTTTGTACACAAGTTGCTACCAATTTCTCCAAAATCTTAACAACTATAAAAGAAATACAAACGAGCCTATAGTTTGATACTTCCATTCTACCACAACCTTTATGCAGTGGTGCTGTTATATCCTTCTCAGGAACCTTCATTAAACATTCTACCTAGTCCTCCAGCCTTACTTCCATTTAGTACACTCAGTATTCAGAATACATCCTCTTCATTCACTTCTAACACTTTACCACTCCTTATCCTTCTAGGAATAAATCCTGCTTAACCAGGATGGAATACTAATAAAGTGATCATTAAATAGCTCAACTATGACATCTACATTGGTCAACCAAGTCCAGTCCCATCTCCATCTAACAAAGTAATCCATCCACAATCATTTTTCCTTCTGCTTGCCACATAGCAAAAAAAAAAAAAAAAAAAAAAAAAACGAGATTCTTCCCTGGATTGCAGCCCTAGTCTCCTCTCATATTCTAATTTTTCTCTCCTTATGATACTAGTCACTTTCCCAGACTGAGTCTTATATCCGTCATGCAACTTTCTCCACCTCTCAATTTATATTTTCTATAATCTCATTTTCACCTTCAGTTCCTCTCTAATTTCTTTAATCATCATTTTGATGCCAAATTAATTTATCTTCTTCACTTGAGGTATACAATCTGCCATTGCTGTTAAAATTTTTTTCTGAAGTCTCTCTCTTGCATTACTGAACCATCTTGTCTTCCTTCATATTATTTCATCCATTGTGCTACTGCAAGCGAGTTTCTAAGTCTATGATAGTTGCCTGCCTTATAAATTCATTCTACCTTAATATTTCTGCATGCCTATTCATCCTCCAAGGTCACTCTCACCAACTGTAGTGAAGTATGTCATTTCAGTCACAATCAGATCCAAAACTTCACCTCTCTTAGTAGTGCATACTGCCTCCTCTGCCCATTTATATATTGCTGTAGTTGAAGTCTCCCCCCCCCCCCCATAAGGATCACTCACTTTGCACTTACCAATCAAATTTACCTAAACATTTCCTGCTCATCTATATTTCCTGGTCTGTAACACCATCCCACTAAACACAAGTTGCTACCAATATGGTAGCAACTTGTGTTTGAGAATATATGGTGTGAGATAGACTTATGTCTATCTCACACCATATATTCTCAAAGCCATTAGTTTTATTTCTACTGTGATTCTCCATCTTGAGAGGGCACAGTTCATCTCTTATCATGAATAACACTCCCCCACCACGTTTACCATATTTACTCGAATATAACTCACCACTGTGTATATCTCACACCCCTGCTTTTACTTTATGAAAACAGAAATTAAAACGTTTTGCATATAGTTCGCACACGAAAAAAGTTTAAAACTTTAAGAAACAGATAGTGAATATTGTTATGGCAGTTTCAGATATTTTATTAGAATTCGGTTGAAGAGAACTAGCATTTCAATTCAAACAATCATCAGTTTGCTTTTTTCGTTGAGTTGCGTGATCTTTTGTTAATAATGCACCAGTCATATGCATGGAGATGGAATGAACCAATAGAGGAAATGTGGGAGTGAAAACATTGACTTCTACTCAATCTTGAATTGCACGAGGGTGGATTAACTGTTGTGCAACTGGATTTTGAGATGGGGACATGATTTTGCCAGAAATAATTTAATTGCATTGTCGCTAAAGATTCAAATATGTCAATATATTGCGTGATTAAGGTGAGTGGCCAATCACATAAATAACATTGATAATTAAAAATTAAATTCATTCATTTTATAAATAATGTGAGAAATTATAATGAATACTGAGGATTTAATTATAAACGTCAATTTAGTTTCTTCCGGAAAAACTTTAGTTTCAAAAAATCCCCGCATATATCTTGCACCACGATATTTTAACTTTAATTTTTGGGGAAAGAAGTGCGACTTATATTCGAGTAAATACAGTATCTTCCCTCTCCTGCCAAAAATTCTTTACCTTTCAATTTCTATCCCTGTTAGAATATCCTCCTCAGTTAACCAAGTTTTCACTGATACCAACAATCTCTGGAGAGATTGAGTCATTCAACACCACAAATTCATTCCCTTTATTCGTAATGCGCTTGCTTTTTTTTTTTTTACAGAAAAACCAGTGCATTGGCAGTAATCTTATAGCCATTATTACTCCTCTCATTCTTTACCTTATTCCAGTATAGTCCCAAATAACAGAATGTGCAGCCCTCCCATTTGTAGATCCAGATGTCAAAATTTTACATTTAGCTGTATTAAACTGAATTCCCATTCATTTACCCACTTTTCCAGTTTATTCAAATCCTTCTGAAGTCAAACATCAGCACTCTTATTGATAACCCTGTGAAGCTCACGCATCTGGAAACAGCTGAATATCTCTCTGTAATCCAGTAACAGAATCATGGATGACAGTGGTTTTAACCTTCCTTGTAACGCTACATGTAACCTTCGTACTCCCCTCACTTCATGGTGACATTCCATCTAATTCAAATGACTTACTGATGTTTTGAAGACATTTACTTCAAATGAAATTTATTTATTATGTAAATGTCTTCAAAACTTAAATAGCTTTATGATGAACATATTACATATTTTATTTGATTTACTGATTGCAGAATGTTTTTATACTGTATTTGACATAGATTTATTTAAATTTTTTTTCATTTTTTTAAGGTGCACATATTTGATTTAATTATGAATCAAAATGAAGAGGTATGTAAACATGAACTGAGCCAGAAGAAAAGCAGTAGAATCTCTTCCAAACCTACTCGTGTAGCTTTTAATTTTGAACATGCAGTTATTATAGTTGGTGATGACAGGTTAGATTTTTTTTATTCTTTTTTAGTGATGAAATACAATTGCATATTAAGTTATAAATTAGTACAAGTTATTAGAGAATGGCTATTAAAATTAAGTAGGTGTAATGTATATTTTTAATATGTATTAATCATATGCATTACACATGATAATTATTGGCAGTCTGTGAGTGTTTGATTTCCCACAATGAGGCTTTGAACTTAATACTAACACCATTACTTCAGACATCATCTAAAGTACCATCTAACAACATCCATCCACCTTCAAACCATATCTAGATGATTCACTGTAAATGCATCATAACTAGATGTCTGAAATTACTTCAGACATCTAGTTATTAGTATTAGTATTGAGTCCAAAGCCTCATTGTGGGAGGCCAAACACTCACAGACTTCAATTACTATGATACCTTGGCTTGAATACATTCAGTGTTGGAGCAGTCGGTCTGGCAATGCATTCCACCCCATGGAAATAATATCCTTTTCACTTCCTTACATGATCTTATAGTTTCCAGGGATGTCTCCTCTCACTCTCACATCACATTATCCTAGCGAATAATTCCCATGTATCTATCTGATAGGCTCCTCTCTCCAACTTATACATCTCAATCACATCACATCACATCTCATCCTCCTCTTATCTGTCAAGATCTGAAGGCCATATTTCCTTATTCTGTCCTAATACCTAACACAAATTGTACATGTTGGAAGTTTATTTTCCACTTGGTTAGACTATAATAAATTTAGTTTAATCCTTTACCCAAGTGTAGGCAAACAACATTTGCACCTGAAGTAGTTCAGGACTTGAGGCAACTCATAGCAAAGGTCGACTAAGCTCTCATCACTCCTTGTCTCAGTATCACCCATAATGCAAAGCACAACTCTATGCAGACATGTATAATGCTATGCATTAAGGGAAGGGCCACTACCCAGACCGGTTTCGACCTTTATTGAGGTCTCGTCAGTGGGAGGCAGACCCAGAGTGGTGATACTAAGGCAGAAGCAATGGAGAGGGCATATTTACTTATACGAGTTGCCAAAAGGTGTACCACATTATTATTAATTTACTCTGGATTTAGAGAAAGATGTTGGAAGTTTATTTTCCACTTGGTTAGACTATAATAAATTTAGTTTAATCCTTTACCCAAGTGTAGGCAAACAAAGTTTGCACCTGAAGTAGTTCAGGACTGAGGCAACTTTTGCTATGAGTTGTCTCAGTCCTGAACTACTTCTTCAAGCACAAACTTTGTTTGCCTACACTTGGGTAAAGGATTAAACTAAATTTATTACAAATTGTACATCTACCTACTTGAATTCCTGATGACCCTCTCTCTCTCTGAATGCTCTGATCTATTTTTTGACCAGTTGTCCTTCTAGATACACTGTAGAGGTCACCTCTCCTCTTGGCAGCTCAGATCACAATCTTGTACAAGTCTTCTCTCTCACAGAACACCCCCTCTTCCAACCACTCCTAACCTCACATCTTCTGACGCTACAAAGGAGGCAATTGGGATAACCTCCAGAATTTCTACTCCTTTCCTTGGTCTGACTATGGCTTCCACTCACCTGACCCCAACACCTTCTGTGAACAAGTCACAGAAATTATTCTTACTGGTATGAAGGCCCTCATACCACATTCAATTCAAGATTCTCATCCATTTCATGTAACATATGCAAATCAGTCACCAATAGATCAAAATCTGATTTCATAAAGGCCACTAGCAGAAAACTCACCTCCTGTCCAAATGGAAGCCTTCTGATCACTTGCTAAGGTCATTAGATGCAACTCCTGCACTTCCATCTCTCTTTTCTCTCAAAGATAAAGCTGACCTCCTAGTATCACTCTTTTCCTCAAATTCCTGCATAGATGCACCATATTCCTCCTGTAGTTTTTCGACAAAAAGTCATCAGAAAACTGCTAAATACTGAAATATTTTCTAGCCCTGATGGCATCTTTCCGATTGTTCTCACACATTGTACTCCAGAGCTAACACCCATCCTGCATCATCTCTATAATTTATTATACATATCTGGTACTTATCCCAATGCATCGAAGCAATCTCATATCCATCCTATTCTAAAAAAGGGTGATAGAAGTCTACCGTAAAATTACCGACCTATTGCAATCGCCTCTGTTGTCTCCAAAATAATGGAGAAAGACATCAATAGTCAACTCCTCTGCTACTTTGAGGCCCACCAGTTAATCAGTAACCACGAGTATGGATTCCGGCATTCAAGATCGAATCGACAGCTGACCTCGCAGCTTACATCACCCACCACTGGATACATACCATGGAAAGGTTCGTAGAAACTTGTGCTGTCACCCTTGACATTTCCAAAGCTTTCTACCACATCACATCAGTGGCCTCCTCAGCATCCAAATAACTTGGCATTCTCTTTCGTTCAAGAGCCTGTTTTACACCTAACCAACTCTTCACTATATCCAAATTCCAAATCTGCCCATGTTTAGAATATTGCTCGCAAATTTGGCATGGTGCACCTGAAACTTCTCTTAAAATCCTTGATGCCATAAAGAGGCAAGCAGTTTTCTGAGTTTCAGAGCTTTCTACCACATCACATCAATGGCCTCCTCAGCATCCAAATAACTTGGTATTCTCTTTCGTTCAAGAGCCTGTTTTACACCTAACCAACTCTTCACTATATCCAAATCCCAAATCTGCCCATGTTTAGAATATTGCTCGCAAATTTGGCATGGTGCACCTAAAACTTCTCTTAAAATCCTTGATGCCATAAAGAGGCAAGCAGTTAGGATCATAGATGATCCCTCTGTTACAGACTTACTTCAATCTCTATCTCACAGGCATAGTGTTTCAGCACTCTTGTCTATTCTATATTTGAATTGGCATCCATCATTCCTCCACTTTCTGTTGCACCTGTTAATACAAAAGCAGCAGCTGCCCATCATCTCTTTACTATGCAACTGCAAACACACTGAACCTGCTTCTATTCATCCTCTGTTATTCAGTCCACCTCTATCTTCTTCAAGAATTATTTGCAGACAACTACAACCTGCAACTCTTCAAAAAAATAAAAATCAATAAACTTCTTTCTCAGTCCTCATCTGCATCCCACACATGGCACTGATGTACTTATAGGTCCCTTGACTTCTTGTGTATGGGATCAATATAAATAAAAAATAAAAATACTCAGTATTCCAGAGACCATTTTAGTTATTTGCCTCTACACACACACACTCTCTCTCTCTCTCCATTGTTTCCTTATTGCCAATATAGCCATGTGACCAGAACTGTGCAAATCCAAATGAGGCCTGATTAATGCCTTATCCATACATGTCAGCATTCTTTGCATTATAGCAGCAATTTCTGGATAACCCTTACAACTTTCACATTGTGTCCTCTGAACTTCAGTTCCCTTCACCAAGGTTCCCACATTCTTTGCCTCCTCCACCTCCTATAGCAAAGTTCCTCCAATATGATAAACCTCATTCCATTTTCTTATTGTCCTAGAACAGAACTCTCTGGCTGTCAGCCATTCCTGTAACCAAGCTACCAAATACCTGTTCATCCCCATCCTGCTCAATTTCAACAGTAATTTATCATCTGGCGAAGTTAGTTGAATTAAGGGGATAAAAATCCCTTATTATTTTACAGCCATTTATTATTTTTATCCTTTATTCATTTATTTATTTATTCATTTATTATTTTTATCCCCTTAATTCAACTAACTTCGCCAGAAAATATAGTCGTTTGGCTTTTCATTATAATATAATATATATATGAATGCCACTCTGGCAGTCATATAGTGAAGGTATGTAAGTTCTTTTCACTTAAACTTTGATATCATCCAGGTCTACCTACTCACTGATGAGACCTCAAAAAAAGGTTGAAACCGGTCTGGGTGGTGACCTCTCCTCATAAGCAGTATTACATCTCCTAGGAGCTGTGTTTTCACATTATGAGAAAATATCAAGGATAGTGAGGGATCTTGCTCCACCTTTGCTTCGAGTTGCCTTGGTGTTGTACTACCAAGTGGTCACTTACGCTAGGATTCGCCGATAGTTCTTCGGTATGAAACTCGTAGATCGTAGTTTAAGATCTTAGAGTTTCGCATACTGGCTGTAAAATAATAAGGGATTTTTATCCCCTTAATTCAACTAACTTCGCCAGAAAATATAGCCGTTTGGCTTTTGATCTTAATTATAATATAATAAGTAATTTATCATGTTGTACTCTATCAAATGCTTTACACCTGTGCATACTAGCAACCGTGCAGTTAGCCTAGTGGCTGTGCGCTTCACAACCATGTGACTGGGGAAGGAGTGTCCCAGGTTCGATTCACGTCGAAGATGTGAGGAATTTGAGGATCTTCCTCAGCCATAGGCAAGTTAGCCGGTCTTGGGCACAGGCAGTAGTGTTTTTTCCGCCAGTTTATCTGGCGTTTTTCATCCTGCAAGCAGGCAAACCGGCCCCGTGAACACACACGGATCTACAGCCATAAATACTTAACCTCCCCATGAGGGGGCTCAACTCGCCTCAATAGGCACGGGGAGAAAAAGGGAGGAAAACTCCATACGAATAAATAAATTAGCAATGGAACATTAATTTCAAGTGAGAAAAATTTGGCTGTTTTAAATGAGCGCAAGATTTTGCATTTGTAAGCTTTTTTTGTGTTTGTTATCAGTAACTTTGAAATGAAACTTATATGAATAAGCATATATTTACTAGTATTCATTAAGCGCCGAAATACTCAGGAAGCAAAATTTGTGAACCAACACCAATGTGTGATTTTTTTTTTCCATTAAAATATGAAAAATAACAAAAAAGAAATAATAAATAAAAGTTAAATATGTTTCTTTAGAGATAAAAAAAAAATCTATTTAGTCTTAAAACATTTAAAATTTGTTTTCATTATTTCATGGCTCCCTCAACAAAACTAACGACCCCCAGTTTGGGAAGTGCTGCCTTAGAAGACCTAAATATAAGAGCTAATGACATTGAAGTCCTTACAGATAACAGATAAATGTAGAGGAAAATTATCAATATGAAGTTTGAATGATTTTTTTTTCTTTTTGATTTTATAAAAGTAAAATCCAAAAAATATATATTTATTTTTTTAAATAAAGATATTTAAATCACAGCACATGGGTTTAGATGTCAGATTGGGAATTGGTTATCGGATATATATCAGAGAATTATGTATAAGGGAGTGGTATCAAGGAAGCGGAAAGTTGTGAGTAGAGGCCCATGTTACTTGCTACTTGGATCTATATTGTTTAATCTTTATATCAGTGACACTGTCATTGGACTGCAGGGGGATATTCAGTTGTTTGCAGATGATGTGAAGCTGGGAAAGGTTATTAGTAATTCTACAGATGTAGTGAACCAAAATCCTTCCTAAAACTGCTTGATGCTATTCATAAGAGGAAATATGATTAATTAAGAATCCTCTCTTAGAGATTTGCTCCAGTCTTTTTCTCATTCTGCCTCTTTCTTTTAAGCATATAAAGAATATATACAACTGCTGGTCATCCATAAACAGTTGTAGTTCAAACTTACTTAACTAAATTCTTGACCTCTTCTTTCATTCTATCTACCTCTGTTCTTTGGAACAGCCTTACTTACACTATTTTCCTCAAGGACTGTCTCCATATGCGCAAGAATTATTTCAACAGTTTCCTTCTTTCTTCTTATTCACTTACCTACATGTAGCACTAACGTGGTAAAAGTTTTGCAACCCATTATGCATTGAGGCAATAATATTAAAAAAAAGAAGAAAGTAAATTAACATATGCTCAAACGTGTGGACAGACTTATGTGTTCGTCGAACATGTTGTTTATTATTTTAACGGTATAATAGAACACAGAAACTAAGTAAATAATTAATTTATTAACTTGATGCTGATATTTCGCTGGTATTATAACCAGCATCTTCAGAGCACAAAAACCACTGTTTGTCACAATACGCTAGACTAAAACAACATGGTGTACTTAAAATTGTAGCAGCAACACAAAGACTAGAGTCCTGATTTTGGCGCCCTCTATTAAAAAAAAAAAAAAAAAAAAAAAAAAAAACGTTATCATATATTACTAGAGTCCTAATGTGTTAGGACTCTAGTGCTAGTTTTTTCTTAATATGACTGTCTCCCAGATCTTCGGCAAGTTAATACAGCCATATTTGTTGAGATTTGGAGTGTGTTTTAGGGCTTCTGTCGCCTCTAAGAACAATCTCTCTGATTTATATGGGTTTCTGTGTAGTACTTTTGTGTTTTTCCAGTTGATCCTGTGTGCAGGGGTATCCAGAGCATGGTCTGCTAGGCCCGACTTCCCATAATGATATTTCCGGACGTATCGTTTATGTTCGCTGATGCGGATATTCACAGTTCTTCCTGTTTGACCGTAGTAAGCTTGATTGCATGAGCAGGGTACTTGGTAGACTCCTGGATGTGATAAAGGAGGAATGCTGTCCTTGGGTGAGCGGATGAGGGTGGCTAATTTGCTATATGGTCTGAATGTAGTGCGTAGTTTATGTTTATTGAGAATTCTTGAGATCTTTTCGGATGTGCCTTTAATGTAGGGGATGGTGACTGTTTTGTTGTAGTTCTCTGTGGTGGATGGTGGGAGGGGTTTCTTGGGAGTGTTTAGTATTTTGTTTATTTTTTGTGGATTGTAGCCGTTGGCCAAGAAGGTGTGGCGTAAGTGAGTGAGTTCAGCAGTAAGAGCCTTGTCATTTGAACAGATTGCTCTCGCTCTATGGGTTAGCGTTTTTAATATGCCATATTGTTGAGAAGGATGATGGTGTGATTGTTTGTGTAAGTATCTGCCTGTATGTGTGGGTTTTCTGAAAACTGAAAATGATAAGGAACCATCTGGGAGACGTGTGATGAGTGTATCCAGGAAGGGCAGACAGTTGTTGGCTTCCAGTTCCATAGTAAAGTGGATTTTTGGATGTTGGCTATTTAAATGTGCTAAGAATGTTTTCAATGTCTCAGGGCCATGTGGCCAAATAGCAAGCACATCATCAACATAGCGTAGCCAAAGTGTTGGTTTGCGAGTGGCTGTATTGATTGCTTGTTTTTCCAGGTGTTCTATGTAAAAGTTGGCTAGGGGGGGGAGAAAAGGGGGAGCCCATGGCTGTCCCATCAATTTGTTTGTATATTTTCCCTTTCCATGTGAAATATCCTGCATGTATTGTGAATTTGAATAGTTCAAATATATCTGGGGGGAAGTGTGACTTCAGTAGATTGAGGGTTTCTATTAGTGGTACATTTGTGAATAGTGAAGTGATGTCAAAGCTTACTATTAAGTCTGAGCTTTTTAGGGTGAGGTGTTGTAAGATGCTTTTTAGGTGTGCTGAATTTTTGATAAAGGAGGGAGAATTGTTGGTGAGACACCCTAGTGTCTTCAAGTTTCATGATACAGCACAAAGAAATAATCAAACACAGCTTTAATAATTTCAATATTTTGTCTCTGTCACAGGGACAATTATCTAGGATGCAATATAAAAATTGTACACATATAGCACACAAACAGTAAGCGGAAAAGATATTAGTCTAGAGGTCTTAAGAGGGGGTGCCTGAATAATGGCAGTAACTTGCCTTTGCTGTTGGGAAGGAGCTCTAAGAATTACTGTTTTCTAAATTTTTTTTCGGAGGTTTAATACAACCATATTTATTAAGAATAGGTTGGTTTTCTTAAATTTGCTGCCAATTCCAAGAAAAAAAAGTCTTTCATATTTATATTTTAGTTTGTTTTTTTTTCTAATTCCATTTGATTCTATGCAAGATTTGGTCAGATATATTGTATTGTATATAGATATTGTATTCTAGATGATGTCTCTGTGGCAGATTACTATCATCCATTCAGGCCACCCCTCTTAGGACCTCTAGACTAATATCTTCCGCTTACTGTTTTATGTGTGCTATATGTGCACAATTTTTATATTGTATCCCAAATAATTGTCCATGTGACAGAGACAAAATACTGGAACTATTAAAGCTGTGTTTAATTATTTCTCTGTGCTGTATTCAATATTCATAATATTGAAAGTATTAAACCTTTATTTAATTATTTTATCACACTGTCTTCATTCCATTAAATCTGAAGAGGACCTTAAACCAAAGCAGAAAAGTTTTAGAAAAAAACAAACTAAAACTAAAATATAAATATGACTTTTTTTCTTGGAATTCATCATCGTCAAATTCCTGCCATGTACCCCCAAGGGGTGTACAGGATATGATAGTACTACATGAAAAAAATTAAATCATTACTAACTTCCTATCTATAATTTTCCTCCAAATCAGTCTGTTACTTGTCAAGACTCCAACATTATCAGATCTTATATTTCTATCGTCTAAGGCACTTTGTACCATATCAATCCACCTATATCTTGGTCTTCCTCTGGGTCATTTTCCTGCCAACCTGGCAGAGAACACTTGTTTTGCTAATCTTTCTTCGCCCATTCTGTTTAAGTGACCCTACCACCTGAGATTAGCTCTACTAACGCATTCCTTGATGCTGACAATGTCAAGTTCTTTCCTAATATCCTCATTTTTAATATGATATTGCCATTGATGCCATCTGTTCACGCCTCTAATCTTTCTCACGACTCTCATATCTGTGGTCTGTAGTCTTCTTCAAGTGTTTTACTTCTGACCCAGTTCTCAGATCCATAAGTTAAAACTGGTTTGAACACTGTCTTGTAGTGTTCAAATTAGTCAGAACACTAAAGATATTTATAAATTGGTTATATCCGATAACCAATTCCCAATCTGACATCTACACCCATGTGCTGTGATTTAAATATCTTTAGTGTTCTGACTAATTTCTCTCTTATTCCATATGAATTTATTCAATTCACTTCCCACCATACCAGCTTTGCTGATTCTGTTATCTATTTCTGTATTTAATTTACCATCTTCACTAAAAATCATGACTATGTAGCTGAAATGTTTTACTTGTTCCACAGGTTCTCCATTCACAACACAGTTGACATTTTCAATGTCTTTATCTTTCTATTGCTGACCTTCATACCACATATATTACAGGAGTTATTCAGTTTAGTCAGAGAATCTTGCAGACTTGTAGCAGATTTATTTAGAGGTATAACATCATCCGCATAAAGCAAAGAGCTGACATTAACATCTCCAATTTTGATATCATGTTTAATACCACATTCCTTCATAATGTGATCCATATAGATAATGAATAACAGAGGGGATAATGTACATCCTTGTCTGACACCAGATTTAACATTAAACCATCTTCCTGTACTTCTTTCAATTCTAACTGCTGACTTACAACTCAAATAAAGACTAAGTATTGCTTGATATAATACCCCATTAACACCATATAACTGTAGTGTATTGAATAGCTTCTCTCTTAGCACCTTGTCATATGCCTTTTCCAAATCGACAAAACTTAAATACAGATCTTTGTTATATTCCCATGCTTTCCCGACTGTCATAAAGTGAAGATCTGATCCTGACAGCCTCTATTTGGCCTGAATCCAGCTTATTCTTCACCAAGCTTTTCTTCCACAATTCTTCTCAACCGTTTCTCAAATATACTTACATAGATCTTGCCAGGAACACTCAGTAGAGAAATACCTCTGCAATTCTCACATTCAGTTTTATTTCCCTTTTTATATATGGGTACTATGAGAGCTATACTCCAATCATCAGGAATTCATCCCTCTGTCCAGGCATTCTGAATTATGCAGTGCAGCCACTGTAAGACTCTTATACCACCATACTTCAGCATTTTTGGTCGAATATCATCTACTCCTCCTGCCTTTCCACATTTCAAGCCTTTGATGGCTTTTTCTACTTCTAGTATGGATATGTATTCCTGACTGTATGCCTGTTGAGTGTTTTTTACCACTGTGCTATCACTGGTTGTTTCATTTAGCAATTTTTCGAAGTAATTACTCCATACTTCAAGGATATCTTTTTCTTCCATTTTCATGTCACACCTTTATCATCTCTAACTCCTTTTACAGCACTCTTTCCTCCATTCCTAAGCTTCTTCAACAACCTCCAGAATATTTTGCCATCGACTTGATATTTATTTTCTATATTCTTGCCAAAGTCTTCCCATGACTTTTGTTTAGTTAGTTTTACGCAGTGTTTAGCATTCTTGCATTTGTCTCTGTATTCTCTAAGAGCACAAGCTGATTTATTTGCCAGGAACTTTTGATATGCTTTCTTCTTTTCCTTCACTGCCTGTTTAACTTCCTGTGTGCACCATGGAGTTCTAATTTTTCTATCCTTGCAGACAACTTCACCACATGCCTCTCTAGCTGAATCAATCAAGGCTTTTTTCAAGGCTTGCCACTGAATCTCCAAGGTTTGATTCCTGTTCTCAAACTTTCATTTTTTTCTTCAGTAATCTTTGTGTATTTTAATCTACAGTTCACACCTGAGAGCTGCTCAATTTTTATTCGCTTTAAACTTTCTTACATGTTATTCTTTTCAATGTGAAATTCAATTTTATCCTGCTCAAGACTAAATAGTGATCGCTTCTAATTTCAAATCCTCTGTACATTCTGGTGTCCTGTACCAGGGAGAAAACATCACTATCGACAATAACATAGTCAATGAGACTTTTCTTATTCCTTGCCTCTTCACTCCATGTGAATTTGTGCACATTTTTATGTTGGAACATGGTGTTAGTAATAACCAGTCCATGTCCTGAGCAGAAATCCAACAGATATTTGCCATTATTATTAGCTTTGCTCTTTTCTCCAAATTTTTCCAAAATATTTTTGTATGTCTCGCAGTCATTTCCTACTCTGCTATTTAGATCCCCAACAAGGACCAACTTTTCCTTTTTCATTGTGTCAGTTGCTTTTTCTAAAGCTTCAAAAAATTCCTCCACTTCTACCTTAGTAGAACCTTCTGTGGGACCATAGGCAGAAATAAGTCTCATTGTCCAGTTCCCACATTACTCTACTTGAGACTGCCTGCCATTCAAGAAGATTAGTTTCGTATTTTGTGTTGAATACTATGGCTACTCCTTCTTTTCCTTGATTGTCATTTCCTGAATATAACATTTTGTATTTCTTGCTCAGAAAGCTCTCACCGGTTTTTATCTTTTTTGTTTCAGTCACCCCTATTATGTTGATCTGGTACTTATCTAATTCCTCAGCTAGCTCCATTTCTTGGCCATTTAGGCTTCTTATGTTGATAGTACCGATCTTTAACTCTGGTGATGTTGAGTTGGGGTGTGTTTCTTGGAAATGGCAGCAAATTTAAGAAAAACAACCTAATCTTCATAAATATGGTTGTATTAAACCTCCAAAAATTTAGGTAACATTAATTCTTAGAGCTCCTGCCCAACAAAAGTTACTGCCATCCATTCAGGCACCCCCCCCCCTCTTAAAAACTATAGACTAATATCTTTTCTGTTTACTGTTTGTGTGTTTTTATGTGTGCTAGTATGTGTACAATTTTTATATTGTATCTTAGATAATTGTCCCTGTGACAGAGACAAAATATTGAAATTATTAAAGCTGTGTTTAATTATTTCTCTGTGCTGTATTCAATATTCATAATATTGAAAGTATTAAACCTTTATTTAATTATTTCATCATACTGTTTTCATTCCATTAAACCCGAAAAGGACCTTAAAAAATGCCAAAGCCTAAAATATATTCTTGGTCTTTTCTTGCGAAAAGGCAAAGGAAAAATTGTTGGTAGGAAAAAATAGATTTTTAGCCTATGCCCAATAGTCAAGAAATCATGGAAATACAATAAAGATATCTTCCTCTGTAAAAAGAGAGATGTTTATTATATTCCCTATTTCTACAAATAGGCCCTTTAGTCCTCATCGGTGGAAAATCCAAACAAATCTAATTTGTTTTAAAATGTGGCCATCTCCAATATCAGAGCATTTCCAGTCTCATTAGTCTCTTGAATATATATAGGGTAGCAGAAGTATGGAAGATGCTGAAAAGTAATAATGTTATTGGGATAGAGAGCTTTCTGAAATTCTTGAAGCAAAAGTTGACGTTTTTTTTCTGGTTTTGTTTTTAATTGCATAGCTGGAAAACCTTTGAAGATCAGGAAAAAATGTAAAGTAATGATGGAAATCAGGGAAGGACTCCAAAGTCCAATATAATTTTGAATCTGTCCTTTCTTTTCAAGGTCTTTCCTGCAGAAATGTTATACTGAGGCATTGGCAACCCCCACCCCAACCAGAATGCATAAATTTGCTAGGGAAGAAACTGCAGTTTCTATGTTGTAATTTTCAGTTTTCATATTGTATTTGACTTACCAGTATGTTTGTCCTTCATTTGCACAGCTTCAACTCTCAGCAGTATATACTAGTTAAACTCAAAGCTATTTAATCTCAACTATACTTTTTTAATTGTATTATTTGTAAATATGACAATGAATTTAAAGAAATGACAAGTATAGTGAGAGTCAGACTTGCTTTCCCATACTTTTAACTCTGGGGAGGTCCAGTAATATTCTGACTGAATTTTATATTTTAAAAAATAAAGTTTATTTTATAAAAAAATATTTGGATAGTAGTATTATTGCTATATTTTCTATCTATTACAATTCAGGCAACATATTTTTATATCCTACAGGGGGAAAATTTCATGTTTCAAAATGTCACCAAATTTACGAATTCAATTAAAGGTAAGTGATAATTACACAGTTAAATGCCAGAAACATTTCTTAAATTAATATTACATTACAGAAGATTGACAAGTTTTAATAACACTATTGGTAATTAATTGTGTCAGGTGACCAAAGTATAAAATACATTGTGTGTTGTACTTAGATACTACATAGTATTGACTGAACACAGAAAGAAGTCCATCAAAGTTAATGAGTTTCCATTATTTTATTAAGCATTTTTGTAGCATTTGTTATTGATGTTTATCAAAAGCACTAAACTGTTATTTGCTCATCAGAGAAAAGCTGTTCTTCTGCTGAATGCATTTCTTTCTATGCGCATGATCGTTTCAACTGAATTGGAGATGGAAGGTTAGCAAACTTTTCATTAAAAAAAAAGCAGGTACTTAGATACCCTGTGCAAGCTTTTATCACTAAAATTTTTAGTATTTGAAGAGAATATTATAATAATTTGTAAACAATATATAAAAATAGCAGAATTAAAGCAAATAATGAAAAAAAAAAGTATGATTATTTTGGGGGAAAGTCATTGAAGAATTACTAAATGATAGGAACTGCTGAAGAGAAAGAGATAGATTAGCTGATTTAATCAATGGAACAATTAGACTTATTTTGTGCCTATGGTCTCACAGAAGGTTCTACTAATCTAGCAGTGGAGGAATTTTTTGAGGCTTTAGAGAAAGCAACTGACACAATGAAAAGGGAAAAGTTGGTCCTTGTTGGAGATCTATATAGTAGAGTAGGAAATGATTGTTAGACATACAAAAATATTTTGGCAAAATTTGGAGAAAAGAGCAAAGCTAATAATAATGGCAAATACCTGTTGGATTTCTGCTCAGGACAAGGACTGGTTATTACTAACACCATGTTCCAACATAAAAATGTGCACAAATTCACATGGAGAGAAGAGGCAAGGAATAAGAAAAATCTCATCGACTATGTTATTGTCGATAGTGATGTTTTCTCCCTGGTGCAGGACAACAGAATGTACAGAGGATTTGAAATTGATCACTATTTAGTCTTGAGCAGGATAAAATAGAATTTCATTTTGAAAAGAAGAATATTTAAGAAGATTTTAAAGCAAATAAAAGTTGAGCAGCTCTCAAAGAGTTTGAGAACAGGAACCAAACCTTGGAGATTCAGTGGCAAGCCTTGAAGAAAACCCTGATTGATTCAGCTAGAGAGGCATGTAGTGAGGTTGTCTGCAAGGATAGAAAAATCAGAACTCCGTGGCAGACAGAGGAAGGTAAAGAGGCAATGAAGGAAAAGAAGAAAGCATACCAAAAGTTCCTGGCAAATAAGTCAGCTTTTGCTCTTAGAGAATACAGAGAGAAATGTAAGAAAGCTAAACACTGTGTAAAATTAGCTAAACAGAAGTCATGGGAGGAATTTGGTAAGAACAATAGAAAATAAATATCAAGAAGGTGGTAAGATATTCTGGAGGTTGTTGAAGAAGCTCAGAAATGGAGGAAAGAGTGCTGTAAAAGGAGTTAGAGATTATAAAGGTGACATGAAAATAGTAGAAAAAGATATCCTTGAAGTATGGAGTAATTACTTCGAAAAATTGCTAAATGAAACAAGCAGTGATAAAAAAAAAAACACTCAACAGGCATACAATCAGAAATACATATCCATATTTGAAGTAGAAAAAACCATCAAATGCTTGAAATGTGGAAAGGCAGCAGGAGTAGATGATATTTGACCAGAGAATACTGAAGTATGGAGGTATAAAAGTCTTACAATGGCTGCACTACATAGTTCAGAATGCCTGCAGAGAGGGACGAATTTCCCACAGTAAAGCTCTCATAGTACCTGTATATAAAAAGGGAAATAAAACTGAATGTGAATATTACAGAGGTATTTCCCTACTGAGTGTTCCTGGTAAGATTTATGCAAGTATACTTGAGACATGGTTGAGAAGAACTGTGGAAGAATAAGCTGGATTCAGGCCAAATAGAGACTGTCAGGATCAGATCTTCACTTTTCGACAAATAGCTGAGAAATCATGGGAATATAACAAAGATCTGTATTTAAGTTTTATAGATCTGGAAAAGCCATATGAAAACGTGAGAGAAGCTACTCCAAACGCTACAGTTATATGGTGTCAATGGGAAATTATATCAAGCAATACTTAGTCTTTATTTGAGTAGTGAGTCAGCAGTTAACACGTTCGCTGCCATGCTACTTTGGCATGGTCTGTTCCCCTACGCCGAGCAGTTTTACTTCTTCAAGGTCAGTACGATAATCTCGTTACCGGAGGTAAACGTCCTACGAGTATACTCGTAGTTGGCTTGTACAGAGCATATACGGTCTATGACAATACACAGTTTTGAAGCTACTCCAAACGCTACAGTTATATGGTGTCAATGGGAAATTATATCAAGCAATACTTAGTCTTTATTTGAGTAGTGAGTCAGCAGTTAACACGTTCGCTGCCATGCTACTTTGGCATGGTCTGTTCCCCTACGCCGAGCAGTTTTACTTCTTCAAGGTCAGTACGATAATCTCGTTACCGGAGGTAAACGTCCTACGAGTATACTCGTAGTTGGCTTGTACAGAGCATATACGGTCTATGAGAATACACAGTTTTGAAGCTAGCCCCACAAGCCAAGCATTTTCACTTCTTCAAGGTCACTACAATAATCTCGTTCCCGGCGGTAAGCGTCCTACGAGTATACTCATAGTTGGCTTGTGAAGCAGGTTTACCCACTACGAGTATACTCGTAGTTGGCAGCGAACGTGTTAAAATTGAGATGATGTTATACTTCTAAATAAATCTGCTACAAGTCTTCAAGATTTCCTGACTAAATTGAATAACTGTTGTAATAGATATGGTATGAACGTCAGCAATAAGAAGACAAAGACAATGAAAATAGGCAAAAGCATTGAAAATGTCAACTGCATTGTGGATGGAGAACCTGTGGAACAAGTAAAACATTTCAGCTACTTAGGGACGATTTTTAGTGAAGATGGAAATAGACGACAAAATCAACAAAGCTGGCATGGTAGGTAGTCAATTGAATAAATTCATATGGAATAAGAGAGAAATTAGTCAGAACACTAAATTAGCTGTATACAAGACAGTGTTCAAACCAGTTTTAACTTATAGATCTAAGAGCTGGGTCAGAAGTAAAACACTTGACCAAAGACTAGAGACAGCAGATATGAGAGTCCTGAGAAAATTAGGGGCACGATCAGATGGCATCAATGGCAATATCTTATTAAAAACGAGAATATTAGGAAAGAACTTTAACTTGTCAGCATCAAGGAATGCGTTAGCAGAGCTAATTTCAGGTGGTATGGTCACTTAAAAGAATGGGCGAAGAAAGATTAGCAAAACAAGTGTTCTCTGCCAGGTTGGCAGGAAAACGACCCAGAGGAAGACCAAGATATAGGTGGATTGATACGGTACAAAGTGCCTTAGACGATAGAAATATAAGATATGATAATGTTAGAATCTTGACAAGTAATAGACTGATTCGGAGGAAAATTGTAGATAGGAAGTTAGTAATGATGTAAATTTTTCATGTAGTACTGTCATATCCTGTACACCCCTTTAGAGTACATGAAAGGAATTTGATGATGATAATAATAAGTTCCTATATACAAATTAGCCAAGGTATTGATCATGCATTCTTTTTATAGTTTACCATATAAATTTACCAGAATGTAAAAATGTGTGTGAATTGAATTTATCACAAAAGAAGAATACTATGGTTTTTGGGATTCACACACACGTACAAACACGTGTATATATATATATAATTGAAGATATCAAGGATTTAGGTATGGCCTGTTCCGGCCTTAGAAGTCATCGTTTAAGAGGACGTCCTGGTTTTCTTTTTCCTAATGGTTTATACTTTAAGGCTTGTTTTGGTAATCTTTCTGTTTTCATTCTTTGAACGTGTTCCATCCATCTATGTTTATATTTTTTAATTTTTTCAATTACTGGTTCTTGGTTTAATTCTTTCATAATATCTTCGTTTCTTTTGTGATCAAATAGGGTATACTTTGCAGTTTTTCTCATAAACTTCATTTCTGCTGTTGTTAATCTTTGTTTGTCTTTTTGTTTTATTGTCCAGATTTCGCTTCCATACATTAAGACCGGTAGGGCTAATGTATTGTATACTTTTAGCCTGGTTTGTTTTTGAACTAGGTTTGGTTTAAATATAGAGTTAATTACTCCTGTTATTTTTAAATATTTTGCAATTTTTATGTTTATATCTTTTTCATTTTCATAAGTGATTATACATCCTAGGTAGTTAAATGAATTCACCTGTTCTAAGATATTGTTATCTAATACTCTTTTAGTTCTTGCTGGATCTTGTCCTTTAAAGGCCATAGTTTTTGATTTTTCCGTTGATATTATCATACCATAATCTTTGGATATCTCATTTAGATTTAAAATAGCTTTCTGCAAGTTATCTTCAGAATTTGTAATTATTATTTGGTCATCTGCAAAGAGGAGAGTGTTTAAGTTAACTGTAGGTGAAAGTTTAATTCCTTGATGTAAATTTTTACTCCATTTTATTATTATTTCATTTAAGTAGACATTAAAAAGAGTTGCTGAGAGGGGACATCCCTGTCGGACCCCTTGGTTTATCTCTCTTGTATATGATAGCTCATGATTTAATCTTATTTGTATTTGATTATTTTCATATATACTTGTGACAGCTTTTAGGATATTATTTGGTATTTGTCTTTCTTTTAATATGTTAAATAATATGTTTCTTTTAACTTTGTCAAATGCTTTTTCAAAGTCAATAAATGCAATATGTGTTTCTAAATTATATTCTCTTCTTTTCTCTATTATTAATTTTAGGCAGAAGGCTGGGTCTATACATGATCGTCCTTTTCTAAATCCATTTTGTACCTCTAGAATAAAGGCTTCGGAATATTTCATTAGTTTGTTATTTAAGATTCTGCTGTATATTTAGTATACTGATACCTCTATAGTTTTTAGGGTCATCTCTATTACCTTTCTTAAAGATAGGAATCACAATTGCTTTTTTCCATTCTATTGGGGGGATACCAGTTGAGTAAATTTTATTTAATAATAAGAGTCTTCCTTTGAATC
The DNA here is from genome assembly GCF_054136105.1 of Typopeltis vanoorti. Classification (NCBI taxonomy): domain Eukaryota; kingdom Metazoa; phylum Arthropoda; class Arachnida; order Uropygi; family Thelyphonidae; genus Typopeltis; species Typopeltis vanoorti. Next base: position 106,112,179 of record NC_143564.1, on the reverse strand, counting down.
TTGTTCCTGCGTATTTATATAGTTCTGAACCTAGCTTATCTTCTCCAGGTGATTTTCCGTTTCTTGTTTCTTTCAGGCTGATTTCTAATTCTTCTTTAGTTATTTCCTTTTCATTTTCGTTAATTGTTTGCCAGTTGTCTTTTTTAAAATATTTGTCTGTCCACAGTTCTGTGTAGTAATTTAGAAATTCTTCTAATTTCAATTCAGTGTTTAATTTTATGTTTTCTTTGGTATCTGCATTTAGGTGTTTCAAAATCTTATATACATTGGGTCTTATTTTATATAAATCATGTTCTAAATTAGAAACAAATTTATTCCATGATTCTCTATGTCTTTTTCTGACTTCTCTTTTAGCTATGGCTCTTATTCTTTTATATTCTATTTCATCTTCTAATCTTTTACTGCTTAACCATTTGTGATAGGCTTCTTTTTTCTTTTTGATTATTTCTTTGATTGTATCATCCCAGATCTTCAGTTTTTTCTTTTATTGAATTTTTTGGTCTTTCATTTGCTGCTGCATTTAGTATCGTTTTTATATTAAGCCATTCTATTTCTATTTCTTCATTTTGTTTTATTTTATCTAGATACTGGTTAATTCTTTGTTCATATAGCCATTGTACATTTATGTCATTCAATAGTCTAGTTTTATAAACAAATGTTTCAATTTTTTTTTCTGTTCTTGTTACTTGTAGCCATTTAGGTGGTAATCTTAATTTTATTTTAACAAGGAAGTGGTCACTGCTTATTTCATATCCTCTGTGAACTCTAACATCTAGTGAAAATTTTGATGTCTTTTCATTTAATATGAAGTAATCTAATATTGATTTCCATTCTCTTGCTGCCCAAGTATATTTATGTATGTCTTTATGTTTATAGAAGGAATTCATTATTTTTAGGTTATTATAAACTACAAAGTCGATCAATTTTTTACCATTTCTGTTTAGAGTGTGTTCTCCATGTATTCCTATATTATTATTAATTTTCGTGTTTCCAATTCTTGCATTTAAGTCTCCTGCTAAAATTATGTAATCATTTTTATTTGTTTTATTATATATAAAATATATAATAAAATATATTTGTAGCTGATTATAAAAATCAATATTATCCTGTTCTCTTCCTTCTTCTGGGGCATATAAACCAATTATTGTTAAATAGCCTCTATCTATTTTTATTCTAGCTTCTATTATTCTTTCATTCCATAATTTATAATGTTTTAACTGTTTTGAAAGGGAGTTATGAATCCAAATCATGACTCCTGCTTGTGCTCTTTGGTCTCTGTCGACTCCACTGTATATCACATTAAAATTTTCAGTTCTCATAGTTCCTTTTAATTTCTTTTTTGTTTCAGTGATTACTGCTATTTTAAAATTTCTTTCATTTAATAACTGGTCTAATTCTATTTCTTTATATGCTATTCCTCTTACATTCCAGTTTGCTATGTGTATTATATTTTGTCGTTTCCATTTTCGTTTTCCCTTTTCCATTTCATCGTCGTTTCCCATAGATTCAATCCGATTATCTTTTTCTGTCAGCTTACAAGTATGGTTATGTTCTCCATGTCAGGGGACTAGCCTGATGATGGAATAGTTCAGTGGTAGGGCTGCTACCTTAAGGCTTCTGAACTCGCCTTCTTCCTAATTTAAACCCATAGGAGGAATAGGGTATATTGAAGGGGATGGGTAGATTATAGAAGAAACATAGTAAGGTTTATAGAGAAGACATAGTTGTAAGGCCAGAAATGAAAAGACCCCATGGCCCTCGAGTACTCTAATAGCACAAGGGTCATAAAGTAAGAAGAGTTGGCTGATAAGGCCTTATAGGAAAGATTAAACTAAGAGGGTCTTCCTCAAAGTAGAAGAAGGAGAGGATAGATCCAGCTAGGGGTCCATGGGAGTGCCGCTTCCCTTACAATCAAGATGATTGCCCCTTATGGCCCTTTTGGTCCACGAGTCCTTATTCAGTATATTCGGACCACCCCACCATATATATATATACACACACACACATGGTGGGCTCCCCTATCCACCACCCAGGGGACGCGCTCTCTAGGGGTTACAGGGTCCCCTGAGAGATCTATCTATCTATCTATCTATATATATATATGTGATTATATGCTTCAACGCGGTTGTTGTGATACATTTTTAAAAATAGATTTAATGACTTAAAAACCAAGATTACTTATAAAGATTTAATAAGATTAATACAACTAGTTTCGGCTTATAATAGCCTTCATCAGGTATTCTTAAAGGAAGAGAATAGTAATAAAAATTGAAGTATCTAAAAACTTGAAAATACAGGTAAAAATCGCCACACATAATTGATACATAAAAAATATTTTTTCAAGTTGTTCTTACAGGCGTGCCATTGTTTATTGCAAGTATGCGTGCAGACTCATGTGAATGCCAATATTGAATAACTGCAGCATGGCTATCTGGGATGTTATAACTCAAAGTGTTATTTAAGTGGACAGGATTCAGAAGGATTTCCCTTGATTCTATAATTTTTCTCTCAAACTCATCATCAGAGCAAAAAATATTTTCTGCTCTATTCCAGCAAACAGAGTGGCTTTGTTGCTCATCATTAGGATTATATGAAAACAGAACATGACTGGATAACACAGTTGCATGTGATCTTTAGTAAGAGATGTCTCTTTTATGCTCTTCTATACGTTGCTCAACAGATTTGTTAGTTTGTCCAAAATAAGGGATATTGCAATCGCACCATAATTTATATACACCTGGATATTTTAGGTTGTGATGAGGAGGCTTTGGATGGCTGATTAGAGAACGGATTTTTGGAAGGGTGGTGAAGAACATCTTGATGTTATATTTTTTAAGGACTTTTGCTAATTTGTTAGAGACTGTGCTAATGTATGGGATGGAGATGCTGCCTTTAAAATTAATAGTTTCTGTGGTGCACTGTCTAGGAGGATCCAGAAGAAATTTCTTAATCGTTTTTTCAGAGTAACCAAGATAAGAGAGAGTTGATTTATTTCTTTTTGTAGTTCATCTTGTTCATTCAAGAGAGAGAGAGCGTGCTCTGTGTCCTAAGGTAGATATAGTTCCAAGTTTTTGTGGTGGAAAATGATGAGAAAGATTATGCAGATATCTATTGGTATGAGTAGGTTTTCTGTATATAGAGATTTTTAATCTTTCAGAGCAACGTGTAAGCATGACATCCAGGAAAGGCAAGGAGTTATTATTTTCTAGATCAGTAGTAAATTTTATATTAGGATATTGGATGTTAAGATGATTAAGAAAAGCTATGAGAGATGTCTGCCCGTGATTCCAAACAATGAAAATATCATCAACATATCTTTTCCAAACTTTCGGTTTAAATGAGAAGGAAGATATGGCTTTCGTTTCAAAATCTTCAAGGAAGATGTTAGCTAGAACTGGGGACAAAGGATTGCCCATTGCCAGGCCTTGTTTTTGTTGGTAAATGGAGTCCTGATATTTGAAGTAACCAGAATGAATGCAATGTTTTAATAAAGCAAACTTTTTTTTTGGATAATTTGTCCTTTAGTAATGTAAGTACCTCATCTGTAGGAACGTTAGTAAACAAAGATATAATGTCAAAACTTGCTAGAATGTCATTTTCATTGATGGGAATATCTTTTATATGCGAAACAAAATCTGTGGTGTTTTTGATGAAAGATGAAGATTTATTGGAGAAACACTTGAGGTACTTTGCTAGATATTTTGAAAGTTTATATGTAGGTGAATCAATTCCTTCCACAATTGGGCGAAGAGGGATGTTTTCTTTATGAATTTTGGGAACTCAATAGATGCGTGGGATAAGAGGATGTAGAGAGTATAAAGAGAGTCAAACATTATGAGGAAGTTCACTCGCAGTCTTTAACAAGTTGTTTGTACGGTTTTGTAATTCTCTTGTAGCCTGTTAGAACAACTTGAAAAAATACAACGTTTTTTTATGTATCAATTATGTGTGGCGATTTTTTACCTGTATTTTCAAGTTTTTAGATACTTCAATGTTTATTACTATTCTCTTCCTTTAAGAATACCTGACGAAGGCTATTATAAGCCGAAACTAGTTGTATTAATCTTATTAAATCTTTATAAGTAATCTCGGTTTTTAAGTCATTAAATCTATTTTTAAAATTGTATCACAACAACCGAGTTGAAACATATAATCACATCTATAGCCTAAATGACGAGGCATCTCTAATTAACATAAAAAGGAATTTTAAAAAAACATTGAAGAAAATAGGCCTGAAGATAAACAGGTTAGTATTTCTCAAACGAACGTTGTAAGTTCCATTCAGTTTTTCCTAAATTCATCTCTTTTCAAGAAAAAATAACAATGGAACTAAAAGAATTTATCGTAAAGCTAAGATGGATCTCCTCAGCGAAAGAATTTCGGACACAAAACATTGTTTAGCTTTTTTGTTCACCACTAAAAGATCTTTAGCTCAAAAACTTGAAGAAATGATGGATAATGATAACTTACATGATTTTATCATTAACAGCGAAGCACAAGCCACTCGAATACAAAACAATAATAAGTATTTTTTTTTTAAATAACGAAACCTGTGGTGCATTCATAATTAGAAGAAACACACATATAAACCACAGTGAAAATTATTTAATTGTAAATATTTCATCCTAAGTATCTTAGGACATCATCAGTACAGTATTTAAACAAAATTAGGAATAACATACAGAAAATGCGCGAAACTTCTTCGTATTGAATCGATTTTTTTTTTGTACTACTTTAGCACGTTATGCATGTTTTCATGAGATTCTATTGTAATCATGCGCCCTAACTGTATGTTATTCCTAATTTTGTTTAAATACTGTACTGATGATGTCCTAAGATACTTAGGATGAAATATTTACAATTAAATAATTTTCACTGTGGTTTATACGTGTGTTTCTTCTAATTAATAATAAGTATACTCTTATCCGCAAATTTAATAATCTCCAAAGGATACAAAACAGATCTAGTCATAGTGAAGTCCGTATTAATCCTGAAAAAGTCGTAGTGAACAAATCTTCTCATATTTTAACGGATGCGGAAATGGATATTCTTAGCAAAGGTCTCAATTTCATTCCCTCACCAAAATTTATCCCTAAAGAATCTCTCCTTACAAAAATAGAAAAGGCAAGTTCACTCACTCCTAATCATTTGGCGAAACTTCTTCGTATTGAATCGATTTTCATTATAAATAATGCTAAACCTCCAACAGATAATATTTCTCTGGCTGAAAGACAAGCCCTAAAAAATCTAAAACAGAACAGTAATATTATTATTTTACCTGCTGATAAAGGCAATTCCACAGTCATCCTCAACTCCGAATATTACTACAACAAAATGCTTCAATTACTTGGAGATAGTTCGACATATTCAATTCTTCAGGAAGATCCTACAAGAGAATTACAAAACCGTACAAACAACTTGTTAAAGACTGCGAGTGAACTTCCTCATAATGTTCGACTCTCTTTACGCTCTCTACATTCTCTTATCCCACGCATCTATGGAGTTCCCAAAATTCATAAAGAAAACATCCCTCTTCGCCCAATTGTGGAAGGAATTGATTCACCTACATATAAACTTTCAAAATATCTAGCAAAGTACCTCAAGTGTTTCTCCAATAAATCTTCATCTTTCATCAAAAACACCACAGATTTTGTTTCGCATATAAAAGATATTCCCATCAATGAAAATGACATTCTAGCAAGTTTTGACATTATATCTTTGTTTACTAACGTTCCTACAGATGAGGTACTTACATTACTAAAGGACAAATTATCCAAAAAAATGTTTGCTTTATTAAAACATTGCTTTCATTCTGGTTACTTCAAATATCAGGACTCCATTTACCAACAAAAACAAGGCCTAGCAATGGGCAATCCTTGGTCCCCAGTTCTAGCTAACATCATTTTGAAACGAAAGCCATATCTTCCTTCTCATTTAAACCGAAAGTTTGGAAAAGATATAATGATGCTATTTTCATTGTTTGGAATCACGGGCAGACATCTCTCATAGCTTTTCTTAATCATCTTAACATCCAACATCCTAATATAAAATTTACTGCTGATCTAGAAAATAATAACTGCTTGCCTTTCCTGGATGTCATGCTTACACGTTGCTCTGAAAGATTAAAAATATCTATATAAAGAAAACCTACTCATACCAATAGATATCTGCATAATCTTTCTCATCATTTTCCACCACAAAAACTTGGAACTATATCTACCTTAGGACACAGAGCACGCTCTCTCTCTCTCTTGAATGAACAAGATGAACTACAAAAAGAAATAAATCAACTCTCTCTTATCTTGGTTACTCTGAAAAAACGATTAAGAAATTTCTTCTGGATCCTCCTAGACAGTGCACCACAGAAACTATTAATTTTAAAGGCAGCATCTCCATCCCATACATTAGCACAGTCTCTAACAAATTAGCAAAAGTCCTTAAAAAATATAACATCAAGACGTTCTTCACCACCCTTCCAAAAATCCGTTCTCTAATCAGCCATCCAAAGCCTCCTCATCACAACCTAAAATATCCAGGTGTATATAAGTTATGGTGCGATTGCAATATCCCTTATTTTGGACAAACTAACAAATCTGTTGAGCAACGTATAGAAGAGCATAAAAGAGATATCTCTTACTAAAGATCACATGCAACTGCGTTATCCAGTCAAGTTCTTTTTTCACATAATCCTAATGATGAGCAACAAAGCCACTCTGTTTGCTGGAATAGATCAGAAAATATTTTTCGCTCTGATGATGAGTTTGAGAGAAAAATTATAGAATCAAGGGAAATCCTTCTGAATCCTGTCCACTTAAATAACAATTTGAGTTATAACATCCCAGATAGCCATGCTGCAGTTATTCAATATTGGCATTCACATGAGTCTGCACGCATACTTGCAATAAACAATGGCCCGCCTGTTAGAACAACTTGAAAAAATATTTTTTATGTATCAATTATGTGTGGCGATTTTTTACCTGTATTTTCAAGTTTTTAGATACTTCAATGTTTATTACTATTCTCTTCCTTTAAGAATACCTGATGAAGGCTATTATAAGCCGAAACTAGTTGTATTAATCTTATTAAATCTTTATAAGTAATCTCGGTTTTTAAGTCATTAAATCTATTTAAAAAAAAAAATATATATATATATATATATATATGGGAATAAATTTTTAACTTGGGTATATTGTATATTAGGATAACCAAGCAATTTTATATGCTTGGTTATTTTAGCTCCTAATCCCAAGTATGCAAACAATTAAGTTTGCGCCTGAAACAAAGTTCAAGTCTAAAGATGGTACAACACCTGTGCAACTCATTGTAAAGGTGGGTAAAGCTCTGATCACTATTCTTAGTATTTTCCCATAATGTAAAGCACATCTCACTAGAAGATGTATACTGCAATGCATTATGGGTGGGGTCACTACCCAGACCGGTTTTAACCTTTTTTGAGGTCTCCTCAGTGAGTAGCTAGACCCTAAATACTAAGGTTTTAGTAATACAGAGCGTTATCAACTTTACCTATCTAAGTTGCAATAAGGTGTATTAAGCTTTAATAAAAATCTCTGTAGGAGATATTGATGGGAATAAAATAACCAAGCATATAAAATTGCTTGGTTATCCTAATATACAATATACCCAAGTTAAAAATTTATTCCCATCAGTATCTCCTCCAGAGATTTTTATTAAAGCTTAATACACCTTATTGCAACTTAGATAGGTAAAGTTGATAACGCTCTGTATTACTAAAACCTTAGTATTTAGGGTCTAGCTACTCACTGAGGAGACCTCAAAAAAGGTTAAAACCGGTCTGGGTAGTGAGCCCACCCATAATGCATTGCAGTATACATCTTCTAGTGAGATGTGCTTTACATTATGGGAAAATACTAAGAATAGTGATCAGAGCTTTACCCACCTTTACAATGAGTTGCACAGGTGTTGTACCATCTTTAGACTTGAACTCTGCTTCAGGCGCAAACTTAATTGTTTGCATACTTGGGATTAGGAGCTAAAATAACCAAGCATATAAAATTGCTTGGTTATCCTAATATATATATAGATAGATAGATAGAGCAAATGTAGTACAATTGACTACTACACTGGTGTCCAAAACCTAAGGATGAACACTATTTCTGAATATTACAACCACAAATTCAGATAAATCGGCTTGTGGCAAATTGTATAATTGACAATTTTGAGAAGAAAGCAGGTTCACGTGCAAAGAGGTCACATGGTAACACTCAACAGGATAAAAGACAGACAGCTGCACAAAGCAAAATGTGTTTGAAAGAAGCTCTTTTTATGAAGAAATAAAGTGGCAAACTTGGTTGTCTTGTATGTCCCAACTTTTTTTGTTGTCTGCAGGATGAAAAACTAATGTTTCTGGGAGAAAAAATCCTACCACTGTATGAGATCAGCTAACTCACTTCATTTGGAAAAGTCCATATAAAAATTCCTCTTATGATGAGAATCGAACTTAAGTCATTTTGAATTGATGAGCCCAATATAATTTCAAAATATTTTCCCCTACAAATGATTCATGTGAAACAACATTTGAAGTGGCCTGGTAATTTTTTTTTTTTTTTGTGAAATGACTTTTGCAAAATGTAACTAATAATTATATTATTAGAAAAGAAAAATGTGCCTATAAAGCCCATTAATAAAGTTTTTATTCTTATAGCACCGGAGTGCTGATAGAGAAACATTTAAAGCATCTGAAATAGGCAAAATGGACAAATTACTACGTTTAGCTAAAGATCCTGATAAAGAATAGCAGTGATTTATTTCGTGACCTGGACAATTTTGAAATTTATTTGCTGATTTGACTGATTTCAGAATGTTAACATAGAAATTGGATAAGCATTCATCTGACTTCAAAGTTTTTGCAACTTTCCAGCATTACTCTGGATAGCAGTGGTTGTAATGTTGTTTTGATGATTTCTGTTCTGTTAAAGCATATTGCAATATCTTTTCTTTCTTAAGTGTTTTATGCTTGATTTCCAAATACAACATGGCAATGTCTGTGTATGTTTGCAAATAATAAAGTATTTTTGTTTAAAAGAAAGAAGTTCAGAATTTTAAAAAAATAATTTCAACTTTATTTAAATAGCCATTTAAAATTTTAAATTAAACACAAGGTACATGTCATTGAGCAGTACAGATCTCAAATAAATACTTCATGTATGTATTAGTTTTGAACCTTGTATTATGAATCTGAAAATCCAGAGACTATATATTTTTAATAGAAAGTTTTCAAATTTATTATTATTATTTATTATATGCCTTATAAATAAGAGTAAATGTCAGCTTTATTTTCCTTGCACTTCCAAAATTTCATTGAGTTATATTACAGTATATTTACATTATATAACAACCAATAAGATATTTACAAGTACTTAAACATGTTTAATATGGAATGCATATATTTTCCTTCATATTTCTAATAAAGGATTCTGCACACTTAGACTCTGCATGGTTGTTTTCAAAATGGAATAAAGCAAGTGAACTGCATTAATGTGTACAGTGACTTCTCATCATTGCAAAATTTTATGAGTAGTTCTGCTGTCAATATTACTTGGCTGAAGAATGTTTCTTTTAATTTTTCTAACTTCTTATTTACGCCAATACTGAAATAGACAAGAAAAAAATTACTTGTAAATACAATTACATTTTTAAGAAAAAAATTTATGTTTTACTGTGATTACCACTCCAACAGATTAACAAATTCACAAGTTTAGCCATTCTTCTGCAGTGATTTAAAATCATCAATTCCTCACCCCCTCTCCAAATTATTGCTTTGTAATATATGCTGATATTTAGGTAGTTGTTTTATGCCTTCAAGGATGAGAACAGAATTCCTATTTGCTCAAAAGAGTTGCAGTTCTTCTCAATGATCAGGCTATCATTTACTGCAAACCAGTAACTCAATATGTATTGGAAGTGTTTTTTTTTTTTTTAGGAAGTTTTTCCACTTGGTTATACTATAAATTAAATATGCCAAGAAATTATATTCTTGATTTAATCCTTTATCCAAGTGTAAACAAAGTTTATGCCTATGTATTGTTTTTGTTGGCATTTTCTGCTGAATAATTATTAATTACAGTCAGGCCAATATCATTATCAAATTCCTGATGTTTAACAAATACTATAATGATTCAGTTTCTATTATCACTAGCTTCCTATTGAAAATCTTCCCAATACACTCTTTACATCATTGCATTGATTATGTCATGTCATGCCAACTTAATTTTTGTATTTTCATAGTATTCTGTATAGCCCGTGAGGATATATACACTCATGAACAGTTGAATTAGAGATACCTGCATGTTGGTGAAATGGTGCTGCGGTCAACCCGGCAAATGGAATAATGCCACGTGGCACGTGATGGGGATATCGTCAGACCTTGTACTGACCGTCTGAGTAATAGTCGAGCACAGAATGGGGAAGACTCTACATCTCAGCCAGATAGTCGGAGCCAGACATATGGGACACTCCAACTCCGAAGTCGTGCAGGCACTGGGCTTTTCACGGGCCATTGTGTCAAGAGTGTACCTTGAGTACATGGAATTGAGCAAATCCACAGCCGCCAGGGGAAACTGCCACGGTGTACAATGTATTGATGGCAGGGACGCCTTCGGCTAGCTCGGCTACAGTGGGTTACAGGCTATAGACAGGCTACAGTGCCACAGATCACTTGCCAATTCAATGCTGGACAACAATGACGTGTGAGCAGCCACACCATCCAGAACCATCTCCTCGCTATGGGGGGTACAGAAGCCACTGCCTGACTAGAGTACCTCTGCATACCGCACAACAATTAGCATGGGTGCAGGAACACCACCATTAGACCCTCGACGCATGGAAAAAGGTTAACTGGACTGATGAGCGAGGTACACGCCAATGGCAGGGTATGAGTCACCAAGCACATGAAGTGATGGATCCCTCGTGCCAGCAGGGTACAGTTCAGGCCGGTGGTGATGGGATGAAATGGGTCCTCTGGTAGATCTACCATCATCCCTCACCGGCGAAAGATACAGGGACCTGCTGTCAGATCATGTGCACCCATTACTGCACCTACAGCAAGATAATGCACAGACCCACTGCTCCCGAATTGTGGCCGAGTGGGTGGATGAACACTCCACGGACATGAGGATGCTTGGCTGCCTATGGACATGGGAGTCATTGCAACTTCCAAAGCTTATTTTCTTATAAAGATATTCTCAAAGGCAGTTAAAACAACAATGGGCGAAAATCATGAAAATCACACCACGAGGCTGGGTGCCAGAAAGTTACTTCGCTGCTAGCATTAACAGTGGGTGCATTACAAGCTCTGTTGTACGTATTTACAAATTACGTTCTTTGTAAATTTTACAGCACATTGATCGTGTCGAAGAATAAGAGCAATCCCACAACCAGGTCATTAAGTGAAAAAAAGAAGATTTAAAAGTGGTGAAAGTAAAAGTAAGATCAGATGCGAATTTGGTTTTAACGAGTCTACAATATGGACTATTTTATCCAAAGCTGATGAGCATTGCGAGCAAGATAAAGTGGCATCTACATCTGCAGGTATGCAATGCACTCACAACCGGAGTGCTACAATGGTTGAAATGGAAGAACTGTTGATTATTTGGTTGGAAGACTGCAATCAAAAGAGAATTCCAATTAGTGCCTATAATATCACGGCCAAAGCTCTATGCCTGTTTTCAAGACTTAAAGAGACTAAATATAAAGAAGACAATTCAAAATTCGCAGCTAGCAAAGGCTGGCTTGAAAAATTTTAAATCTAGAGCTAGACTAAAGCATGTGAAAATAACAGGTGAAGCTGCTGCATCCACATTTCCTGCTGGGCTGCAGAAAATTATCGAAGAAAATGATTATGATTACCGCCAAATTTTCAATGTAGTTGAAACTGGACTCTATTGGAAAAAAATGCCATCTAGAACATTCATATCAAAAAAAGAAGCAGCGCAGCCTGGCTATAAAGTATGAAAAGATCGCATAACTGTTATGCATGGAGAGAATGCTAATGGAGATTTTAAATTGAAGCTGCTGCTTGTCTATCGAACTCAGAACCCAAAGGCCTTAAAAGGATGTAACAAGAACTCTTTACCTGTAATTTGGCAGGTGAATCAGAAGGCTTGGGTTAACCAAGGTCTATTCAAAGATTGTTCATGACTTATTTTTCACGGTATTAACAACACTACAAACACTTTTATCAACGCTAATAAAATATTAATAAAATATAAAAGCGTTAATAAAACATCTTTGTTGATAAAAGTGTTTGTAGTGTTGTTAATACCGTGAAAAATAAGTCATGAATAACCATCAACACCTAAGCTTATCTGTTAGATATTCAAAGATTGGTTTAAGTCTTATTTTTGCCCGGCAATTGAAACTTATTGCAAGAGAAATAACTTAGCTTTCAAAGCTCTTTTGCTTTTAGACAACGCACCTGGTCATCCAAATTCTCTTAATGACCTGTGTGAGAATGTGAAAGTTTTATTTTTCCCACCAAGTACGACATCATTGCTACAACCCATGGGCATCATTGCAATTTTCAAAGCCTATTTTCTTAAAAAGACATTCTCAAAGGCAGTAGAAACAACAACGGGAGAAAATGCGATTGCGCTCAATGAATTTTGGAAAAAATTTAACATTAAACACACAATTGAGAACATTCGTGACTCGCGGGAGCAAGTGTCTTTTAATTGCATGAAAGCTATTTGGAAAAACCTGCCAGAATGCGCTAATGACTTAGGGTGTTTTCAAAATCCTGTGAACAACGTGGTGAAAGAAATCATTGCAATTGGTGAAGACCTTGGTTTTGATGGTGTTGATGTAGAAGGTTTTAAAGAATTATTGGATTCAAATTCAAAAGATTTCAGTGACAACGCACATATGAAGACAAAGAACAAATGGAACGTGAAGATGAGGTTCCAAAGGAAATAACAGTCAAAGAACTGAATGGAATATTTTGCAGTTTAGAATCGCTTAAGCAGCAAGTAATGGATATGAATCCAGATGTTAATCGAAGAATGCTTGTTTGGCGAGATCTGGAGAGTCAGTTTGCTTGTTATCGTAGAATTTATGCCGATAAGAAAAAAAATAAACTGTTCAAACGACTCTTTATAACTTCTTTTGATTAAAAAAAATTGCAGTAACTAATGTAGGTACAAGTATTTATTAAACATTTGCTTTGCATTTATATTTTATCTTTCTTAAAAGAGTACCATATAAAACGAACTATTAGTACAGTAATCGATCAGGGACGAATTGTACTTTTTACCACTGATTATTAGATTTGATTAACGCGATTTTGATATACGTGGTAACATCGAGGGATTAATTAACCGCATTAATCGAGGGATACCTGTATAATATTTTTGCTTACATAATCTGATTCTTGATTTTTTATGCATCTTTAATTTTGGGTGTGTAGTGTTTGCAGAGAGCTCCCGAAAAGATACGTATTATTTTGAGAATAAATTGGCAATATTGATTTAATCTTGATGTGGTATTGTTTGTTTTTGGTAGCTTGGTGTGTCTGTGTGATTTCCGCTTTAATTAAACTAGTAGTTTAAAGATACGATTGATAGTGTAGCACATGGTGCCAATTAATGAAAAACAATGCCGACCAAGACTTCAGCATCTTTGTTCAAAAACTTTAAGGTAAGGGAATTCGTCCGGTGGTGACATATGTATGCATTCCCGAAAGAGGCTGGAGTTTGGATAGATAATGATAGTGGTGGATGACTGTGCCGAAAGTGAAGAATTGAAGTGTGGGTCTGGTCATGAGATAGTTGTTGTAGAAGATAGAAAGCCAGAATGTGAGAGAAAACTGTGGTTTGACAGTAAATTGTGATGTTGTACAAGATAGCAATGAGAGCGGTGATGAAATGAAAGGGAGAGTGGAAGTAATTATACAGAGAGAGAAAATGGTTTGAATGATAAAAAAAATTAGCTGTAATGAGTGAGATTGCACGGTTACATGGAGTAATACCTAGGACGAAGCGGCAGTTGGAGCGACTGCAAAACTCATTCCCGAGCGCCTTGGCAAATGGAAATAAGCAAGTGTATGAAAGGAATAATAAGCATATGATTGGGAGTGTTCCAGAAATGAAGGAAAGAGTGCTGTATGGTGACTCGTTAGTAAGAGGTGTGATAGATGAGAGTTTGACTAAATCGTACTTATCGGGTGCGAAAATTAAGGATGTAAGTGAGAGTATTAGAGCGCAGAAACAGAGGTGAAAGAAATGATAGTCATAGCAGGAATGAATGATTTGAAAGGAGATAAATTTGATATGAGAGAGGACGTGAAGGAATTATTAGAGGTAGCGAAAGAAAAGAGTGACAGAGTTAGGATAGTGAGTCTGTTGCCACAGTATGACAGAGAAGAGTTTAGGAGTGCCATAATCACAAATAACTTTATGCACAGGTTATGCAGACAGTGTGATGTGGAGTTTGTGGTTGTGTGGAGTGAGTTTGATGGGCGAAAGGATTTGTACAAGATGAATGGCTTACATTTGAATGGATTTGGTGTGCGAAGACTGGAAAAAGTGTTGCTGAGTGAAGTGAGAGTGGATGTGCAAAATCAGAGAAACTAGAACTATTAAGGAGGGGAGGAAGTAGATATGCAGATGTCAGTGAGGCAGTTGAGTGTAAGAATGTTTATAATGTGCCCGAGCCAGTACGAAGGACAAGAAATCAGAATGGGATAGTTAGTATAACACACCAAGACAGGGGTGGGACAAATGGACCTCTGCATTTCATGTATACTAATGCCAGGACTATTAAGAACAAGAAGGAAGAATTTTTGGCCTTGGTTGGCTCTTCCTGGCCAAAGGTTATTGGCATTAGTGAAACATGGCTGACAGAAGATGATATAGTTAGTGGGATAAAATGTGTAGGGTATAGTGTGTTCAGGAGGGACTGAGAGAATAAAATGGGGGGTGGAGTGTTATTGATGATAGGTGATGAACTACAGCCAAGGAAAATCGAAGTTGTATTGCAGGATAGTGAAAAGCGCTCATTTGAGGCTATTTCGTGTGGGATTGAGACTAACGTAACAAAATGTACAGTTGGGTGCTGCTATAGACCAGGTGATGGAATAGATAGTGGAGATAGTATGCATAGGTAAATTGATGAAATGAGTGGAAGGAAGGTAATTATTATGGGGGATTTCAACTATGGTAACATTGATTGGAAGGAGGAGAGGACACATGACAAACTGGATTTTATTCAGTAACTGAGGGATAACTATCTGAGACAGCATGTAATGGAAAATACTAGGGGTTCGAGAGTGCTCGACTTAGTAATAGCATCTGAGAATTGGACTGTAATGAATATGACCATGTTGCCACCTATTGGTGAGTGATCATAGGGTCTTGACCTTGGAGGTGGCTAAATGTGTGAAATTTTCGATTAAGACATGTGGAATTACTGTACTGGCAAGTATGACAATCTCCTAAGCTTATCATACTTGCCAGTACTTGGTTCAGTTCCATGGTATGTAAAACTGCAAGGGCTGAATGTTGATAGGGCATGGGAAGTGGTCAAGGAGCATTTGCAGGAAGTTATGATTGACTGTATACCTAGAGTCCGAATAGTAAATCAAGTAGGAGTTAAACGGATGAATAACACCATTAAGCTTGAGCTCAAAAAAAGAAACAACTGTGGAGGGAATTTAAAGAGAAAGGTGACCTGCAGGTGCAGGAACAGTATGAAGCACAGGCCAGAAGGGTAACGAGTGTGGTGAGAAAAGCAAAAACGGATTATGAAAGGAAATTAGCCATGCAAGCTAAAGAGAATCCCAAACAGTTCTTTCAATATGCTGCTAGTAAAAGAAAAACTGTACACGGCAGAATGATTTTAAGTAATGCCGATGGTAGGGAGGTCACTGAATCAGTCAATATAGTGGAATTACTGAGTGAGCACTTTGCAAGAGTATATCATCCAGGTGGTGACGTTGAAGGAATGAAGGAACCATTAGTTTATATGGGAATTGTGGTGAATGAAGTGGAGGTGAATAGTCTATTACAGAACCTTAATGTGAATACATCTGTGGGATTGGATGGTATATCAGCACAGGTCTTACGTGAAGCGGCTAAAGAATTGTCAGTGCCCTTGACCTTATTGTTTATTCCGAGTTTCAGGTCTGGTTTAGTCCCGAAGGGGTGGAAAGAAGGGAAAATAATTCCACTGCATAAAGGAAGATACAAGACTAATGTTGCAAATTACCGACTGATCAGCATATCAGGAGTCGTTGTCAAGGTCTTGGAGAAAGTAGTCAAGGGAAAAATACAGGAATGAATTGATGAAAATGAGATACTGTATGAGGGACAGCATGGTTTTTGTAAAGGGTAGATCATGCCTCAGTAACTTGCTCAGGTTTATAACACAGTGACGGCTGAACTGGATGGGTTAAACGGATGAATAACACAATTGATAAACAGTGATACTGCTGGACCTGGCTAAGGCCTTTGACAGGATACCACATGGAAGTCTAATCCGTAAACTGCAATATATGGGAATGGATATAGGGTTGGTGAGATGGATAGTTGGGTGGTTGATGGAGAGAGATATCAGAGAGTAGTTTATTCAGGAGTAGAGTCCAAAAGACAGCCTATGACTCGTGGTGTGCCGCAGGGTTCTGTTCTTGGACCACTGCTGTTTAATTTGTTCATTAACAATATAGGGAAGGATCTGAGAGGAACGGTTCATTTGTTCGCTGATGATGCTAAGTTGGGTAGGGCAATAGTGAATGCAGAAGATGTCAAAATTCTGCATTTACTTTATTTTCACATTCATTTTTAGCAGCAGTATATCACATTGGTGGAACTGTACTCCAGGAGATTGATGAGACCAGGAACTTGAGAGCGTTGGTGGATAGGGAGTTGAAGTTTAGGGGACACATCGCAGAAGTGGCTAAAAATCAGCTCATCAAATCACCTGGATGCTGAAGAACACTTTGATGAGCAGAGATAAGCAAGTTATTGTTCCTTGATAAGACCCCATCTTGATTACTGTGCCCAGATCTAGTCACCTAGGTTTCTTCTTCATGGGGAGGAGGTTGAGAGGATCCAGAGGCGAGTGACTAAGATGATATGGAATGAACCTTATGAATACAGGTTGAAGATTTGTGGGTTGCAGAAATTGGTTGACAGGCAGAAAAGGGGAGATATGATTGAGATATTCAAATTGCTGAAGGGTTTCTATAAGATTAATTCAGAGGATATTTTTGAGAACAGGACTGGTGGTGGGAGGACTAGGGGACATCCATGGAAGCTGGGCAAGAGTGTGGGTAATAAGAGTGTTAGAGCTGGGTTTTTTAGAGTGGTGAATGAGTGGAACAAGCTGCCTGAGTCTGTTGTGGGTTCAGTTGAGTTCAAGGCAAAGTATGATAGATACTGTGTGAATGTCGAATAGTTGCGATGGACATGATGTTTAGGGCCTCCCTCGATGAGTCTAAGGACTCTTTGGAGTTGCCCGTAATAATAATAATAATCTCGATATTATCAGTATTTAGGGTATTTTGTGTGAAACAGGACTGTTTTGTTAGTACTGAAGTTGGCAAGGCTATCCTCACTGAAATATTGGATACTGTACCTAATATAACAAAAATTTTGCACATTTTCTGGAACGATCATATACATTTTCTTACAATCTTCAGAAACAGAATGTCTGTGAGAAGGTGGCTAGAGTGAATCTGAGAGGGTAGGGTCACTGATTAACCTGACAGTACTCTGGGTTAAGGAGAATTTGGAATTTCTACAGTGTTAGGAGTTGCACAGGTGTCTTGTAATGTCTTGAGCAAAAAGAACTAGTTTTTTGGAAACAGAGGAGGCTATGGATGTGATATGCTTATGCCAAGAGCGGTTGGAAGTGTAAGTCAATTCAAGAAGAGGTATCTAATTTTGAGTAAAGAAATCAGTATTATAGTCAATGGAGGTGAAGTATGATCATTCTTGCATGAGATAAGATGGGCTATGTTGGTGGCACTGAAATAGACAAAGTTTTTCTTGCCCTCACAGAAAAGGACACCAGTGTTTAAGGCAGTCAAAATATGAAAGCTCTCACAGCATTAGATACATGCACATTGCAAGGTCTGTCAAATAAAAAAAGTGGAATGCAGGTCATGTTATCAACAAAACTATGAATAGGATTTGTGGTTAATGAAAAGTCATTGAGGAATAGGAGAAAGCACAGGCAAAAATTGAGAACTTTGAGGAATTCCAGCATTGGTAAGGAAATCTGAAGAAAGGATACTATCCACTATGACAGGCATTGAACAACTCGATAGGAAAGCAGCAGTCCAACTGCAAAGGAAAAGGAGATGTAACATGGTAATATGGCAAGTAGGTCTTTGTGGTAGAAATCAAATGCTTATCAGTTATACCAAACCTTTCCATAGCTTACGTACATAGATGGATGAGATCAGCTGTGGACCAAGAGTGGCAGGATTCATATTGGTGGTCACTGATTAACTGGTGGGCTTGCTGGTGGAGAAGGAGTTGATGACTTTGTCTATTATCTTTGATAGAACTGAGGTTAGTGCAATGATAGTTGGATGTTTTTTTTTTTTTTGTCATGAGTTGAATATAAGCTTGTTTCCATGCTGTAGAGTAATATAAAAGATTATAAAGACTGGCATTAAGCATATGTTTTAAGCTCAACTGAGGGGATGATGTCAGTCATGTCAGGCTCAGAAAACTTGTTGACATCTAAATTATGCAAGATTCTTTTGATGCCGTTCTGAAACGTCTAGTGAGGCATACAGTGAGAAGTTCTTAGTAAAGTGGGTCACTTGATTATCAGTGCAAGAGTTGGAGGAGAGTGATAGCAGAAGGTCAGCCTTGTCGGTAATGTCACAATAGTACCATCTAGATGTGAGTGAAGCAGAAATACAGATGGAGAGAAAGTGTACCCAATGGCCTTGGCAAGGAACCAAAATATCCAGCTGCCATTCGGACAGGAAGCAAGATTTCTGCAAGTGACTATTCACAAAATTTACTTGGATTTATTGATGGTCTTTGCAGCTGTTATGTGCTGCTGTGTATGCTAAGTGAGATGCCAGAGTTTTGGTTGCAAGCTACTTGTGATATGCTGAATTCTTTTCTTGTACTGCCTGGGCATATCTTTTGAAGAACAAAGGTTTGGACAGTGGTCCAGGGTTTCTGGGTGATGAAGGCCTTCATGCTAGTAAGAATTATTTCAGTTAATCTGTTGGAAAAGATGTTTGTGTCAGAAGAATGAAAACAGCAGTCAGTCCAGAGAAAGGCATTATAGAAATTATGGAGGTCATCCCCTTTTGCGTCCTTGGGCACAATTATGGTACAAGATTAATGGTGGTTGGGTGAAGGAAGTTATAGCATGTGGACAATTTGTGAAAGACTGCTGCTGCTATCATGTATCTCTGCAACTCTTCCAGCTTGATCAATTGACTCGTTACTTCAGACTGTCTTTTAATTGTGCATATGCATCTGGTTGGTATGCCTGCAAAATGAAAAACCCTATTTTCTGGGAGGAAAAACCCTTCCATCCCCATGTGATATCATCTAGGAATCGGAGGACTTAAAAACAAGTGATGAAGAAAAGGTCAGAGTGATCATCACAATTTATAGAGCTACAGACAACAAATGAATGCAACTGAATAGGATGAGACAATGTTGGGCCAGAGCAGATCATAAGGAGATGCCATTCTCTGATGAGATATCAGACATGGAAAACGTGCAGTATTGTTAGGAAAATTGAGGTGAATAGTAGTGGTTGAAGCTACTAGTTGAGATTTTTGTAGGTGGTGATGCATATCATCTATATTGCAGTTAAGATTGGAATACTGGTGAAGCATTTTTTTTTTTTTTTTGGTATTACATTATAGGAATATGCAATATGAATTACAGACTAGCAGGCATGCCTCCCACAAAGAGTATCCAATTTTCAGTCCATTTTGTAGCCTCAACAGTTTCCCTCAGTAACAGGAAGAAGTTACTCAAACTTCTTCCAGGCACATATGACAAAATGGTAGTTTTTTTAGTAGCTAGTAAGAGGGGGGGGGGATGCAGAAACCAAAAACTTAACTATGGGAAACAAATGGCAAAAGCCACTTCAAACCTCCAAAAGCTGTTGGGTTTCACTGGCCAATGAACATCATCTACCATCTAGAGGAGATATGCCATTTTTTTTGGCAGCAATACTTACTAGGAATGCGAGAGCATTATTTGAAACTACACCAGATGGAGCTGGTTTGGCTTGGCTGGGAGACTACATATCACACATTCACATGAATGAATACAGTTGACCCTTGAACTTACTACTAATAAATAGCCTACTGTTGACCAAAAGCCTTACCGATAACATAAATAGTTTATTAACATTTTGTATATTATATGTATTATATACTGTATTCTTACAATAAAGTAAGCTAGAGAAAAGAAAATGTTATTAAGAAAATCATAAGGAAGAGAAAATATATTTAATTTACATTGTCTGTTTACAAGATGATTCATCTGTCTGTCAGCCTAAATCAATATTGTCTTATGATACAAATATTGTCTATGTTATACAAAATACTGTAGATGTTATACATATCACCAGTGCCACACCATGGATAGAAGGCGCCCTTGTGCAAAACGTTTTTCAGTGCCCCCATAAAATAAGTTTCCATGAAAAATTTATGCGAAAAATTTTATTTTGTTAAAAGTACAAAACAGTTTATATATAAAAATAAATTTTATTTAACAATAGCAAAACATTGTAATCACTGAAATTCATAAATAAGAAAATTTTAATAATAAACATTTTCAAAAATGCTTATTCCTTAATATAATACAACATAATATATATATATATATATATATATATATATATATATAAACAAAAATTACTTTTATTTTAATATAAAAAGAAATATTACATAACGAAGATAATCTGGATTCATGCTTTTAACTATATAGCAATTAGTATAAATATAGATTTATTTTGCATATTTATCTGTCTTGCTTTGGCCACCACAAAATTTTTAATAATATCTTTAATGTCTAATGAATCCACAATATTATTTTCAATTGATATAATTGATAAATCCGTTAGACACTCTCCAGACATTGTTGACCGCAAATAATTTTTTATTAGTTTCAGTTTTGAAAAACTTCTTTCCCCTGATGCTACGGATATTGGTAATGTTAAATAAATACGCATCACAATCACAGTATTCAGAAACGTGTCGGTTAATTTATTTTCGTATATATATATAATTTAAAACATCCTGAGGAGCCGACTCTTTTTTTTAACAAAACATTGCAAAGTTTTTAATTCCTCAAATAGTCATTACCATCAATATCGCGATTGTCGGAATCTTGATTGTCGCTCAGTTTTAAGTGCAAATCTTTACAGTGTTTCATTAAATCTTCATCGCTTCAATCTTTTAATTTGCTAATGTCTCTTAAACTTTAAAGTCTTCGCTATGTTGTTTTAAGAGTATGAATCTTTCCATGACTGAAATTATTGTCGTGTCTAAAATCACGAAGAAAAAAATTATTTTAAAATTTTGTTTAGAATCATGCATTGTCTCATCTGATGCTTTGTAACCAAACATTTTTGTTTTTGTTATTTTGAGAATATCTTGAAAAATAGGATCAATATTAAGATCGTTTGCTACTTCTTTTGCAGTTCTAATAATATTTTCAAAATAATATTGGTCTGTTCGGTGAGTATTTAATTCTTGTATAACATAATCAAGAGTTTCTGCAATTTTTCCTATATCAAATGTCGGATTCTGCATTATTTTGCTTGCAACATTTACGAGACTTAAGATTTTGTACCAACCATGAACAGAGCAAATAAATTTAAATGAATAAATCTTTGAAATTAAGTTGTCTGCCTGAACTCTAGAATCGATATCTTTAGTTTCATCTTCTGTAATATCAAAAAGAGCTTGGTAAATTTCCTTGATATTATTTTTAAGTGGCTTTATTGCTTCTACTCTACTTTCCCACCTAGTAGCAGAAAGTGGTTTCAAATTTAAAACACGAATGTTTTTTTAATATAGCCCAACGTTTCACAGATATTGAAAAATAATTATATAATTCCTGTATTACCCCCCAAAAATTTACAGTTTCACAGGATATCTTAGCTGCATCATTAACTACCAAATTTAATGAATGAGCAGCACACGGAATAAAAAAAGCCTTTGAATTTATTTCAAGGATTTTCTGCAGTCCATTATGTTTGCCTCGCATATTTAAACCGTTATCATAAGCTTGGCCGCATAAATCTGAATATTGAAAAATAATTATATAATTATTTTTCAATATTCAGATATTGAAAAATAATTATATAATTCCTGTATTACCCCCAAAAAATTTACAGTTTCAGGATATCTTAGCTGCAATCATTAACTACCAAATTTAATGAATGAGCAGCACATGGAATAAAAAAAGCCCTTGAATTTATTTCAAGGATTTTCTGCAGTCCATTATGTTTGCCTCGCATATTTGAACCGTTATCATAAGCTTGGCCGCGTAAATCTGAAATGTTAATATTCAATAATTTTAAATAATTTCTTATAAATTGAAATAGTCCTTGCCCAGTGGTATCTTCTACAGATTGAAAACCCAAAAAAATGTTCATGAATTTCTGCTATATTTGTATCTTTATTTTGATTAACAAATCTAATAATAATAGATAATTGTTCTGTGTGGCTTATATCCAGAGTAGTGTCAAGAATTAATGAATAATATTTCGCTTCTTTAATCATTTCTAAAATTTTTTGTTTTATAGCTTCAGAAATTATACAGATTTCATTTTGTATTTTATCACCTAAATAATGAGTAATGTTCCTTTTTTGTGATGTTTGGATGCGATGCAAGTGTTCTGCCATTATCGAATCAAATTTAGCGACAGTTTCTACTACCTTTAAAAAATTGCCGTTATCATTTTCAAAAAGTTTTTGTGAAAAACCTCTAAAAGCTATACACTGTCTTGATAAATATTGTATTATGTAGATTAACCGTTCTATAACAGAATGCCAATATTTTTTCTCAGTTTTGTATAATCTTTGTTGTGTGCAATCAATAGTGCATTTCTTAATCAATGACATTTTAAGTTCGCTGTATTTTGAATAGTTTTTAATGTGTACGGAACATGTCTCACGTATTTTTAGTATATGACTCAAATGTTGCCAATCGTTACAACCGTATTCATTAGCAAGGTGGGAATTATGACTACCAAATATTTTACAATAATAACAGAAAACCAAATTTTGCGATTCTGAATAAACTAAATAACTTCGTAAAAGTTTTTCTCCATTTGCTAAAGTTCGATAATAGTATGAATCGGAGAACTTGCAGCCAGATTCATCTTTGGGAAATTCTTTATTAACTACTTGACATGGGCAATGCTCAACTAAACAATCACTAACTTTGGCAGTTATATAATTCGGCCAAGCACCTGGATCATTAACATTAAAATTTGAAGTTTTGTGTTTCGCTGAATCGGAATCCAATATTTCTTCTGCTGCAACTTCTGTAGACAGTCCAGTTTCATTTTTGCATGTAACATTTGTTTCTTCATAGTTACCTTGTGTCCTCTCTTTTTTCTGGAGTAGAGCTACACGGAGTACTTGCTTCGTCAGAACTTTCTGTTCTTCGTTTTTTATGTGGTCCTGAAGTTAAAATTATCCTGGAGCAGATATCTCATCAGACCACAATCCCATAGTTGCAGAAATACGTCTTAGATTAAAATCAGCTAAAAAATCACAAAAGAAGAAAAAGAAAATTGACGTAGAAAAACTGAAAGACCCGAACATAAATAAAAATGCCAAGACACAGCTTAACCTGCGATTACAACAGATTAACATAGAAGAAAATAAAAGTGTGGAATCTCTTTGGAATAGCTTAAAGAATGCCAACAAGTATTGAAGAAGTAGGTTATGTGAATAATATAAAACAACAGGAATGGATGACAGATGAGATTCTTTCTCTTATTGATACAAGAAGAATGTATAAAAACAAAGACCTAGCCAGGTATACAGAAACACATAACATCATCAAGGAAAAAATAAAAGAAGCCAAGGAAAATTGGATGAAAAATTTATGTACTGAAATTGAACTGCTTCAGAAACAACATGATAATTTCAATCTGTATAAGAAAATCAACGAAATTTCCGGAAAACTGAGGAAAAAGCAAATAGTGTCTCTAAGAGACGAAAATGGAAAAATAGTTCTAGAAGAAGAGAATAAAGCACAGATTTGGATAAAATATGTAACAGAACTTTTCAATGATACTAGACAGAAGCCTATAAATATAAAAGATAACATTCAAGGACCAGCAATCATGAAATGCGAAATAGAGAATGCTATACAAACAAGTAAAACAGGAAAAGCCAGTGGACCAGATGGTGTGCAAACAGAATTTTTAAAATTAATCGAACCAGATAACATCAAACTTCTTGAAAAACTATTTAATAAAATATATGAAAGTGATGAATTTCCATCAGATTGGCTCAAATCTACATTTATCACTATCCCAAAGCGAATTCCTGTGGTGACTTCAGACTTATTAGTCTAACGAGCCAAACATTAAAAATATTTTTGAAAGTAATTCAGAATCGCATTTATAGAAAAAGTGAAGAAACTCTAAGTGAAACACAATTCGGCTTTCGGAATGGTTTTGGTACTAGAGAGGCCCTTTTCTGTACCCAAATATTGATACAAAAATGCATAGAAAAACAGAAATCTGTCTTTATGTGTTTCATAGATTTTGAAAAAGCATTCGACAAAGTCAGACACACCAACTTAATAGAAATCCTTCAACAAATAAGGCTATACGAACAAGACATAAGACTAATAACAAATCTGTATTGGAATCAGTCAGCTACCATTCAATTAGACAACATTACCACCAGTGATATTAACATCAAAAGAGGAGTGAGACAAGGATGTGTGCTCTCACCACTCCTGTTCAACATATATGCAGAGGTAATCTTTAAAACAGCATTGGAAGAATGTCCAGAGGGAATCACAATAAATGGAAAGATTGTTAACAACCTACGATATGCAGATGACACCGTGCTAATTGCAGATAACATTATGGATCTCCAAAAACTCATTGACAGAGTATACATAGAAAGTCAAAGAATGGGAATAAATATAAACATCAACAAGACAAAATACATGATCATCAGCAAACATCCAGCCTCATCAATGAAACTGACACTCAATGGGAAAAATATTGATCAAGTGTCAAGATATAAATATCTTAGTTGCTGGCTTAATGAACGGTGGGATCCAGAAATAGATATAAAGACAAGGATTGAAGTTGCACGGCAGTCCTTCATGAAAATGAGAACACTATTCTGCAATAAAGACCTAAACATGGAAGTCAGATGCCGAATGCTGAAATGTTACGTATGGTCTATTCTGCTCTATGGAGTTGAAACATGGACATTGAAGGCGACAACCATCAAGAAAATCGAAGCCTTTGAGATGTGGCTATACAGAAGAATGCTAAAGATATCATGGACAGAAAAAATTACCAATGAAGATGTCTTAAAATCCATTGGCAAAGCTAAACATCTTGTACAAATAATCAAGAAACGAAAAACATCATATCTTGGACACATCATGAGAAACAGCAAATACCAACTTCTACAAACTATTTTGGTAGGAAGAATTGATGGCAAAGGAACTAGAGGAAGAAAAAGAATATCATGGTTTGACAACATCAAGACGTGGACAGGAAAGAGCAGTGCACAACTGCTCAGATTAACACAAGATCGCAGTTTGTTCGCCAAGATGGTCGCTGACCTTCGATAGAAGATAGCACAATAAGAAGAAGAAGTTAAAAATTTATTCAGCGATCCAGCCAGTTTATGTTCCAGTTGTACTCGCTGCAATTGTCTTTTCCTGTTTTGTGCACCAGATAACTTCTTTGGCTTTTTTTCCGACATCTAAGGGTTAACACACTTGGTTAGAGTTTAAAATAAGAAGAGCGTTAAAAGTTGTCCACAAAATAAATAATAATTTCTGAAATTTTCCCTTCAACTTATTTTTTAACCCCTTAACTGACTATTATTTTTAAGGTGAATGGCCCAAGACTGACTTTTTTTTTTTTAATTACAGAATTTGATTTTTCAGATGTTTTGAATAATAAATATGCTTACATTTTAGGTATTTTTTGAAAATTAACATGTAGAGATATTAGCCACTGATTGATTTCTCAGTGATATTTATTTAATATTTTTTTACATTCTGGTAATTGTTTAATAATTAAGAAATTTCTAGAATATTAAAATTATTTATTAAAGAAATCAATAAAAGGACCCCAATGTCTTCCAACCAGAACAAGAACAAATATATAAATAAATCTCTTATTGAAAATTATTTATTAACATAAAAATCTTTTGTTTTCAAAATAAAATAATTAACTAAAATTAAACAATTTAACTGATTTTCAAACTTAGCAAAAATATAATAGATGTACTTACTTTACATGAATAATAATCCAAATTCACAAAAAAATTTACTAAACAATCATAAATATATTTTATAAAACAAAAGGCAACTGCACAGTAACACTGTTAGTGTAACGCACAAAATGAAATGATGCAAAAATATACCAAAAATTATCAAGAAAGGGCCAATTGCAGTATGTGTAAAAAGCTCATCTAAAGGATTTTATAGCTCATAAATAACCTATGTTTATTAATTTAATTCAAGCCGCATCAGCCTGATGCACCGATAGTCTATCCCGCATATATACAGGATTTTTAGCTAGGGTCCCTCAGCTGATTAATATGTTTATAATTTATAAACTATTATCTTTAAAATTTTATTTGTCTATAAAAAATCTAAAAATAAGTACACAACTAAATTCAAATTGTCCAAAGTCATTTAAACACAGAATACACAATACACTCAATATGTTTCACATTCAAAATTGAAATGACTCCGAAAAAAATGTAAGTGCCTGTTTGGATAGATGCTATTTCGTCTATTCAAATTTGAAGTGGAATTTAAGAAAACGAACATCGTTATGTACATCTATGTTTCAGACTAAATATTTTTGGATAGATCAGTGTTTCTGAAACTTCAGATATCCGTGTACCCTTTAATTTTCATTATTACCAAGTACTTTTTCAAAATACCCTTATCAAAATAATAATAATAATAAATAAATAAATAAAAATATATTTCATTGTAACTGTGTTTTATTTGAATTTAGATGTACATTTAAACAAAAAAAAAACATGATTTATTTTTAATAGAACAAAATTTATAAAGATACTAATCATTTTTACTTAATATAAATAATTTATCATCAATGAGAAGAGTGAAATTGCTTATTTCTATATCTGCTATATTGCTCTCTTTTGTGCGTTTTATAAATCCAGTCTTTAACCAATGATCCATACTTAACAATTTGAAAGCTAAAAAAATTACCGTATTTACTTGACTATAACTCGCACTTTTTTCCCAAAATTAAAGCTAAAAAATCGTGCTGCGAGATATATGTGGGGATTTTCGGAAACTAAAGTTTTCAGAAAAAAAAAACTGAAAATGGGTATGACTTACCAACAATCTTCTATTTTCCATCATTTCTTCTGTCCTCAAGAGCAGTTTCCTTGTGTGCAATCAGTTATCTACCCAAATAGAGTCATCTTCTTTCCCATTATATCAAACAAAAATTACCAGTAATTTAAGACTTGAGATATGTAAAACAATCCTTGACAAATTACTAATGAGAAGTGAAAGATGTGCACAATTGTAGGCCAGTATAATAGAGAAAAAGCCACTATTAAGAAGTGCATATGATTGGTGCAGTATTAACAAAAGCTCGAGCTACCCAAACAAAACAAGCTGACAATTGAATTGAAATGCTAATTCTCTTAAACCGATTTCCATAATATCTGAAATGCATTCACTATATATTTCTTAGTTTTAACACGTTCATGATGGGGTAGTGTCAAGCAAAACCATATGTTGCACCTGCTGTATATAGCAGTTTCTGTTGGAGGGGAGATGTCATTCATTAGTTAGTGTTTATATTCCCAGTTGTCTGCAATTGCACTATTTGTTGAGAAATATATATTAGTGTGCAAATGATGTCTGTGAAACCTTATCCAGTGACATGATAAAACTAATTGGTTTTAGTGTTTCTGCAGTATAATGGCAGAGGATAACGTATTGTTTATTGCAGGGAGCGAATTATCGCTCAAATGTGAAATTTGGGGAGATAGAAACCCGCAGTTTGAGTAGGAGAATTCATGCATAATATAATTTAATAGATATATATTTATATATAGACTATAAAAGTTTATGAAATTCACATCGTATGATACTTTATGGGTTGTTTCCTTAAGTATCTAATAAGTGGGTTCGAAAATGTTTAGTTTTAGTATGTATGACTGTAATTTTTTTATTAATAAAATATAATAAGCAGATATTTAACTGGCAATGGGAAATGGCGTTTTTTTGTTTGTTAACTAAATGCTGTATTGTTGTAAAATATCTTGTTGCCGTAATACGGCTGAGCGAGTGCCCTTATTAAGCAGCGCCGTGAGGCAGGCTGCCTCTATGCTACATCCTGTCAACGGTACTGGGCAAAGCACAGCATAAGAATGAATTCACAGTCTGTCTTAAACTAACAATTTCCACTGCCTCTATGCTACATCCTGTCAACGGTACTGGGCAAAGCACAGCATAAGAATGAATTCATGGTCTGTCTTAAACTAACAATTTCCACTAAAAATATAATAAACAATCTAAAATATTTCTAAAATTTTCGCTGAGTCGATGCTTATTCTGTGAAATAAAATCTGTGGTAATATTGATAACGTTTCACTTCAAACGATATAATTCAAGAATAAGAAAATTTATATTTTTTAAAATTATTTCCCATGGTGAAATGGCACCCCTATCTTCAAGCGCCCTTGTGCAGCGCACAATCTGCACAACCGCACGGCTCGGCCCTGCATATCACTAACACTAGACATCAAAAAATATAGCAAATCTATGTGGCTTTGGTCAGAAATTTTCAGTAGTTCATTGCAGTGAATGGCTTTTGTTATAGTGAGCATTGGCAATAGAGGATTACATTAAGAGAGCAGTGAAGCTCTCATTGATAGGCTAATTTAAATAATAACGACTGCCTCAAACTTTTCTAGTTTTGGGAAGTGATCATACTAAATACACCTCGCCAGTGTAATTAATATTTTTTTTTTAAAACAAATTATTTACTTTTTACCTGAGTGTATACAGAATGAGCTCATATAATGCTTGCAAAGTCTCATATTTTTAACTTATGCTTTTTCATTTTAAAGTGTTATTCGGTGTTTTAAATCATTCCGTAAGACTGATAATGGTCATGAGCCATAACTGAAAATTATTGTGTACTTATAATAAAAAACTACAGTAAGTTGGTTTTTCATTTCTAATTTTTATCTTAATATCTTCTAAAATGTTTCTATTTTTCATTACCCCCCCACACACACACGCATGACCTGCTAACTCATCTTCAGCTGAAAAGCAATTATAAAAATTCTTTGCATCTAGGGCTCATTATCCTGGTCAAAATCTTAATAACAGTACTTTTTAATTTATGATACTGAGATACCATAATTTTTCTCAATCAATTTTAATGAAAACTGGATAAAATAAGGTAAGAAAAAAGTAAGTAATTAGTTGAATTCATGTTTTATATCAAACTTGTATTACAATAATAAATATTCTGAAAAAAAAATTTAAAAAATACCATTTTCTAAAAACAAAAAAACACACAATAATAATGCAAATTTTAGCTTTGCTTAACATCCACTCTACCTCTTCAAATAAAGTGAACTCTTTAGAAACATAAGCAGCCCATAGTCCATTACCAGCACTAATGATCTAAGAGGTGAGAAGTATTCTATGAGGGATGATGTGAAGTTGTTGGACAAAACAGAACGTGGCAGATTGTAAGTCTTCTGCCACGTTATGAAAGAGGCAAGCTGAGGAGGGCACTGAGAGCAAAAAAATCAAATCAATACACAGGTTGTGCAGGAGTGATGTAAGGTTTGTGGACTTATGGTGTGAGTCTGACAGAAAGAAGGTTTGTATAATGCTGATGGACTGCACTTAAATGGTTTTGGTGTTAGGTGTCGAGAGAGAGAGAGATCTTTGTTCACTGAAAGTGCTGAAATGCAAACTCAGGAAATGTTATACAATTAGAGTGGATGTAAGTGTGTGTGGAGGCACCCATTAGGCAAGTGAGCGAGCATGACAGTTACTAACAAACGCAGAATCTAGTCTCTCAAGTAACAATAGTGAATAGGGTGGTCAATTCTGGAAGTAAAGGTGGCTGGAGGTCTAAAGGGATGCTACAATTTCAATATGTTAATGCCAGAAGTATCAGAAACAAGGAAGAGGAGGAGTTTGGGGACACTGGTTAGTGCAACTTGTCAAAGTTATAGTAATTAGTGAGACTTGGCTAATAGCAAATGATGTAGTTAAAGGAAAAGAATAGGAAGGGTTTATTTAATATTTTCAGTGAGGCCAAAGAAGACAAGATGGGAAGAGCAACAGATGAAATGCAGCAAAAAGAATAAGAGAGAGAGAGAGAGAGGCAGGATGATGGCCACTCTTTTGATACAGTCTTTGGTGTGAGATTGAGGCAACAAGACAAAATGTACAGTTTCTGCTATAAGCCAGGGGGTTCCAGGGATAATCTAGAAGGCATGCATCAGCAAATTAGTACAATGAGAAGGTTGAGTAATTATTATGGGAGACTTTAACTATGGAGAATGGAATTTATACACCTACTGAGAGATAATTACTTGAGGCAGCATGCGATGGGGGGGGGACTCAGGATACAAGAGTATTGGATCTGGTCATGGGATCAGAAGAGCTATCCATAACTAAGGTGGCCAGAATGCCTCTGACTGGAAAGAGTGGCCATGTGGTCTTGACTTGGGATGCTGTAAAACATGAGGAATAATCTGTCAAGAATGGGCATATGTGGAACTACAAGGCAGGTGATTATGACACGCTTAGGAGGAAGCCTGAAGCTGTGCATATTGTATTTGCGAGGTCAGAAGGGTTAATCAAGTAGGAATTAGATGGATAAGTAGTATCATTAAGCATGAGCAGCAAAAAAAGAAAATCTTGTAGAGGATATATAAGGAGACACGTGACAAGCAAGCTGATGAACGGTACAAGGGTCATGCCAGAAAAGTGACCCGCATGGTAAGGAAGGCAAAAGCAGGTTATGACAAGAAACTAGCTGAGCAGGCTAAAGGGAATCCCCAAGAGTTTTTTTCTACATGGCAAATAAGAGGATAAATGACAATGGAAGGATAGTCTTAATGAGTGCTGATGATGTTGAGTTACTGAGGTACTACTTTGTAAGAGTATATCATTCAAGTGAGGTTACTGCTGTGACATATGTGATAATGGAATAATGTGGAAATGGAGGTGGATAAATTGGTGGTTCTTAGGATATTGCAGAATCTCGATGTAAATATGACCATGGGATATCAGCTCATGCTTTATGAGAATCTGCAAGAGAACTGGCAATACCTCAGACTAAACTCTTTAATTTAAGAGCCGACTCTGGCAGAGTTCCAAGGAACTGGAAAGAGGGGAAAATAACTCCTTTGCACTGCAATAGCAAATAAGATAAATCGATCAGTATCTCAGAAGGTGGTGTTTAAAGTACTGGAAAAGTTAGTCAAAAAGATAATTCAGGAATGGAGTGATAAAAATATGATACTCTACAAGAGAGTCATGCTTAGTAATTTACTAACTTTTTATAATAGAATGACAGCCGAGTTGGATAAAGGGAATGACTACATGATGATTCTGTTGTATTTTGCAAAGGCATCTGACAAAATACCACACAGAACTCTCTTATGCAAATCAGAACAAATGAAGATGGATAATAGAGTATTAGATAATACTCTATTATCTAGAGTAATATATAATTGAGTAATAATAAATAATCATGTTAAGCGATGTGGGAGAGATAGCAGAATGATTTAAATAGGCTGTCAGTATGGACAAAAGATTATGGGTATTATGTTATAATGTGAAAAAATGTAAAGTTATGCATTTTGGGATAAATAGATTATAAGCTGTGTGCCACAATGATGGAACTCTACCCCAGGAAATATATGATGTTAAGGGTTTTTTTTTTTTGTTTGTTTTTTTTTTGGAGGGGGGGGAGTTGTAGATAGAATTGAAGTCTAGAGGGAATATTACTAAGTTTGCCAAGGTAGCTCAATATGGATTAGTTGCCTATTGAAAAACACACTAACAAGTAGAGATTAAAAAAAAAGTTGTTAGTCCTCTTTGTAAGGCCTTGATATGTCCACATTAGGATTACTGTGGTAAGGTCTGGTCATCTGGGTTTCTTGCGGATGAGGAAGTAGTGGAGAAGATCCAGAGGCAAGTGACCAAGATGGTAAGCACAATATGAAATGCTCTCTATGAGGAAAGAGTGAGGGTTTGTGGGATACCAAAGTTGGTTGATAGATGAAAGAGAGGGGATATAATAGAAACATTTAAGTATTAAAGGGTTTTATAGGACTGATGCAGGGAAGTGTTTCAGCACTTGGTCAGAGGGGTAGAACAAGACGTCATCCATGGAAGTTGCATATGAGTGTGGTTAGTTAGAACGTAAGGTGAGGACTAGATTCTTTGCTTGGAGAGAGGTAAATGAATGGGTTGCCAGAGTCAGTTGTGAGCACTTGGTCTTTTAATAGGTTCAAGGAGCAGTATTATAGATATTATGTGGATAATTTAGGTCTCCCTCAATCAGTCTTCAGAGATGCCTGGACAATAATAATAATGATGTTATTTACTAAAGTGGATCTAATTTTTATATATTTCATTTACCTTAGAAAATGACCTTTCAGATTCTATGCTGTAGTGAAATAGTCATAGACAAGTTGACAATTCACTCCTTATATTCCCTCATCCTCATAAAATCTTACTTTTTATGTAACCATGTTTTTTTAGTTTTGAATTTTTGGGGTAGGAACAGTTATAAGTGTTTCATTAATTGCCAAACTCAAGTTTATCTTTTAATGACTATCTCATTATAGTCAGGAAATTTCTTACTTTGAAAAGAATTTGTTGAACACTGATGTTCTGTTCCATACTGGTCTTCTAATATTGAATTTCTGTTAATCATTTTCTGAAGGAGGAGATATTTTTTTAAGCAAAGTATAATTTTCACTATAGTATCTTTACTGAGTCGAAGAAATAATTCGCTATCATCTTATGTTTTGTTTTGCAAATACTGAAGAACCTGTGATAAACTTGTACACCTCTGTGAAATACAGTTTCACAGAAGCATACACACAATGTTGTATGCAATTCTCTAGCTATTGATTGCCAAGTATTTTCATTGTACATTTTAAGGCACCATCTAAAAATAAAAGATTTACTTCTTTGCAGCATATTGCATCTACCTCTAACTTTATTGGGATTAGTGTAGATATAGTTGCATATAACAAATTAATTTCATCCTCACAAAATGAAATACTTGAATCTAAATCAAGAATTAATGCTAATGTCCAACTGCAGGAAAGGGAGTCAGCTGATGGGGCTTGTCATGACTCCAACACCTGTTGTTATGTAAGTGCCTTACTAAGAGAAAAATATTTTTATATTATAACAATCTCTGAAATCATTATTCACTAACATGCAATATTTATTTTTACTTTTGTGTCCAACAAAGTGTCTATTAACCATATTTTGAGTTTCATGGCATTTTCAGGTTTCCTTTACATTTATTTTGTGTAAAACAATCCCTCAGTTGTAAATTCAGTAATCATAATAATGATTTATTGTCAAATTTATAACATTTATATGTATAAGTCACAAACAATTATCTTTTTAAATTAGTACCAAAAAATCAGTATTTGTGTATCAATACCGGTATTTAAAAAAAGGCCAGCATCCCAGATGACGTATGAACCAAGCTGCAAGGAGCTTGCAAGAATGCATCTATTGCTGTGTGTGTGTGTGTGTGTGTGTTGGGGGGGGGTCTGTATTTTACTCATGACAGAGCATATGTGTGGGAAGAAAACATAGCATCACATCTGTTACATTCCATCATTAGTATTTATTTTTAAAAAAAAAAAAAACAACTTTTGAAATATGCTTAGATAGACAGCGCTATCATGTTATATATATATATATATTAAAATATGAAACACATGGTATCTCAAATTACAATAATCAGGGGGTCACTACTAATGCTTTTTTTTTGGGGGGGGGGTAAGAAAATAAGTACCAGCACTCATTCTTTGCTAGCTGAAAAAATTGAAGATTGAAAGGATATGAAAACAAATCTAAATAAAATAGTATTTATCTATGCTGCTTGGAAAAAAGTCAAAAGACACCACATGGTGAAGGAACAAACAGCCATGGAACCTACCTTAATAAGATGTAAGACTTCCTTTCATCTTATTAAGCAGCAATTACTGCAGCAATCCCACAGAGCATACTTTCCACAAACATATGATTAATGACCAATGGGAATTTTAGACCATTCTTCCTGTAGGCATGTAATGAGGTTCTGGAGTGTTGTGGGGCAGGTGTCCCTTGACCTCACGCGATGCTCCAGTTCATCCCATAGATGTTCAACAGAGTTGATATCAGGGCTCTGTGGAGGCCAGTCAAGTGTGGTGGTGATGTTCATGTACACAAACTGCACAGTTACAGCAGCAGCATTTTGACACAGTGCAATGTCTTGCAGAAAGGGACAATGGTCAGTTCCATGAAAATGCCACAAAAGTAAGATTGCCTTGTCCAGAATGGTCAGATACCTTTTGGAGTTCAGTGTTTGTTGCACCACAAATAGAGGTCGAAGGCCAAACCTGGAAAAACAGAACCATACCATCACATCACCACCTTTGAATTTCATAGTTGGGGCTATGCACTCTAGTTAGACATGTTCACCAGATGCTACACTCATCCATCTGCTCGGTAGAGAGTGTAGCACGATTCATTGCTCTATAACACAGCTTTCCAAGTTTCCAGGTCTCACCGTACATGCTCTTTGCACTATTGAAGATGATACTGCATGTGTTGTTTGGATAATGTGAGCTTGCATATCATGGTCCTACCATGGAAACCCATGTTGTGAGCCTCAGTTCTAGATGTTTTTGTGGAGATTTGTGTTCAGCCGATGCCTTGAACTCTGCATTCAATATTTCTGCCAAAGAATGATGGTTTTTGTATATTATCCTTCATAACACCATGTTCGATGAGTGCAGTGGGTTATTGTTCACCCAAAAGCACTTGCAGTTGACTCCCATGCTTCCATCTAAGAATGGTATCATTAATTTTTGACCTGGGATGGCCTAATTTTCTCAACAATTTGCCAAACTGATAGGCCTGCAACATGGCATCCTATCACAATGCCTCATTCAAACTCTGTCAGATCGGTTTTCACACCCTTTTCACCTAGACAAAATTGCACTGGGTGTGCGGAGAACCGACCAGGACTTCTGACCTAATGTCCAATCCTCACCTTCTCGTAGTGCACCCTGTTGGGTATCTACTTGGATACCGAATGAACGAGGATGGGCTGGCAATTTGGGATTTAGCCGACAAAATTGTATTCCTATTGGTTAAACCAAAATAAAAAATGATGGTATGACATGACAAAATTTCATGCTGGCTGGGGCATTGTCTGGTTAAACAAGGCTCCCGTTGTTTTTGTCAGGGAACCAGGGCGAACAGCGAAAAGTCAGCTACTGGAACAAATCTGAAAACGAACCCCAACTCAACATCACCAGAGTTAAAGATTGGTACTATCAACATTATAAGCCTGAATGGCAAAGAAATGGAGCTATCTGAGGAATTAGATAAGTACCAGATCGACATAATAGGGGTGACTGAAACAAAAAAAAAAAAACTGGTGAGATCTTTCTGAGCAATAAATACAAAATGTTATATTCAGGCAATGACAATCAAGGAAAAGAAGGAGTAGCCATAGTATTCAACACAAAATACGAGGCTAATCTTCTTGAATGGCAGTCAGTCTAAAGTAGAGTAATGTGGACAAATATGAGAATGGGGAACTGGACAATGAGACTTATTTGTATCTATGGTCCCACAGAAGGTTCTACTAAGGTAGAAGTGGAGGAATTTTTTTAGGCTTTAGAAAAAGCAACTGACACAATGAAAAAGGAAAAGTTGGTCCTACTTGGGGATCTAAATAGCAGAGTAGGAAATGATTGTGAGCATACAAAATTATTTTGGAAAATTTGGAGAAAAGAGCAAAGCTAATAATAATGGCAAATATCTGTGGATTTCTGCTCAGGACATGGACTGGTTATTACTAACACCATGTTCCAACATAAAAATGTGCACAAATTCACTTGGCAAGGAATAAGAAAAGTCTCATTGACTGTTATTGTTGACAGTGATGTTTTCTCTCTAGTGCAGGACACCAGAGTGTACAGAGGATTTGAAATTGGAAGTGATCACTATTTAGTCTTGAGCAGGATAAAATTGAATTTCATATTGAAAAGAATAACATGTAAGAAAGTTTTAAAGCGAATGAAAGTTGAGCAGCTCTCAGATGTGAACTGTAGACCTAAAATACACAAAGATTATTGAAGAAAAAATGAAAGAGTTTGAGAACAGGAATCAAACCTTGGAGATTCAGTGACAAACTCTGAAGAAAACATTGATTGATTCAGCCAGAGAGGCATGTGGTGAGGTTGCCTGCAAAGATAGAAAAATCAGAACTCCCTGGTGGACACAGGAAGTTAAAGAGGCAGTGAAGGAAAAGAAGAAAGCTTATCAAAAGTTCATGTCAAATAAGTCAGCTTGTGCTCTTAGAGAATACAGAGACAAATGCAAGAATGCTAAACACTGTGTAAAACTAACTAAACAAAAGTCATGGGAGGACTTCGGCAAGAATATAGAAAATAAATATCCAGTCGGTGGCAAAATATTCTGGAGGTTGTTGAAGAAGCGTAGGAATGGAGGAAAGAGTGCTGTAAAAGGAGTTAGAAATTATAAAGGTGATATCAAAACTGGAAGAAAAGATATCCTTGAAGTATGGAGTAATTACTTTGAAAAACTGCTAAATGAAACAAGCAGTGATGACAGCACAGTGGTAAAAAACACTGACCAGGCATGCAGTCAGGAATACATATCCATACTTGAAGTAGAAAAATCCATCAAAGGCTTGAAATGTGGAAAGGCAGCAGGAGTAGATGATATTCGACCAGAAATGATGAAGTATGGTGGTATAAGAGTCTTACAGTGGCTGCAGTGCATAGTTCAGAAAGCCTAGACAGAGGGACGAATTCCCGATGATTGGAGTAGAGCTCTCATAGTACCCATATATAAAAAGGGAAATAAAACTGAATGTGAGAATTACAGAGGTATTTCCCTGCTGAGTGTTCCTGGCAAGATCTATGCAAGTATACTTGAGAAATAGTTGAGAAGAATTGTGGAAGAAAAGCTTGGTGAAGAACAAGCCAGATTCAGGCCAAATAGAGGCTGTCAGGATCAGATCTTCACTTTACGACAAACAGTCGAGAAAGCATGGGAATATAACAGAGATCTGTATTTAAGTTTTGTCGATTTGGAAAAGGCATATGACAAGGTGCCAAGAGAGAAGCTATTCAATACGCTACATATAGTGTCAATGGGGCATCATATCAAGCAATACTTAGTCTTTATTTGAGTTGTAAGTCAGCACTTAGAATTCAAGAAAGTACAGGAAGATGGTTTGATGTTAAATGTGGTGTGAGACAAGGATGCACATTATCCCCTCTGTTATTCATTATCTATATGGATCACATTATGAAAGAAAGTGGTATTAAACATGATATCAAAATTGAAGATGTTAATGTCAGCTTTATGCGTATGATGTTATACTTCTAAATAAATCTGCTACAAGTCTGCAGGATTCTCTGACTAAATTGAGTAGCTGTTGTAATAGATATGGTATGAAAGTCAGCAATAAAAAGACAAAAACAATGAAATAGGCAGAAAATAAGGGGATAAACATCCTTTGTTGTTGTTGAAAGTTTATTTTTCACTTGGTTAGAGTATAATAAATTTAGTTTAATCTTTTATCCAAGTGTGAGCAAACAAAGTTTGCGCCTGAAAGTATCTTCAGGACTGGGGTAAGGTGGTACAACACCATGGCACACCTTGCAAAGGTGGAGCAAGCTACCAACACTCCTATCTCAGTATCTCCCATAATGCAAAACACATCTCCTTGTGGATATGTCTAATGTTATGCATTAAGGGAAGGGCCACAACCCAGACTAGTTTCGACCTTTATTGAGGTCTCTTCAGTGGGAGCCAGGCCCAAGTGGAGATATCAGGCAGAAGCATTAGCAGGTCATCTCTACCTGGAGTTGCCAATTGGTGTGCCACCCTTTTTTAATAAATTACTCTGGATTTAGAGAAAGATGTTGAAAGTTTATTTTTCACTTGGTCAGAGTATAATAAATTTAATTTAATCCTTTATTCAAGTGTGAGCAAACAAAGTTTGCACCTGAAAGTATCTTCACGACTGGGGTAAGGTGGTACAACACCAGGGCACTCCTTGCAAAGGTGGAGCAAGCTACCAACACTCCTACCTCAGTATCTCCCATAATGCAAAACGCATCTCCTTGCGGATATGTCTAATGTTATGCATTAAGGGAAGGGCCACAACCCAGACTAGTTTCGACTTTTATTGAGGTCTCTTCAGTGGGAGCCAGGCCCAAGTGGAGATACCAGGCAGAAGCATTAGCAGTTCATCTCTACCTATAGGAATTGCCAAATGGTGTGCCACCCTTTTTTAATAAATTACTCTGGATTTAGAGAAAGATGTTGAAAGTTTGTTTTTCACTTGGTTAGAGTATAATAAATTTAGTTTAATCCTTTATCCAAGTGTGAGCAAAGAAAGTTTGTGCCTGAAAGTATCTTCAGGACTTACCCAAGTCCTGAAGATACTTTCAGGTGAAAAGAACTTAAGTCCTGAAGCTTAGTGAAAAGAACTTACATACCTTCACTATACGAATGCCATAAAGGTGTAATTATATTTTAGTAAGATAAAAAGCCAAATGGCTTGTTTTCTGGCACCTTAATACAGAAAATAAGGGGATAAACATCCTTTGTTGTTTTATAGCCAGTAAGTGAATCTAAAGATAGATAACTATGATCTATAAGTTTCATGCCGAAAAAAATATTTTTATCTTAACTAAAATATAATTACACCTTCATGGCATTCGTATAGTGAAGGTATGTAAGTTCTTTTCACTAAGCTTTGATATCTTCCAGGTCTACCTACTCACTGATGAGACCTCAAAAAAGGTTGAAACCGGTCTGGGTAGTGACCTCTCCTCATAATGTAATGACAGTATTACATCACCTAGGAGCTGTTTTTTACATTATGAGAAAATATCAAGCATAGTGAACGAGCTTGCTCCACCTTTACTTCAAATTGCCTTCGCCGATAGTTTTTCGGCATGAAACTTATAGATCGCAGTTATCGATCTTTAGTTTCGCTTACTGGCTATAAAACAACAAAGGATGTTTATCCCCTTATTTTCTATATTAAGGTGCCAGAAAACTAGCCATTTGGCTTTTTATCTTAACGAAAATAGGCAGAATGATTGAAAATGTCAATGTGTTGTGAATGGAGAACCTGTGGAACAAGTGAAACATTTCAGCTACTTAGGCACGATTTTTACCGAAGATGGTAAATTAAATATAGAAATAGACGACAGAATCAGCAAAGCTGGTATGATAGGAAGTCAATTGAATAAATTCATATGGAATAAGAGAGAAATTAGTCAGAACACTAAATTAGCTGTATACAAGACAGTGTTCAAACCAGTTTTAGCTTATGGATCTGAGTCAGAAGTAAAACACTTGACCAAAGACTAGAGACCGCAGATATGAGAGTCCTGAGAAAGATTAGAGGCGTGAACAGATGGCATCAATGGCAATATCATATTAAAAACGAGGATATTAGGAAAGAACTTGACATTGTCAACATCCTAGAATGCGTTAGCAGAGCTAATCTCAAGTGGTATGGTCATTTAAACAGAATGGGCGAAGAAAGATTAGCAAAACAAGTGTTCTCTGCCAGGTTGGCAGCAAAACGACCCAGAGGAAGACCAAGATATAGGTGGATTGATATGGTACAAAGTGCCTTAGACGATAGAAATATAAGATCTGATAATGTTGGAGTCTTGACAAGTAATAGACTGATTTGGAGGAAAATTGTAGATAGGAAGTTAGTAATGATGTAATTTTTTTCATGTAGTACTATCATATCCTGTACACCCCTTGAGGGTACATGGCAGGAATTTGATGATGACAATTGCACTGACTGCAACATTCATCCTATCACGATGCCTCATTCAAACTCCGTCAGTTCGCTTCTCGCAGCCATTTCACCTACACACAATTGCAATGACTTGGAAGCATCATACGCCTCCAAATTATACTGGCTACAAATACGTGCCAGCCTGGTTGGCAGAGTGGTTAGCATGTCTGCTCTCCAGCCAAGAGGCTACAGGTTTGAATCCCTCCATGGGCATGGATGTTTTTTGATTGGCCTACAAAATCTGTGTGGACAGGGAATCTGCGATTCTACCACTTATTCTAGCAGAAGACTTCATTCCCAAAATCCGGTGAGGTACGGGAATAACCATACGGCATCTAAGAACATGAAATGTGAAACAAACACGACTTGTTACATGCCATGATGCACCTTGCTCATGGAGAGGGTGGGGGGGTGTCTGGTGACTTCTATCCAAGCAGTGTGAATATTGTTACTTAATAGTATGATAATGTAACTGTTGCTGTCAACTTTTGCAAAAATAGGCAACTTCATTATATTCTCATTTCTTAGAAATCTTCATGCCAATCTTCTTTTCTATTTTGCATTCTTTCAACTCATTTTTTAATGCAATTCAAGCAGGATAATTGTAACCTATAAGCAGGCTCAGAGGACAGAAAAATGCAGCAAAATTGTATCTCAACCTTTAAAAAAACACCTTAAAAATTACATATTTTCTTGAATTTAGTGGTGGCATATACCTTAACAACAGTCCCGCATCCAAATCTCTTATTTTGATAATGTAGTCAGTTATATTTTGCACAGAAGTCATTTTTTTTGATCAACAGGCTAGCAACTTGGCCAGTCACTCCTTGCTGTTGGACGGTGATACCATCATGAACAAAAACAGTCCGATGCAATTTCTGAGTAACTCTTCACTCATTTTCTCACTTGTTTTTAATTTCTTAGCTGTCAAAGGGAAAAGAAACTAGTAATCCTTTACGATTTTACTTTATGGTTCAAGACAATTTTTTTGTATTACTTCTTAGGATAAACATAACCGCAAACATCAGATAAAACCATGTAAAATGATTTACTTAACATGCTCCTGAGGGGAAGAGATAAATTGACTTGTGATGTTCTTAACTTTCAGACAGGACATAAGAATTTGTCTGGTGCACTTTTCATTTTCATATCTGGTATGTATATATATATTGGTAGTTTAGTATTAGAATGAAAATGACCCTATATACCGAAACATATCTTCCCCTACAAGTACCATACTGCAGAGATGCGATGGAACAAAGTAAATTTTTATTGTATCACTAAAAACAACATACAGCCATAGTCAGTGTACACTATATTTAGTGTAAAATAGAGTAATTAGAATATTTAGCGTAATTAGAAACTGGAATGAACACCATACTACATAGACTGAAACCAAAGTAAAACTTATTGTAGCACTGAAATGCAGTCCTACTTGAAGTGCAACTCACATGAGACACAGCCTGGTGTGAATGTGCTAATATACAAACATTAAAGTAATTTAAAATTCTAAAAACAGTCATAGCAAATATCTTAATAATAGGCATAGTAAAAATGCAAATTTCATTAAATAACTAAGCTTATTTGATACTAGGTAAATCTTTAAAAAAATTACTGAATATTACAAATTTCTAAATGTACTGCATCCATAGATCCATAGGTCACACACACACACATCACTGTTTCATAAAGGTGACAGTATGCCATATTGTTGCATACCACCCCCTCACCAAAAAAAAAAAAAAGCACTGGTCATTGCATATTTAAGCATTATCCACTGCACAAGTTCTAATGACAGCATGATATACTGTACTTCAAAATCCTTATGATTTCATGAATATGTGATAATGGAAACTCTTTGGCTATGAATATTCCACAAGGAACAAATGTCTGAAACAAACTAGTAAACTTAAAAAAGGAAGCGAAGGACATAATTGTTACCTGAGCAATTTTATGAATCTGTTCTACCAATGCAGGCATTACTGCCGTAACGCTCACATCTATAATGTTTTGCACATAGTGGACTGCTTCTTCATCTGTTAAGTCAAGACGGAATTTATCTAAAACCTAACAAAATATAGAGTTCAGAGTGAAATTATGCACATTTTTTTTTACTACACATTTTAAAACAAAAAAATAAAAATTATGTTTTGCTTCACAACCAATTCTTAGATAATTGTTTCCTGTCTTTTTTTTTTTGAAGGTGTTAAAAATTCTGTGGTAACAATGTACAAGATTAAATCTAAATTTCAAAACACACACACTTTATTTAGGTTGAACTCGAGTATTTATCATAGAGGACCAGATTTTTACTTTAAGACAAGTAAGAAATCATAGAAATATAACAAGTATCTGTATA
This sequence comes from Typopeltis vanoorti, assembly GCF_054136105.1. Lineage (NCBI taxonomy): Eukaryota > Metazoa > Arthropoda > Arachnida > Uropygi > Thelyphonidae > Typopeltis > Typopeltis vanoorti. The sequence goes on along the minus strand of NC_143564.1, from coordinate 106,069,482 downwards.
TTTAAGTATTGTGGATCTCGAGAAGGCATATGAGAAGGTGAAGAAAAACTGTTGTTCAAAACACTACAATTATACAGAACAATATATAGTCTATGTTTATTTAAGTTGTAAGTCTGTAGTTACAATTGAGCAATGTACTGGAAGATAGTTTAATTGTTTAATAGTTTCTGTTGTTCTCCGCTGTTATTCATCATCTAATATGCATTACATTATATCAGTTTTAATGCTATGTTTCTTTATCAGTATAAGGGATATTAAACTCCATTCTGTATGCTGATTAAGTCTTTTCCTAAATAGATGCATTATTAGTCTTCAGACAAATGTTACAACAAATTTCATATGAAAATCAGCAATGAAAGGACAAAAACTATGAAAAACTATGTATGTTCTCCATTAACGTGTTCAAGGAACACATCAATGGAGAATATACAGTACAAGCAAAACTGAAACACATTTCAGCTATTTTTTAACAGTTTTTTTTTTTAGCAAAAATATAAAATTAAATTTGGAAACAGAGAATAGATTAAGAAAAGCTGGCTGAGGAGAGAGCCAGTTGGATAAATACATGTGGAATAAAAAGGAGAAAAATTAGCTGAAATGTTACTAGCAGTGTATATAAAGCGATGTTCAAACTAACCGATTTTAACTTATGGAGTCGAGGGTTTCGTTAGAATAGACAGAAGAATGCAGACTACGAACAGATTGCATCAATGGTGAATCATATTAAAAATGAAGATAAAAAAAAACTACCATTAGTATTCTAAATGAATAGAAGAGAAAAGGCTAGCAAAATAGGTGTATGATGACAGAATGACAGGAAAGAGACCCAGAGGATGATTATGATCTCAGTTGAGTGATGGAGTTAGAAGTGCCTTAAAAGATGAAATGTAAGATCTGACAAATAACAGATTAATTTGAAAGGAAGCTAGTAATATTGTCAGAATATGTGATACATCTCTTCAGGTACATATCAAAAATTAAAGGCAATGATAAGGATGACATCTTGCATCAGAATTATTCCCACAAGGCAGTCTTTTGGCAAGATCAAAAAGTCGTGCCAAAAGCCATCCTAAAAGATCAGATTACAAGACAAGACACTAAGTGATCCATAGATCATAATTCAAAAGTTACTTCTGAAAACATTTGTTTAATTTATGATGAATATTCTAACTTCAACTGCAATGATTCAATATACAGTTAACAGTGTCTAGTTATCTCTCTCACATGCTGTTATATTTGTGAGTTAGGGACTTAATTTGCTTAAGTTGTAATCAACTCTCACTATAGCAACATCATTATAACAAACTAACAAAAGTTTTGACCAAAGTCCCATGGGCCCCAGTTTGCTATAAGCAAACTATCCATTATAACAAACTGTGTCTGAGGTCCTATGTTTATTTGTTCGTTGTACTGCTGTTTATTATTATGGTAATTTTTAATTCAGAGTCTTATACAGCCTCTTTCCATACCATTCTAGCCTAGCTACACAGTACTTGTATTGTATAAAAACAATTAGGAATCGGAACTGTTGCTTATATATAAATATTTGTTCACCCAAGTCCAATATTTCTGGACATGGGACTCACAAACATTGACATGATCAGAGGCCATGTGATCCACCTTCAAAATAGGAGAGAAGGGTGTATTTGAAGGCAGCTAACAACAAAAAAAACAACAGTCTTGGCTTATAAGTTTTCTTAACATGTTCACAATGGCCTGGGACAAATCATCACATAGTGTATGTGACATAATGCATTCTTGGAAATGTGTTTTAAGCAGAATGTTCATAAGTTGAATTTATTTTTCCATAAGAATAATGAATTTTTTTTCCATACTGAATAATGTGTTAAATCTGTTAATGCGTTTCTGAAATAAATTACCTTAATAAAAGATAAAAACTTTTAATTTTTTCAGGAAATGACAATGCATACTAGAATATTAATTAAAAACTTTAATCAATAACTTCCTATATTTCGGGAATGTTACATTGCCATCTTCAGGGGTCATAAAACAATGATATGTACATGCAGGCACTAACACTCTAAGCAAATGAGGCAGAAGAAAGGCAACTGAGGTTGGTTGCAGAGTCCCCTTAGTGGACTAAATTGAGTTGTGTTGGCCATAAATTTGGGGCAGGTCTCATGCATCCAAATTTGTGGAGGTTTGGGAAGTTTTTCAGAGCTGAGACTGATTCAAGGAATAATCTTTCATATTTGCACTTGCTGCAGTGTAATAAAGTGGCCTTCTTCTTCTTCCAGTGCATTCTGTGGTGGGTGTCCAATGCATGTCAGGTGTTAATTTCATATGTTACAACCTGCACTGGTTTGTTTACTAGCATCTTTAGTATCTACTAGCAATGATCAGATAATGTATTCAAAAACTAAATTAAAAATTATTGGAACTAGACTATCACCTCATTTTAATCAGCATTAGTACTGTTATTAATTTATTGGAAATGTAGTTGATGCCTGTAATAAACATACTTACTATAGCAATAATTATTCCACAAAACATATACATATGCTAAAGTGTGAGTCAACAGTAATCACAGACTCAAAGATAATACACCAATTTACAATAAATACAATTTCATAAAAAAAAAAAAAAAGTTTCGTTATTATGATAAGAATGTGACAAATTACAACTAAAACAGAATAAACAAGTCAGAGGCTTGTTAAACTGATTTCTTATAAACACACACATATATATACATGCATGTGTGCCATGTATACACACCTATATATTCTTAACGACTAGATAAAATTATCAGTAGGCTGTGTCTGGCTTGCAGGTGATCCATGTTACAAACATCCTAGTCATACAAATATGTGCAATAGCAAGAACAATAATAAAGCATATATAATAAAAAATAATTGTTATTTTAGAGAGGTTTTAAGCAGAGTGTGAGACAGAATAAACTAATTTCAAATAAGAGCAAACTCTTATTTGAAATTGGAACCATTTGAATGCAAATGGATAGTCTGAAGGAATAACTCTTGTTCTAAAAACAAAAAACAAACTTACCTTTTTCACTGTTTTATCAGGTTCCAGAGCTATATCTGGAACACTTGCATCCACCATCAAAGCAAAGAGGTTTAATATAAGATTGGCATGCCTTAGAATTCAATAAATAAATAAATAAATAAAATAAGATTTCAAATGTTTTATAAATATTTGGCAAACTTAGATAAAAGTGAATGAGAAAATAAAGCAAACTATCAGACATTAAAACAAAAAAATAATTTTACAAATGTTTAATTACATATTTTTAAAACGTAATATATGCATTAAAAATCGAGTGTAATGATATTGTCTACTAGCTGAGCACTGTGAATTTATATACTGCCAGCGGTTCACTTCAGGATATTTACTCAAAATATTTGGTACTGGTGCTTTCGCCATGTTGTAGAATTGTGAACATTATAACACTTCTTTGTAAACAGCATCAGAAGTTTCATCATCCTCGACAAAAATAATTAAATTCTCAGGACTGTTAACTAGAGGACATGCCACATATAACTGCCTGTGTCCGAAACATTCACCTCTTAAATCTAAACTTCCATATTTAAGGGTCTGTCCTTGGGCTTCATTAATCATTATTGCAGAGCAAACTCTTATTTGAAATTGGAACCATTTGAATGCAAATGGATAGTCTGAAGGAATAAGGGGGTATCCTATGAATGAAGACAATTTCTCCAGTACCAGAACCAGTAAATATCACAGCTTCTATCATATTTGGTTTCAATGATTTTACTTGAAGCTTAGTTCCATTGCAGATTGCTAAACACGAACAGATCCATTAACCCTTTTAAGAACCAACTTGTTCATTATTGACACAGCATCATTTCGAGGTGTGAGGATAGCTCTCACCCTGAAACAAGGTGTGACTTTTTTGTTATATTCTCAATAGATGAGTAGACACTGTACAACAGTTTGTCTGCAATTTAGAGAATTTTTCCCATATTTAGGTGTGTTAATATAATTTTTCCATTCTCTTTGCTGTACTTCGCCATTGCCAATTTTTAACATTTTTGATGAGAAGGAATGTGCATTAGCATCTCCATGTAGATGAACATGCATTTTTTTTTGAGAGAAAACTTCTCCATCTATATCATACTAGCAACGATTTTTTAAGGCAAGCATTCACTCTTTGTCTGCCCTGGTTCCACGGGATACGATCGGCAGTGTTTGTCAAAAATCATTGGCAAATAAAAGTTATTCCACCCATTCTTCGATCACAGGATCTGATATCCCTCAGTGTTTTGTTGACCGCTTCAATAGATGTTTTATGGGACATTGTACATTCATCCCAAACAATCAAAGAAACCTTTGGTAATAATTTCAAAAAATTACTTTGGTTTTGATATATTGCACATAGGTGTATCATTAGTCACATTTGTAAGTGGTACTTTGAAAGTAGAATGAGCGGTTCGACCACCTTGCAATAGAGTAGTTGCTATACCTGAGGATACCACAGCCAGAGTGATTTTACCCTGGCTTCTCAACTTAGCTGATAACAAATTTAGTATAAATGTTTTCCCACTACCATTTTGAGCATCCAAGAAAAACAGCTTTCCTGATTGCTTTTCACAGCTTGTTAAAACATTGTTGATGTTGAGTTTGAAATTATTGCATTGATGAGACAATCAGACCAGTGAGAATCATCTTCTATCAAATTCAAAGCCTTACATGCATCCTGGTATGTTGGATGTACTACACCATTTGCTGTTCTTAGGTCGCTGAATGATTTTGGTCCTTTCACACGCATCAAGAGCATTCATAAATAAAAGCATTAGCATTATTGGGATGCACACTATAAACACGACCTAGAGCATCGATCTTTTTCACGCCAGGATAACTATCCAACCTGTCTTCTTCACTGAAATTTGTTTTCATGCCAGGTGTAGTATGTAGGAACCTCATTATAGCTCAGCGTTTGGGCAAAATTATCTTCAACGCATAGCTTAAAAAAAGGCTGTTAATGTTGTGTCCATTGGTGACTCCACTATGCTGAGTGCATCACTTTCTGTGAAGTATACTCTTTGACCATTTTCGAGATGAACTACGGTTCGATGGTGCTCGTGAATGTCAAAAGAGATAAAATCCACCAAACGGCTTCAGAGGTACTGATGTATCATCCAATTTGTATAGGTCTACTTTGCTACATTGATTTTGCAAACAAAATGTAGCTTGGTCTGAGCCCTTGTTGATATACTGGCATACATATTTGATGGATTTCACGGAACTGCAAATTTCAACATTTATGTGTGCATTAAAGGATCATGACAAAACTGAATTATAAGGCACTATATGGCGATTATCATTTAAAAAAGTTCTTGGCTATTATGTATGGTAGCAATTCGGCCACCATCTGGTGAAGCACATCGACAATATCATGGATATCCATCACCTGTTTGAGTTTCATTGATAAATGATCTTGGGTATCTCTTCATGCACTTTCCTGACTTTATGCACAGTGAGTTTGGATGAACAGTTCTACACGCACCATATGTTTTGTTATGATATCGGACAGTTCTTTGTCACATTGAGGAGAAGGTATCTCAGTGCTTATAATGGAATTGATTTCATTACTCTGATTTTATCTTCGAGCCAAATCAATATGTGAGTGTGTGGAAATCCCTCTTTTTTTTCCATTTTACTGAATACACATAGGTCCTCCATGCTCCAAAAATCTTGTGCTTTGTGATGAGATTCATCAATTTCATCTGCTTGCCATGAAAAACTCTTGCAATGATGTCATGCCTGTCATAAGTCTTATTATCGGGTAGCAAATTTTTCAAAATCTGTAGCCAATTACTGTTGCACATGAAAGTGATGAAAATGTATCATACACCATTGCATCCTAAGTCTTTTCGTGGAAATAATTAGAGCTTCCCATGAAAGAAGGAGGCAATTGAATTTGAAGCATTTTCATCAGTGCACAATGCATCACAGAGACATATATAATTTTCTACCTGAAGTTTATTTTGGTTTTAACTCATGTATGTGAGCCATTTGCACTCAATTTAACATACATATCAACCCAGTATTGATTTGTGAGTTGACATATCTATGTAGTAGATTTAAATTTTCCATCCATACTATAATGCAATATGCTTAAAAATTCATTGCTGAAACAGTTTTTCTACTTGTGGGTTCTCCACTTCCTGGATTCATTCGTGGTAAATCAATGCATTATTCATCTTCTCCTCTGTAAAATAAAAGTGGTATTGGAGTGGATCATAGGCTCTATTGCATCTTGGATATCCATTTCAGTCTATCGTCGTGACCATGTAGGATTATGTCTCTGCAGTTAAATTCTTGCCTAGTAATGATCATTACTTCATTATCTGTGAACACATTGAATCTGCTTGCGTGATATCCTGCCGTTACTTGGTCTACATGTCTTAGTTCTTTCACAATGTTAGCATTCCCTATAGCCAAATTAAGTTTGTATATGTATGTTATGATAATATAACGTTCCTTGTAAATCAAATACAATTTCTGAGTTCAACCCTGTGATCTGTCTGCAATGGAAAGCTGCTTGTTTGTGTAGGTTTGAAACAAAATAAATTTGTCTTAGTAAAAATTTGTTTCAACTGACAATAAACTTCCAGACAAATAGTATACTTAACCTTGCACTTTGAAAATGGTCATGAACTCCCTTTCAGCTATGTATTTGCTTTGCACCAAATGATGTCATTTGAAATGTGGAATTGTAAGCTCAAATAGTTTCAATAAATTGATGAGACTGTGGATGTTGCATTGTAATGGGTGATAACGATGGTTCAGGAGGAGTTGTGATTTCATTTAGCTTCACTTTTCCATTCAAACAACACATTCCAGGAGATTCATATCTGTATTTAAAGTGCTGACATACTACAGTCATAGTACTGATCACAACTGTTGGATCAGTAGAATATCTTATATTACAATTGTAAGAGAAAGCAGACCATTCCTTATTATTCCAAGAAACTTCAATAATTTCGCTCTGTCTATTTAGTCTCATATGCCTTGCAACAGGAGTTGAGCTACTTATAGAACTTTATCTTCATCATGGCATACTGGAAAAAAATAAAATACCTACTAATAACTGGCCACAAAATAGTGGCCAGATTGTTAAACTGCAGTTGAGGTAAAAAAAATATAATAATAATCACTGCTCCATAATCTGCACATAAACCATCTTTGGAACATTCTCTATCTATTGATGAAGAAATCATCAAAATCAGTCAATTCATTCTCGAGTTATAAGTGATTTTTGCTAACTTTTTTGGGTTTATTTTCTTCAGTCAATAGTGACTAATTCCTTACCTGCAATAAATAAGAAGGTGTTATTTATCTAAAAAATTGCTATATGTTACCATATGCTATATATGTTGCTATGGTGGTGGTGTGTAGGGTAGCAGTATGCCATCCAGGGAAGTGATTATGGAACAAGGTAGTTTCCAGTTGCCTTCCTTGCTCACTAAGTATTTTTATGACTGTAGACATGTGTGTCCAAGGGGCTAGTTTGCCTGTTTTGAGGGATGAAAAACCCAAGTTTCTGGGCAAAAAAAAACCTCCATCTCTGTATGAGACTGGCTAACTTGCCTTTAGTTGAAAATACCCGATAAAGGTTCCTCGTGTCATGGGCAGGAATCAAACCCAGGTCTTTCCAACCAAAGAGCCTCATCTCTACCAAATGAGCTATGGAGGCTCCATATGTTGTTATATGTTATGCTATATGCTTTTCTTTACACTGGATCAGAATTCTTCTACATTTCTATGGTCAGATATAGAAATGAGGAGAATAATGCAGCAATTCGTCTTACAAGTAAGCTGTTTTTGGTACAAACGCAAAATAGATTAATAACTATAAAAGCACAGGGAAAAAAAAAAAAAAAACTCACGTTAAAACTTATTTATTTGAAGAAATTTTGCCCGAGTTTCACAGGCATCTTCAGTACAGAATTGCAATCAAACCATAACAGAAAATTCTAAAAAAGCACCACTTTAGGGAGCTAATATAAGAACTAAAACAGTAAATAATTTCATAACTAGAAAATATATAAACTTAGGAAAGATTAGCAGATTTAAAAAGTACTATTTCCCATAAAGGGGACAGAATGTAGACCATAAGATCTGTTTAAGTTAGGACAATGGAGTAAGGTTTCACATGTTTCTTTAAAAATATGTTCTATGAGAAATCAACTTTTATGAAGGATTTTTTTTTCTTCCAATGAATTCTATATTTTTGGAGATAGCATACTCAACAAGTCTAGGCTGTTCAGGCTCATGATACTTAATATAAGACATGTTCTTCAATATGAATAAAACCAGATCTTCCAGTTTGTTTAAAATAAGATAAGCCACAAGAGCAAGAAATCTGGTAGATGCCTGGAAAACTAAGAGGCAAAAGCTTATCCTTAGGAGATGTGAGAATGGGGCAAAATGTAACAACAATGTTCAGTGGTTTTAAAACTTGTGATATGCATTCAGAAATATCTTGCACATAAAGGATAGGAATGCAAGTTATTTCTTCTGGAATTAGAAGAGGTATACAGATTCCATAACTTTTAAATGCTTTTTTGATGAACTAATTATTAAAATCATTTAATAAGAAGGTGGATTTAACATGTTGTAATTCTTTCTGTAAAACTTTGTTAGAAAAACATAAAGATTGAACACGATGTAATAAGGTCTTAATAATCCCAGCCTTTTGACCAGAATAGTGGTGAGATTCAGCATGGATATAGCAGCCTGTATGAGTTTCCTTCCTAAAAATTGAAAATGTAATTGCTTCAGATTTGTAATGTAAAGTGAGATAGATAGTTGCTCACTAAGAGTTGATATTAATGCCTACAAATTATGTGCACTGCAGTTCTGCATAATTAAAAAAGGATGATGTGTGTGTGAATGTTGAAAAACATTTTATCACATAAGGCACTTCTAGAGAAGACAATCTAGAAGTGGCAAAGCTGTTTTTAATCTGTAGTTCAGTTAAGATAAGTAAGTTTCTTTACAGATAAGAAACTGAAAATGCAATTTGTTCTCAAATTTCAGTACTAAATTGTATACATTAGTGTTGTTTGTTAGATGGCTGCTGGACCAAAATACGAATCTGCTGTCAACATATCCAGACCAGACTCTCGGTTTTTGAGAGATGAAATCAAAAGCGTGTGTTGTGCAAAAGTTTCTATACACAAATTAGCAAAAATATTGATCATACATTCTTTTTTTATAGTTTACCATATAAAATTTCCAGAGTGTAAAACATATCCCCAATATTACGAATGTGAATAATCACAAAAGAAGATTAATATGGTGTTTGGGACATTCATATATATAGAGCAGGTATGGCACAACGGACTACACTGGTGTTCAAATCTTAACTATGAAGACTATTTCGGAAGATTACAACTGCAAATTCAGACAAACCAGCTTGTGATAATTTGTATAACTGATAATTCTGAGTAGAAAGCAAGTACACATTCAAACTTTCAAATCACGTGCAAAGGGGGTCACACATGGTAGCCTCAATAGGATAAAAAGAAAAAGGGTGCACGAAGTGGATTCCGTTTGTAGGAAGCTCTTGTCGTGATGGAATAAAGTTGAAAACTTGGATGTCTTGTAATGTCTCAAAAACATCATGTAGATCAGTGGTCAACAAACTTTTCAGACTCACGGGCCACATTCAACTTTTATTTTTAATAATCGAGCTGTAAGCATTTAATTAAGTGAAAATAGTGAGTGAAAAAAATACCTATTTTATCAATTTTTATTATATTAATCTTAAAAAACACAAAAATATTTAAAGTATGAGACATGAAACAAGAATGAAAATGGAACTCAATGAAAAATTATTATCATGTAAAAACAAAGTAATATAGTTTATGCATCACAACATGTGTGTGTCTCCCTGCTTTTTTGGTAAGCATCAATAAAATTTTTGGACATTTTCTAACAAAAATGCATTCTTTAATGTGTGCCAAAATCTCGATTGTCATCGGGTGAAGTCGCCTTTGTTATCTCCATTCAAGATGGCTCCCAAGATTGACTCGTGCCAAGTTGCACAGCGATATCACAAAGTATAGGTATGAAATTATTTTTAATTTATTATTCATATTATAAAATGTATTATTTAAATAATTCAACATACAGGCCACATGCCATGTAATGTGGCCTTATGGTCAACCTTTCATGGGTTGCCAAAAATGCACTTTTGGGCAGCATGTGGCTTGTCGACCCCTGATGTAGATATTTTCATGCAGGAAAGAATTATTGGAAGCTTGAAGAAGGCTGCAGAATTTGGGATCTCACATAGCATTGTATCCAGCCTCTGTTTGGCGAGATATCCATGTACCTGCACATGAATGTGTTCAGACTTTTTCTAGGAGGTCACCCTCACTCTACCATGGGGGCATGAAGACAGATTTTTGGTTATAACAGAAAAACATAATCAACACACCAAGGCAGGTCACCTTGCAAGTCAGCTCCATCCATGTACAGGTATGTGGATATCTCGCCAAACTGTGGCAAGACATCTGCGACAAGTAGGCCTATATGCCAGAAGGCCTATAGTCTGCATTCCTTTATCCACAACTCATCATCATGTTTTCAGTGATATTGTATCAATAAAAATTGGACAAGACACCAATGGGCTAACAAACTCTTTACAGATAAGAATTGTTTTAGTCTTTTCTCTAATTCTAGATAACACTTGATCTGATGTGAAAGTTGTGGTGCTGCTTATCATCACGAGAATGTTCTTAAAAGGGATAGATGCGGCAGTGCTGGAGGTCATGATGTTTGAAGGTATTATGTTTAATGGATGCACAAGCTACAATTGCTGGAAAAAAGGGACTATGACTAGTGAATGATATTGTAACAAATTTCTTCAATGTCATGTTTGATTGTTCCTTGGCACTGTCATTCATTTTTATGAATGACAGTGCTACACCACATCGTACGCGAGCAGTGGAGATACTTCTGGAAACCAAAGATATTACTCAAATTGAGTGGCCAGCACACTCTCCAGATCCCAACCCTATAGAACATGTTTTTGATGCAATAGGGAGATGCGTTGTTGCTCGAAATTCCCCACCAGAAAACAAACAAGGCCTTATCCTTGCTCTGAAGGAGGAGTGGGCCAATTTGCCTGAAGAACTCCTGAATCACTTGGTGCTAAGTATGGTACGGCATTGTGAGAGCTCCCTCACTTCCACCCCAACATATCACTGACCAACTCATTGTGTTGTGAATCGCTAGGGATGTGTTGTAAATCTGTTCAATATAATTATTGTTGTCTAACTCTGTATTGCAGTTTGAGGTGGACAAATTCTATACTGAAATGTTCTCTTCATGCAGTTTTCTGTAAGCAGTGTACATTAATTCCATAACTACATTCTTAGAAAATTTGTAACTTTTGCCAAAAACATATTGCAATTTAATTTGTACAAAATTTATAGCACATTTATTTTGTAATATAATATATTAGTATGCTGGCAATAGATTTATCTCCACATTTAGCTGTAGTCATCATGAAAATTTTTTCATATGCAGGTAAAGCTTTCGGACAGTAGTTATATTAACTACAGAAAGGGCCTGTGTAGTTCATTGGAAATGGCATTTGTATCCACTGCGCTAGTGTAACGAAGATACTTAAGTTCAAGTTTAGTCACCAAATGGAGGGAACTCTTTGTGAGCTTTTCTATATATATAATTAAATAAAAATTTCAAAAGTCCTATTCCATCAGATCACACAGCTAATGTTACTAAGCAGATTATAAGGAATTATACTATTTATAATTTTATCAGAGCTAAGAATATACACAAAAGATACTACAGAGTGTAGCATATTTTCACATCCACATTTGTGAAAATATATATTTGTTAGCCTGGTTGGCAGAATCATTAGTGTATCTGTTCTCCAACCAACAAGCTGTGGTTTCAAATCCCACATGGGTATGGATGAATTTCATCTTTCTGTATGAGACATCTGACCCACTTACTGCAGTGGCTTGGAAAAAAGTCCTGTTTGGCCTCTAAGTCCTAAAACCTTGCTCTAGAAAGCAGGGTTTCATTTTCTTTTTCCAAAAACAAAGTGTGCAAGATAATTTTTTGCTTATTTTTGCTACAATGCTACTAATATGGAAAATAATTATAAGAATGACATTTTATAATGTTGTTTTAGTCATATGTAAACCAGAAGATTAAGCCTATATATACTATTTATTTTAATTCCTAATGATTCTGGGAAAGGGGGAGAGGATAGATAAATGCAAATTTTATAAATGTTATAATGTGCAATATTTATGTTATCTATAAAGAAAAATCATGCAATTGCAAAAATTGTGTTTTATGCAAAGCAATTTCCATGATTATGAATAAATAAAACTTAATTTAGAACAAAAAGCAAACTTTTTAAAAATCAGACATATGTAATTAATTTATCAAATAACTTTAATGAAAATAATTATTTCGAATAAAATTTTTAAAGAGATATATACAGTAAGTTAAGGCAAAATTAACAACAAAAGATTCTAACATTGCTTTCCCAAGATGATACATTTTTCAGCTTGGATATGCAGTAAATCATTATAGCTCTTTGCCATACTCATCTATAGCCATTTTTTAATGATCAAAAAAATCATTGCAATATGGAAGTTTCTCTTATTTTGTCCTATCATTAACAACAAACTATCTGTATATGATAAAAAGACCAAACAATTAAAATATATATTGTATATGTTTAGGCTATCTAACATCTTTATTTAAAATTAAATAAAGCTGGCTTCCAAAAGAAACTTAAATCTGGAGTCACTTTCATTGACATAACATCAGCTTATGACACAGTCTGGATCAGGGGCCTTCTCCTAAAGCTAGAAAATATTATAAGGTGCAAAAAAACTTTCTAGCTTTTTTAATCCATTCTCTTCAACAGAAAGATCCGGGTCCATATTGGCAGAAAAAAGAACAGACCCAGATTCCTTCACAATGGTCTCCCTCAGGGCTCTGTGTTATCTCCTTTACTTTTTAACATCTACATGTACGACTTACCACATACCAGCTCAAGCAGGTATATGTACGCTGATGACCTAGCAATCCTACATCAATCTACCTCCTTTGCCAACCTGGAATCAACCTTGAACACAGACCTGAACATCCTGGAAGAGTACTTCAAGCCAAATCCAACAAAAACTGTGTCCACAGTATTTCACCTGAACAATGCAGAGGCGAATCGATACCTCAACCTTTCTTTCTGTGGAAAAATGGTAGAACATGAGCCTCATCCAAAATACCTTGGAGTGAGCCTGGACAGAAGCCTAACCTATAAAAGGCACATCACCAACTTGTCCAACAAAATTAAAACGAGAAACAATATCATTTCAAGGTTTGCTAGAACAACCTAGGATTGTGGTGTAGAAGTCTAAGGTCATCTGCACTAGCCCTCGCATTCTCTGCAGCAGAATATTGTGTCCCTGTCTGGGAAAGAAGTGCACACACTAACATTATAGACACCCAACTAAACTCTACCATGCGGACAATTAGTGGGACAGTGAGAAGCACCCCTCTCCTAGCTGCCTGTCCTATCTAACATTGCGCCACCAAACATACAGAGAAGACAAGCCTCAATTAAAGAATTTAATAAAGCAATGAGCAACCTACTCCTGCACCAGACTTTCATAAATCCACCTAGTCTTCATTTAAAATCTAGAAAGCCTTTCTGGTCCATGGATGAACTCTCTTCAGCTGCCCTGCCATCAACACCTTATATGAGGAGAGGATACTGGTCCAACAATCTCCCAACAAACGACTTCCTGGTAGAAGATCCCTGTGCTCTGCAGCCTGGTTTTGCTCTTCCTAGGAAGATTTGGTCATCAATCAACAGAATCAGAACTAACCAGGGCAGATGTGGTTACCTACTACATAAATGGGGGCTGTTAGACCACCCTTATTGTGATTGTTCTTCCGTGGCTCAGATGATTACCCATAATATGAACAACTGCCCAAGACGCCAATTTCATGGTGGTGGTCAACAGGACATCCACAAAGTGACAGATGAGGCATTGGATTGGCTTTCCAGACTGGACATTGACCTGTAGCTATTCTGTATTCCTTTTGCCATAAGAATAAATAAATAAAAATAAATTTAAAATTGGATGCAGCATACTGTAAAGTACAATGTGTTTGATGCTTTCAATAGCAGTGGTTTGAAATGCAACCATAAACCTGAATTAATCCAATGTTCTCCTCAGTGTGTTATCTCCATTATCACCTCATAACAGAGAACATGGAACTGCATATCTTATCTCTATATATGCATCCACCAAAATATGGATGTCCATATTTCAGTTGATGTGAAAACACAGTGTGGCCAGTTGGATGGCTAATGAAACATGGAACAGATGTTTGTCTGTTCCATGTAACAAAAACACAACCAAAATGAAATTACATTATCCAAATTACAATCAACATTCTGCAGTTATTTATATAACTAAAAAATTTAAAGTTTTCAGTGGTTTAACACCAGTAATGAGTGCAAAAAAATTAATAAATACACAATGAAATGTTTTCAATTATCCAGTCTATGCAAAGTCATGCGGGGGGATCAGTTAGATGATTTACTAAATATATAGAAGTTATTGTAGTCATGCATACAGTGCAATAAGAGTGAACTTGTGAAGCAGTAGTATGATCACTGTTTAGCATGTTATTTTATGAGTGTGCTTATGAATGCAATACAAAAACTGGTTTTAATAAAAAACCTGAAAATACAGTGAATAGTTTAAGTGATTTTGCTTTAACAATGATTGATTAAATTTTATTATTATTGGATTGTAATATGCCTTAGAATATGAAAGGCAAGAGAAGGTGTTATAGAAACTTCATCATTATCAAATTCCTGATATGTACCCTCAAGGTACTATGATATTATGGGGGGTGTACAAGGTATTATGATAGTACATGAAAAACTTACATCATTACTAACTTCCTATCAACAAGAAACTTGCATAATAAAAATGAGAAGAAATATATGTGGAACTACTAAAAAACTAAGAAGAGAGCTTGCAGCAATGCCACTGTCAAAAACTGCAAAGACAGTCAAAAAACAAAGCAGTATATGACTGTATTCCCAGCATTAAGTGGATCAATGGAGGGAGTTAAATGGATAAGTAAAATAAAAAATCATACATATCAAAATAAATTGTGGAAAGAGCACAGAGAGAAATCTGACGAATAAGTTCATGAATTATAGCAAAAATGCATGCTACAGGCATGAATAGTAAAGGAAGACAAAATCAGCTTGTGAGAGGAAATTAGCTATGCAGGCCAAACATTTTTCACTATTCGGTAATTGAAAGGAAGAATGATTATGGAAGAATAAGCTTTATGAATGTATATAGTGTGGATCTGAGAGTGGCAGAACAGATAGGCAAATCACTCAGCAATGATGCACTAGGATATATGAGGTCTGACACAGAAAAAAAAAAATGTGACTGTGTCTATATCTCTTTTTATTTAACAAATTGAGAAAATCAAATATGATCTCCTTCAAAATAGTTCCCTTCTATGTTGACAACAGCTGCATACAATGCTGCCAACATTCAAAGCAATTCTGCAGATCATTTTCTGAAAGGCTGTTGAGGATCTCTGTTGTTTTTCCTTTCACATCTTATACCGACAAAAAATGGGTTCCTTTGAGAAGAGGTAAAAGTCGCAGGGAGCCAAGTCTAGCGAATGGGTGGGGGATGGGGTGGGGGTTCACGCACAGTGATGTTGTGATTAGCTAAAAACTAATCACAACAAACCATTGGGGCCTGGCACGATGTCTTGGTGCAAAATCCAACCATTTCTCCACAATTCTGGTTGTTTCCTTCTCATGCGTTCATGCAATTTCGTCAAGACTTCATGGTAATACTGCTGATTTACCGTCTGGCTGCTGGGAACCCACTCTGTCATTACAATACCCTGGATATCGAAGAAAACAATCAACATGGCCATGAACTTCGAACGACTCATGCATGAGTCGTTCGAAGTTTTTTTTTGATCTTGGAGATGTTGCTGACTTCCACTGCATTAATTGTCGCTTGGTTTCTGGATCATACATAAATATCCAAGTTTCATCACAAGTAATTACCGAATTCAACAAATCTAGTTCATTCTTAATGCGTTGCAAATGGTCCAAACACAGTTCCTTTCAACGTTCTTTTTCTTCATCTGACAACATTTTTGGAAACCTTTTTGCACAAACCTTTTTTCATGTTCAATTCTTCTGTTAAAATGTGTCGAACACTTTTCCTGTACAAATGAACTTTCTCAGCTACAGTGCAAACATACAACCTTCTTTGTTTTCGAATCACAACTCACTTTTTTAATGTTGTCACTACTAACTGCTGTCTGTGGGGAGCCTGAGCAATCATCCTCTTTCACTCTTTCTCTGCCTTCCGAAAATCGTTTGTGCCATTCAAAAAAGCATGCATGAGACATGCACTCTTCACCATAAGCCCCAATAAATAATCGAAAAGTTTCTGTCGCAGATTTCTTCAGTTTCACAAGAAACTTGATGTTAACTCGCTGTTCACTCCAACATTTTCCGACCGAGGGTAAGAAAACGTCTATATTTGAACATGCGTCCACTTGTACTGAGTAAAGCGATGGAGTTGAGCCTTGTCTCACAATGACAGGTTAGAACATGCTCTATCCCCTCTCACTTTCCATTCCCAAGCTATAGATAGAGTTAGTCTTGTTGTTTCTATGCCAGACCTTGTATCACCCATTCCAGCAGACTCTCTTGAAACAGAAGAGATCACCTTGCTATACATTTTCACAGCACATTCTCTCATATGCCTGGCACCTAAAATGTGCTTGCCTAATGTATTGGCAAGCACTTCTTCATAACAGTCACAACAAGTTTTAATAGCAAGCTGTTCCATAAATGCATGCAGTATGTTATACTCAATACCGTTCTTGACAAACATAATCAAACTGGCTAATACTAATAACACCATTTCATGTCTCTATATTTATGTTTAGCTTTTACAACTTATAATGTCTAGATTATTATGCTTTTGTGACTGTTTGGATTTGAGTTCTACTTTACTGTTGTTTTTAATGCTTTGTGCTTTATCAAATGTTGGAAATTTTTCCCCACTTGGTTAGACTATAATAAATTTAGTTTAATCCTTTATCCAAGTGTAAGCAAACAAAGTTTGCGCCTGAAGTATCTTCAGGACTGAGGCAACTAGCAGTAAAGATGGACAAAGCTCTCATCACTCCTTGTCTTAGTATCTCCCATGATGCAAAGCACATATCCTTGCAGACATGTATAATGCTATGCATTAAGGGAAGGGCCACTACCCAGACTGGTTTCAACCTTTATTGAGGTCTCATCAGTGGGAGCCAGACACAGAGGTGGTAATACCAAGGTCAAAGAGCAATGGAGAAGTCATATTTACCACGAGTTGCCTTAGTCCTGAAGATACTTCAGGCGCAAACTTTGTTTGCTTACACTTGAATAAAGGATTAAACTAAATTTATTATAGTCTATCCAAGTGGAAAAAAACTTCCAACAACTTTCTCAAAATCCAGAGAAATTTAATAATAAGGTGAGACACCTTTTGGCAACTCGTATAGGTAAATATGACTTCTCCATTGCTTCCACCTTGGTATCACCACCTCTGTGTCTGGCTCCCACTGACGAGACTTCAATAAAGGTTGAAACTGGTCTGGGTAGTGGCCCTTCCATACCAAGACCATTATACATGTACGCAAGGAGATGTGTTTTGCATTATGGGAGATACTAAGACAAGGAGTGATGAGAGCTTGGTCCACCTTTACCATGAGTTGCCTCAGTCCTGAAGATACTTCAGGCACAAACTTTGTTTGCTTACACTTGGATACAGGATTAATCTAAATTTATTATAATGCTTTATCAAATATCTTGCACACATTAAATTATGGATGAAAAGAATTTATCAGTCAGTAGGTATCTACCTGGATGCTGAACGAACAAGGATGGACTGGCAGTTTGGGGATTAGCTGACCAAACTGTGCAGGCATACTCCGGTGATATGACACATTAGGTTTCAGACCACTTTTGTATGGTGAATTTCATCATGTAGCAGATCACTGTCTTCTCCCTCCTGCCACTTGTAGATGCATGTAATGGTTTTTACCAGTCATATATGTCCATAAATAACATAAATATAGCATTAATTTACAACAGCTATGCAAACAAAAGCTTTAGAATAATTTTCATGAACGAAAAAGTTATTCTTGAATACCTTGGGCTTAAGGGAACATGCCAAGTAGTTTGGTGAAAAAACTTTTAATAGAAAACCATTAAAAGTTTTTCCATTTCAGCAAAAGACTTATGTTTATGGATAAATGGAGTATTAACTAGTATAAGACATTTCACTGCATCTATGTTTTTAACAACTGTAACAACAGCAGTGCCAGGAAAGTTTAGCCTGCAGTCTATCTCAGTGTTCAACACACCATCATCACTAACTTTAATCTTAGTATCTAACTGTAATGCCTTTAAGTGTTTTCTTTTAAGTGGAAACAACAGCACCTTTACTTTGAATTTTATATGCTATTAGTAACAATAAAATAAAATAATAGTTATGAACAGTAATTCATAACTCATAGCAAAACACCAAAACACAGATGGATGAAGTGAGCCGTTGATGTCATAAACAAACAGTTCACAAAAACTGTGCATCAGTTAATTCACAGGCACATCATGTCACCAAAAGTCTTATAAGGGAATACAGCATTGTATAAATGAACACTGGTCACAATTGAAAAGTGTACGAGTGGATTATTGCAAAATGACACATTGCAAAAATGCATACTATCGTATTCTTATTTGCTTAAATCAAATAAAATGATCATACAACATGAATGATTTTGTTTAAGTGGACAATGGCATCTGAGGTGTCATTGTCCACTTAAACAAAGCCCATCACTGTTTTGGTCAGGGAACCAAGAAGAACACTGAAAAGTCAGCTATTGGAACAAACTCCAACTCTGCATCAATGGAAAAGAAAAACTATCAGAAAGAATTGTAGAAATACTAGGTTGATGTAATAAGTGTTACTGAAACAGAGAAGAGAAAAACAGGTAAGATTCTTCTAAATAACAAAAATCTCAGAGAATCATTCAACTGTACATGTTAGTATTATTACAACTGCCTTACTAAATCACTTAAAGAATTGACAACTTACATAAGAATATAAATTAAATTATACTTTAATAAATATTGTCAATATTTTGGCAACATCACGTTGCCATCTTCAAAAGGAACTTACAAAAAAGGCACGTGCACATAGGCACACCACAGAATACGGTGGAAGAAAGCTACAATAATACACCGTAGCAAGTTCAAATTCGAAAGACTATTCATGGAATCAGCCTCAGCCCTAAGAAACTCTCCAAACCTCAACAAATTTTGGTTGCATGAGACTGCCAGTAAAATGAAGTTGAAGTTATCAAGAGAACTAAATCGTCTGACTTTCCTAAAACGCTGCCAGAATAATCAGGTAGTCCCAAATTGTGTAAAATTCAAGCACCGTTTCGTTTCACAAAAAGCTCTCCATATCTATAACCATGCCAGCTACGCGTTGCTTCGGGAACAAATTGCCGCTATGCGGTTTCTCTTAGCTGACATTAACACAGCTATTCGTGCACTTGAAGAAGAGCTTGCGTGCACTTTAAATCACGAACTTTGGTCAATTTTACATGATGTCTCGTGTACTGCAGCAGACAAAGAATTTGAGAAAATACGGGGTCGACATATCAGAAAATTAAAAAAATTAAAAAACAACTCTACCGTCAATCCAAAACTTCCTACCAACACCGTAATCAACCTTTCTTCAGTCACCCCTAAAGCCTGAAACACTCAACGTGCTTTCACGTGGCCACAACCTTGCCATTGCTCCCAGAAAAATACCTAGTAAGGATATTATGATCCAGATCAAACATGGAATCTGCCACCTTCCGATTCAAATTGCCAACAGTGTAAGACTGGATGTAGCTTGTGTCCTCTCCAAAGCAAGACCATCAAAAACCAACATATCCAATAAGGAGTATAAAGCTCTGCAGGAAATGAGGAATAATAAAGAAATTGTTATCACCAAAGCAGATAAGGGAAATGCAACTGTAGTACTTAACCAAACAGACTACACAGGTAAGCTTAATGCTCTTCTATTAGATCGAGCTACTTACCTCTCTATCGAATGCAATCCCACCAACTCACAAATCAGAAACTTCACAGGCTCCTTAAGAAGGTCACTTCTTGGCCTGTAGAAGTTAACAGATTAAAACCGTTTAACTCTATACCCCCCCCCCACCATATTTATGAACTCCCAAAAATACATAAAGAAAATGTGTCATTACGTACCATAGTGGATGGCATTGATTCCCCCACACACAAATTAGCTAAACCATTGGCCAAAGCACTCACACACTATACTGGCAACACACCATCACACATTAAAAAACTCAGCCCACTTCAAATCCAGCATAGAAAACCTTACACTCCAACATATTGACATAATGGTCAGCTTTGTCCTATTCTCCATATTCATAAATGTCCCACTCAAGGAAACTTTAGAGCTAATCCAAGCTAAATTTCCTCCCGATATCTCAGCCCTATTTCAGTTCTCAATGAACTCAGACTATTTCGTTTGGCAGGGAAAATTCTACAAACAAATAGAGCGAACAGCCATGGGTTCACCACTCTCCCCACTCTTGGCCAATTTCTTTATGGAGACCTTTGAAGAAAAAGCCTTAGCCTCTGCCCCACAAAAACCAACCATATGGCTTCGCTGCATTGATGATGTATTCGCTATTTGGCCACATGGCTCTGATACACTCCGCTCCTCCTTAACACACTTAAACAACCAACACCACAGAATCAAGTTCACTCTGGAAAAAGAGGAAAAATACAGCCTCCCTTTCCTAGACACACTAGTCACCCGCCAGCCTGATAGAACCTTGGTTTTCTCAGTTTCTAGAAAACCCACCCATACAGGCAGGTACATTCACCAACAATCCCCCCCCCCCCCAGGACCAAACTAATCTGTTCAAACGAGACAAGGCCCTAAACACTGAACTAAATCACATCCTCAACACTTTCTCAGCCAATGGCTACCCCCCCCCCCATAAAATGCAATAAATATTGAAACCGACAAACCACAACCCCCCTTCACAAGAAGGATTACTCTAAATCCATCACCATTCCCTAAATCCGAGGCACCTCAGAAAAAATGACCCAAATCTTTAAAAAAAAACAAGAACTTAACCTCCTGTTACAGACCATACAGAAAATTGGCATCCCTTATCCACTCCACTAAAGACCAACCACCACTTCGCCTAGACCTACCTGGTGTTTACCAGGTCCCTTGCAGCTGTAAACTGTCTTACTTTGGCCAAACAGGCAGGAGAGCGAATATCAAAATTTCGGAACACACACGGACTACATCCGGTTTCACAAGTACAGCCACTCTGCTTTTACAGACCATGCTCTGGATACACGCCACAGAATATGGTGCAAGAAAGCTAAATAATACACCGTAGCAAGTTTAAATTCGAAAGACTATTCATGGAATCAGCCTCAGCCCTAAGAAATTCTCCAAACCTCAAGAATATATTTTTATTTTATTTTATTTTTTTATCTTGGGCCCATATGCAGGAGGTTGGCTGGTCAACCTATAGTAAGTTAGTACCGTATATGGGTGATGGGTTGTGAAAGGAGAAACTTGTTTACATTTGATTTGAATGCCTGTATATTGTATTCCTTGGGAAATACGGGGGAAGACTGTTCCACAGTACTGCAGTAGTAGGGATGAATGAGGAGGAGAAGAAACTTGTTCTGTGGGTTTCGAGGTGTACTGTAAAAGGATGGTGGGCGGCAGCTGTACATGTTCCAATGGGCTTAGTACAGGATGGGGGAATTATTGATGCTGTTTCAGATGAACCTTTCCCGTGAAAATATTTAGAATATACGGATTGCAGAGACCAAACATCTATGTGAAAGTGGGGGGAGCGGGTTGGTGAGGGATTGGTCATTTATTAGTCTAATTGCTGTCCTTTATATTGAGTCGAGCATTTTGAGGGAGCTTTTTTGGAGCCCCCACTCCAGATGTGAGACGAGTATTTGAGAGCTGGGCAGATTTGTGAATTGTATAGTGTTAACAGCTGTTTAGAGGTGAAGTGGCATCTTGAGTGAAAGAGAAAACCTAGTTTTTTGGAAGCTGAGGATGCAATGGTTGTGATGTGTTTATGGCAGGAGAGGCTCGATGTCAAGGTAATTCTGAGAAGAGAAATTTCGTCTTGTCTGTGAATTTGAGTGTTATCGAAAACAATGCTGGGAGAAAATGGTTCTTTTATGTGAGAAATAAGACAGAACTGGGTTTTACTAGCGCTGAAGTTGACAAGGTTGTCTGAGCCCCATCGGAGGATGGCTTGGAGGTCAGAATTAAAGGAAATGGTGGCTGATGTTCTGTGGGTTGAAGCGAGTTGTGTAGGGTAGGGTTTGTCAAATGAAAGGGAGGAATGTAATGTGCTGTCATCTGCAAAACTGTGTATTGGGTTAGAGGTCAACTGAAGTAGGTCATTGATATATAAAAAGAAGAGGGTCAGTGAGAGAATTGAGCCTCGAGGCACCCCGACATTAGTTGGATAGGGAACCGTCTACCATCGCACATAGTGTGCATCCAGACCGGAAGCTGGCAATCCATCTACAGAAGTTCTGAGGCAGTCCAAATGATGGGAGTTTGCTTAGTGAGCCTTTGTGCCAGACTCGGTCAAAGGCTTTGGAGATATCAAATGCAACTACTTAGGATTCGCCAAATTTCTCCATAGCGTTTGTCCAGTGATGGGTGATGTATGAGAGTAGATCTCCTGTTGAACGGCTTTGGCACAATCCGTACTGGTGGTCGCTTAATAGCCAGGTACCTTCAAGGTAGATTAGGAGTTGAGAGTTGATGATTTTCTCCATTACTTTAGATAGGACTGAAGTGAGTGAATGGTTGCATGAGATTGCCCCAAATTTGGGAGGCTTACATCAGCAGGCCTTCAGCCCAACAGCCAAAAATAGTGTGCATCCAGACCGGAAGGGTTTCCGGTCCGGACGCAAAGTCCTAATGTTGCCCCCTAGCGGGCTATGTAGGTAGCCCGCTAGGGGGGCAACAGTAGGACTTTTAGGTGAACAATAGCTTGCTCACTTCATTCTCAGTTACTGTGTTGTAGTGCCTTAGGTGCACATGCCTTTCTTGTAAGTTCCTTTTGAAGATGGCAAAGTGATTTTGCCAAAATATCAGAAATATTTATTAAAGTATAATTTAATTTATATTCTTATGTACGTTGTCAATTCCTTAAGTGATTTAGTAATGCATAACCAACGTATAAGCTTGTCTACAAGTATTACAACTGCCATATGGTTAAACTGTAGCTATACAAGGAGACAAGTGTATTTTAGTAGTAAATTTATATGTTGTAATCCTTAGGGATTCATATAGAAATAATATATCATGTAGTAATGGCAGCCATTTTGTCATTTGAGATTTGCTTTGAATCTCATTAATGGGCATGCATGTTAGTTCTGATTTTTTTTAGAACAGCTGTTGCTGAGTAACAACACTGCTAGGCTACCAAGGAAGCAAGACAGGAGAGCCAGAAAAGAAAAATAAACTATCAAGTTAAGTTGTATGATCTCAGAAGTTTTTATGCGCATCTTTATCTACTCTCCAATAAGGGGCTGTAAAATTAATATTGAAGAACAGTATATTGAATTAAGCCTTCATATACTGAGAATTATTATTATTACGGGCAGCTCCAAGGAGTCCTTAGACTCATCGAGGATAGAATGTTATGTACTTAATGAAAAGAAAGTGGTATATGTTCCAAGGAGCAAGATAGAATCTTCAGTCAAGTTCTTTTCATTGGAAGTGCATTTGGAACTGCTGAATTAAATGTATTCCTATTCTGAGGGATAGATACATTAAGGAAACTTGCTTACTAGAAAAAGATATATATGCATGCATATTGGTCAAGTGAGATCTTAATACAATAGTATTCTAAGGAATTTGAGAGATAAGAATGAATGAATGAATGAGTAAAAAGAAACAAATAAAAAAAATAATAAAATAAAGAGACTGATCAAATAAATGTTGCATAGGAGCTTCCCATATAATCAAGAGAAAGCACAGAACTATTATAGTTCACCCACAGATTAGAGGCCCTTCGACACTTCTGCGCATGTCAACAGAAGGAGAATCCATTCCGATAATAGGGTAATCAGTCCGTATTGTGGGATGAGTTGTTTATTATTACCCGTCGGAAAAGTAACTTTTCTTTTATGATCATTGTAGACTATGTTGCTTGTATAACAGTTGGAAAATTTTACCTATAAAGCACGTGGTTTCGCCCTGTTGGTGACCAATTCATAGATCCTTCATTTCTTTCTCCCCTTCGGCATGAATCGACTATTCTTGGCAAGTTTCCAAGTGTAGATCTCAAAAACGTGGGCATACTATAGCTGAATGTTATGTTCAATAAGCATGTTCTTTAACATCAAATACAAGCATTAAAGATTTGAATTTAACTGTAAGAGTCAGAGAATGAGAAAATTTTCTTGAGCTCAAATTATGCAATTCCTAGAATGGTCATCTGCTGTTTTTTGTGTATGTATGGGCAGGGGTTGAAAAGTTCTGATAAACACTTAGAACAAAAATGATATTAAAGCAACTGATATAACCACAAGAAAGAACACATCTTCAACTTATTTTCAATATCTTCAGAAAGAATATATGTTCTTTCTTATGGTTGCTTTAATATCATTTTTGGTCTAAGTGTTTATCAGAACTTTTCACCCCCCCCCCACCCGTATTAAGAAGATAGATATATAGAACACTAGAAATCAATTTAGTATTTTTACTTCTATAGAAAATATGAATGTGAAAAGTCCTTAAAGAGAATTACTTAATACACAGAATTGAATTTACTGTATATATGTTGGCAGAAAAAATATTTTAATTTTTTTATATATATTTGAACTTCATTCTATGGATAAACACAATGTGCTCACTTGGAGTCAATACACCATATCATGGGTATGAATCTGAACCATTCTAACTTTAAAAAAAAAAAATAAAAAATAAATATATATATAAATATAAATAAATAAATACATAAAATTATATATAAATATTGTTATCTTACTCTCCATGACTGACTAACTAAACAGCTGGATATATATAGAACAAGGTGGGGAATTACATAACTAATACAGTCAATTGACAATAAGTGTCACTTGCTGATTGGATTTTAACGGTATAGATGCAAACACAGATTGATAAGAAAATAGCTATTTAACTTAAATGCTGATATTTCGCTGGTATTATATCCAGCATCTTCAGAGCACACAAACAAAGTTTGTTACAGTAGCAAGACAACTGCAATCCGGTGTAACAGTGGGACTAGTATAAGTAATTGTAGTCTGCAACACAAAGACTAAAGTCCTAATGAGTCCTTTGTTAAGCACTCTAGATATCTTTTCAGAAGTGCCTTTAATGTATAGGATGATAATAGTTTTGTTGTAGTCTTGTGGTAGATAGTGGAGGGGGGGATTTTTGAGGAGCATTTAGTATTTTATCTATATTATGGGGATTATAGCCATTGGTCAGGAAGGTGTGACGTAGGTGAGAAAGTTCAGCAATGTCATAATTGCTCTAGCTCTATGGGTTAGTGTTTTTAAGATACCATATTGTTGAGAAGGGTGATGGTGTGATTGTTTGTGTAAATATCTCCCTGTATGTGTGGGTTTTCTATAAACCGAGAATGATAAGGAATCTTCTGGAAGACGTGTGATAAGTGTGTCCAGGAAAGGCAGACAACTCTTTCATTAGCTCCTAGTTCCATTGTAAAGTGGATTTTAGGGTGCTGGCTATTTAAGTCAGAGAGGGTATTCCTGGAATCAACAGAAGCCTTGAAGCATACTCCAAACCTCAACAAGTATGGCTGTATATATCTACCAAAGATTTGGGAGACAGTCATCCTAAGACCAAATTAATATCTGTTTTTTTTTTTTTTTAAACTTAGATGGTGCCTAATTAGGACTTTAGTCTTATGCTACAATTACTTATACTAGTCCCACTGTTACACTGGATTTCAGTTGTCTCGATACTGTAACAAACTTTGTTTGTGTGCTCTGATGATGCTGGATATATTACCAGCGAAATATCAGCATTTAAGTGAATAAATAGTTATTTTCTTATCAATCTGTGTTCGCATCTATTGTTAAAATCCAATCAACATGTGCAAGGAACACATAAACCTTTCCACATGAATAAGTGTTACTGAAACAAAGAAGATAAAAAATGCAAGATTCTTCTAAATAGTAAATATCAGATTATATATTTCAAAATACTGAAGAGAAAAAAAAGGAGTATCAGCTACAGTATTCAACACTATATGAAGATAATCTTGATAGATAGGCAATATCAAGTAGAGTGATGTGGGCAAACATTGCGTTGGGGAGGACAATGAGACTTATTTGTGCTTAATGTCCAATAGACTACTAAGGAAGAAGTGGAGCAATTTTTACGAGACATTGCAGAAGGCAGTGGAAACAAAGAAAAAAGAAAAATGATCCTTGTTAGAGGATCTAAATAGCAGAGTATAAAATGATATAAAAGGGTCACTACTCAGACCGGTTTTGACTTTTATTGAAGTCTCATCAATGGAAGCCAGACCCAGAGGTGATACTATGATTGAAAGCAGTGCTATTTTCTAGAAAAAAAGGTGCCGAAACTCACATCTTGTTAAGCTTTTTATTAATCATCATCATCATCAAATTCCTGCCATGTACCCTCAAGGGGTGTACAGGATATGATAGTACTACATGAAAAAAATTACATCATTATTAATATCCTATCTACAATTTTCCTCCAAATCAGCCTGTTACTTGTCAACACTCCAACATTATCAGATCTTATATTTCTATCGTCTAAGGCACTTTGTACCATATCAATCCACCTATATCTTGGTCTTCCTCTGGGTTGTTTTCCTGCCAACCTGGCAGAGAACACTTGTTTTGCTAATCTTTCTTCGCCCATTCCGTTTAAGTGACCATACCACCTGAGATTAGCTCTGCTAATGCATTCCTGGATGCTGACAATGCCAAGTTCTTTCTTAACATCCTCGTTTTTAATATGATACTGCCATTGATGCCATATGTTCACGCCTATAATCTTTCTCAGGACATTCATATCTGTGGTCTCCAGTCTTTGGTCAAGTGTTTTACTTCTGACCCAGCTCTCAGATCCATAAGTTAAAACTGGTTTGAACACTGTCTTGTATACAGCTAATTTAGTGTTCCGACTAATTTCTCTCTTATTCCATATGAATTTATTCAATTGACTTCCCACCATACCAGCTTTGCTGATTCTGTTGTCTATTTCTATATTTAATTTACCATCTTCACTAAAAATCGTGCCTAAATAGCTGAAATGTTTTACCTGTTCCACAGGTTCTCCATTCACAACACAGTTGACATTTTCAATGATTCTGCCTATTTTCATTGTCTTTGTCTTTTTATTGCTGACCTTCATACCATATCTATTACAACATCTATACAATTTAGTCAGAGAATCTTTCTGACTTGTAGCGGATTTATTTAGAAGTATAACATCATCTGCATAAAGCAAAGAGCTGACATTAACATCTCCAATTTTGATATCATGTTTAATACCACTTTCCTTCATAATGTGATCCATATAGATAATGAATAACAGAGGGTATAATGTACATCCTTGTCTCACACCAGATTTAACATTAAACCATCTTCCTGTACTTCCTTCAATTCTAACTGCTTGCTTACAACTCAAATAAAGACTAAGTATTGCTTGATATAATGCCCCATTGACACCATATAACTGCAGCGTATTGAATAGCTTCACTCTTTGGCACCTTGTCATATGCCTTTTCCAGATCGACAAAACTTAAATACAGATCTTTGTTATATTCCCATGCTTTCTCGACTATTTGTCGTAAAGTGAAGATCTGATCCTGACAGCCTCTATTTGGCCTGAATCCAGCTTGTTCTTCACCAAGCTTTTCTTCCACAATTCTTCTCAACCGTTTCTCAAGTATACTTGCATAGATCTTGCCAGGAACACTCAGTAGAGAAATACCTCTGCAATTCTCACATTCAGTTTTATTTCCCTTTTTATATATGGGTACTATGAGAGCTCTACTCCAATCATCAGGAATTCGTCCCTCTGTCCAGGCTTTCTGAACTATGCACTGCAGCCACTGTAAGACTCTTATACCACCATACTTCAGCATTTCTGGTCGAATATCATCTACTCCTGCTGCCTTTCCACATTTCAAGCCTTTGATGGCTTTTTCTACTTCAAGTATGGATATGTATTCCTGACTGCATGCCTGGTCAGTGTTTTTTACAACTGTGCTGTCATCACTGCTTGTTTCATTTAGCAGTTTTTCAAAGTAATTACTCCATACTTCAAGGATATCTTTTTCTCCCGTTTTCATGTCACCTGTATCATCTCTAATTCCTTTTATAGAACTCTTTCCTCCATTCTTAAGCTTCTTCAACAACCTCCAGAATATTTTGCCACCTTCTTGATATTTATTTTCTATATTCTTGCCAAAGTCCTCCCATGACTTTTGTTTAGCTAGTTTTACACAGTGTTTAGCATTCTTGCATTTGTCTCTATATTCTCTAAGAGCACAAGCTGACTTATTTGACAGGAACTTTTGGTATGCTTTCTTCTTTTCCTTCACTGCTTCTTTAACTTCCTGTGTCCACCAGGGAGTTCTGATTTTTTTATCCTTACAGACAACCTCACCACATGCCTCTCTGGCAGAATCAATCAATGTTTTCTTCAGAGTTTGCCACTGAATCTCCAAGGTTTGATTCTTGTTCTCAAACGCTTTCATTTTTTCTTCAATAATCTTTGTGTATTTTAGTCTACAGCTCACATCTGAGAGCTGCTCAACTTTTATTTGCTTTAAAACTTTCTTACATGTTATTCTTTTCAATATGAAATTCAATTTTATCCTGCTCAAGACCAAATAGTGATCACTTCCAATTTCAAATCCTCTGTACACTCTGGTGTCCTGCACCAGGGAGAAAACATCACTGTCAACAATAACATAGTCAATGAGACTTTTCTTATTCCTAGCCTCTTCTCTCCATGTGAATTTGTGCACATTTTTATGTTGGAACATGGTGTTAGTAATAACCAGTCCATGTCCTGAGCAGAAATCCAACAGATATTTGCCATTATTATTAGCTTTGCTCTTTTCTCCAAATTTTCCCAAAATATTTTTGTATGTCTCACAATCATTTCCTACTCTGCTATTTAGATCCCCAACAAGGACCAACTTTTCATTTTTCATTGTGTCAGTTGCTTTTTCTAAAGCCTCAAAATATTCCTCCACTTCTACCTTAGTAGAACCTTCTGTGGGACCATA
This sequence comes from Typopeltis vanoorti, assembly GCF_054136105.1. NCBI lineage: Eukaryota > Metazoa > Arthropoda > Arachnida > Uropygi > Thelyphonidae > Typopeltis > Typopeltis vanoorti. The sequence continues at coordinate 106,039,992 of NC_143564.1, read as the reverse complement.
GGCACAAATAAGTCTCATTGTCCAATTCCCCATTCTCATATTTGTCCACATTACTCTACTTGAGACTAACTGCCATTCAAGAAGATTAGCATCGTATTTTGTGTTGTATACTATGGCTACTCATTCTTTTCCTTGATTGTCATTGCCTGAATATAACATTTTGTATTTATTGTTCAGAAAGATCTCACCACTTTTGGTCTTTTTTGTTTCAGTCACCCCTATTATGTCGATCTGGTACTTATCTAATTCCTCAGCTAGCTCCATTTCTTTGCCATTCAGGCTTCTTACGTTGATAGTACCGATCTTTAACTCTGGTGATGTTGAGTTGGGGTTTATTAAAGAAAGCTTTTATTAAAAGCTTTTTATTAAAGAAATTGATATTCAAATTTAATTTAAATTAAATATAAAGCAGCTGTTGCTGTAATGGAGTTGCATAAATGAATTAAATATAATTTAGCTTCAGTATTTTTAATTTTAGACATGATCAAATGTAAAATTAAACAAACAAATTAAAATATACAACCAAAGACATAAAAATATGTCTTTGGTTGTATATTTACTTTTATATATAAAATACAAAAGTAAAAGTAAATTTGTAAAAACATTATATAATTTAAGAGAAGTTCATAGTGTTTTCCAAAGTTTTGTCCAATTCTCGTCAAACAAATCGTCTAGACTCCTTTCTTTGCTCTTAATATCTAAGGCCGAATGTCGTCCTCTAAGTAACCACAGATTAGCATACTTTGAAGGATTGAAAAGTCTTAAAGGTGGTCCAACGAGTTTGATGAATAAAAGTGCTAAAACTGTTTTAGTCTTCAACGACACTCTTGTATGGGGTGATAATTAAATTCATCTGCAAAAATCTGCATTCACATTCACTTGATGAAATGGGAATAGTATTCAGAGCATGTACCAAACATAACAGCTTTTCTGGGTATGTCTTATCGAGAATGTATTCATGGAATCCACAAATCATAATTTTCTTTCATTTAGCTGCAGTCTGATTGACAAATTTCTAATCTCCGCCTTTCCGAATGTTAGCTGAGCATCAATATCTTCAGGCCAATGTTTTTGGTCAAGTACGCGAGCCCAAAGTGCTAGCTCAACATCTTCGCTATCAAGAAACCTTTTTTCAATTGACTCTTTCAATTTGGTATAAAATGTTTCTGGGTCAATAGAAGGATTATTTTTTGGAGCTTTTTTGTGAAGAAAAACTCCATGAAAGCGTAGATCGCGTACAGCAGCTGCAGCACATCTGTAATAGGGTCCAATTCTAGTCTGTGATTAACACAATGCCAAACTATAATAGAAGGAAATTTTTCTGATAGAGAAACTAAATATTTTTTTAAATAATCTCCTGTCATCCCATAATATAATATGGGATGACAGGAGTAAGGAATTGGAGTAATTATACATTGTAATAAGTATAATTACTTATTATAATTAATTAAACTTAACAACTTATTAAAATTAATAATGAGTAATAAGACACTGGAGTAAGGAATCAAATACACTTTTTTCCGTTACGTTTTCAAGTTCGATCAAGTCCAAAAATAAATTTATCGGTGAATTAATTCCAACACATTCGATACGGCATCGAATATACACTATGAGAGTGGTTTTATTGCTTATTGTTGTTGATTCATCAATTATCAATGAAATTATATTTTTGGATTCAATGATTTCTTTAAATACATTTTTTCTCATTTCTTCACTTACATGATTCACAATATTAATGCATGCATTTGTTGAATGAAGAATATGACCCATTTCAATTCCATTCAGTTGCAGATCAATTTCACTTTCAAAATTATCGAATGATTGGTTTTCCTTTGCTACTTTATATGCAGTTCAAAAAATTTTTGCGGTCATTTCTTTTTCACGAGATAATGATTTAAAAAAAAACCTTTTCAAGGGTCTTTTTTTTTCGGCTTCAGAAACAATTTTTAACGCTGCTTTGTGTGCAGCAGATTCTCTGTGATCGAACATTTTTTTTTTTTATTTGAAGTGAGCTCATCTGTAGCTTCCTATCTTTGCCAGAATATGTAATCTCATTGTTGGCCCATTCTTTGGAAATTTTCATTCCCATCTTTGTTTCTATTCCAAGAATTCTAACTTTTCTGCAATGTGTACAGCCAAGTTTTTTTTTGTAAATATACATCCATTCATTTTTCGAGCAAAAATCATTTTTTTGATCCAATGTCCAGCAATTTGGCCAGTCATTTTCAGTTTGGCCTTGCTCCTCAAGATTAGCTTGAGATGATTCAAAAACATCAACTGGCACCATTATTTCCATATTTTTTGACGTCGTGTCTGTTATTATTCTGGATTTTTTATTAATGATTTTTTATTAATAGATACTAATGGTGTGCACATGCGCGAACATTATTTCAAAAATTACTTTTGAAAAATTAAAAAAAAAAACTGTAAAAAAAATAGGTGCCGGAACGCCGTTCCGGTGCATTATGCCAGAAAAAAAACACTGGTTGAAATACATTATACATGTCCACAAGTATATGTGCTTTGCATTATGGGATAATAAATCAAGTTGTGGTGAAGTCATTAGCTTCTATATACGAATTGCCCTAGTTCTGAAAATACTTCAGCAGCAAACTTTGTTTACTTACACTGCGATAAAGGATTAAACCAAGTATATAATTTCTCATCATCATCATTAACAAATTCCTGAAATGTACCCTAAAGGGATGAACAGGATATGATAGTACTACATGAAATTTACATCATTACTAACTTCTTATCTACAATTTTCCTCCAAATTAGTCTGTTAGCTGTCAAGACTCCTACATTATTAGATCTTATATTTCTGTATTCTAAGGCACTTTTTTATCAATCCACCTATATCTTGGTCTTATTCCTACCAACGCTGGCAGAGAACACTTGTTTTGGCAATCTTTCCTCTCCCATTTTGTTCAAGTGACCATACCACCTGAGATTAGCTCTGCTAATGCATTCCTTGATGATGACAAGTTCTTACCTAATAACCTCGTTTTTACCACTGATGCCATTTGTTCATGCCTATAATCTTTCTCAGGACTCTCATATCTGCGGTCTCTAGTCTTTGGTCAAGTGTTTTACCTCTGACCCGGATCTCAGATCCATAAGTTAAAACTGGTTTGAGCATTGTCTTGTATACAGCTAATTTAGTGTTCCGACTAATTTCTCTCTTATTCCATATGAATTTATTCAATTGACTACTTACCATACCAGCTTTGTTGATTCTGTTTTCTATTTCCATATATAATTTACCATCTTCACTAAAAATCGTGCCTAAGTAGATGAAATGCTTAACTTGTTCTATAGATTCTCCATTCACAATGCTTCTGCCTATTTTCATTGTCTTTGTGTTGTTATTTTTGACCTTCATATCATATCTATTACAACAGCTATTCAATTTAGTCAGGAAATCTTGCAGACTTGTAGCAGATTTATTTAGAAGTATAATAAAGCAAATAGCTGAGATTAACATCTCCAATTTTCATATCAGGTTTAATACCACTTTCCTTCATAATGTGATCCATATAGATAATGTACATCCTTGTCTGATACCAGATTTAACATTAAACCATCTTCCTGTACTTCCTTCAATTCTAACAGCTGATTACAACTTAAATAAACATGAGGTATTGGTTGGTATAATGTTCCATAGACACCATACAACTGTGGTGTTTTGAATAGCTTCTCTCTTGGCACCTTGTCATATGCCTTTTTCAGATCTACAAAACTTAAATACAGATGTTTGTTATATAACCATGATTTCTGAACTATCTGTCATAAAGTGAAAATCTGATAATGCCAGCATCTATTTGGCCTGAATCCAGCTTGTTCTGCACCAAGCTTCTCTTCCACAGTTCTTCTCAACCGTTTCTGAAGTATACTTGCATATATCTTATGAGGAACACTCAGTAGAGAAATACCTCTGCAATTCTCACATTCAGTTATATTTCCCTTTTTATATATGGGTACTATGTGAGCTCTACTCCAATAATCTGGAATTCGTCCCTCCATCCTTCTGAACTATGCAGTGCAGCCACTGTAAGACTATTATACCTCCATACTTTAGCATTTCTGGTCAAATATCATCTACTCCTGCTGCCTTTACACATTTCAGGCATTAGGTGGCTTTTTCTACTTCAAGTGTGGATATGTATTTCTGATGCATGCATGTTGAGTGTTTCCTACCACTGCTATCACTGCTTGTTTCATTAGCAATTTTTCAAAGTAATTACTCCATACTTCAAGGGCATCTTTTTCTCCAATTTTCATGTCATCACCCTTATCATCTCTAATTCCTTTTACAGCACTCTTTCCTCCATTTCTAAGATTCTTTAACAACCTCCAGAACATCGTGCCACCTTCTTGATATTTATTTTCTATGTTTTTACCAAAGTCTTCCAATGACTTTTGTTTAGCTAGTTTGACACAGTGTTTAGTTTTCTTACATATGTCTCTGTATTCTCTAAGAGCACAACTTGATTTATTTGCCAGGAACTTTTGATATGCTTTCTTGTTTTCTTTTTACCTGTGTCCACCACTGAGTTCTGATTTTTCTATACTTGCAGACAACCTCACCACATGCCTCTCTGCCTGAGTCAATCAGTGCTTTCTACTGGGGTTGCCAATGAACCGCCAAGATTTGGTTCCTGTTCTTTCATTTTTTCTTGAATAATGCTTGTATATTTTAGTCTACAGTTCACATCTGAGAGCTGCTCAACTTTTTATTCGCTTTAAAACTTTCTTACATGTTCTTTTCAATATGAAATTCAATTTTATCCTGCTCAAGACTAAATGGTGATCACTTCCAATTTCAAATCCTCTGTACACTCTGCTATCCTGCACCAGGGAGAAAACATCACTATCTACAATAACATAGTCAATAAGACTTTTCTTATTCCTTTCCTCTTCCCTTCATGTGAATTTGTGCACAATTTTATGTTGGAACATTGTGTTAGTAATAACCAGTCCATGTCCTGGGGAGAAATCCAACAGGTATTTGCCATTATTAGCTTTGCTCTTTTCTCCAAATCTTTCCAAAATATTTTTGTATGTCTGACAATCATTTCCTATAGAATTCCTCAACTTCTAGTTTAGGAGAATCTGCTGTGGGATCATAGACACAAATAAATCTTATGATCCATTCCCAATTCTGATATTTGCCCACAACACTCTACTTGAGACTGCCTGCCATTCAAGATTACCTTTATATTTAGTGCTGAATACTATGGCTACTCCTTCTTTTCCTTGATTGTCATTGCCTGAATATAATATTTTGTATTTATTGCTCAGAAAGATCTCACCAGTTTTTGTCTTTTTTGTTTCATTCACCCCTATTATGTCGATTTAGTACATATATCCTGGTATCTTTAATTTAAAACACAGATGTGTTTTGGGAACATCTGGAGAAAAGAGCAAAGTGGCACATGTACTGCAGCAGCGTGAATGTGGGCTCACAGATAAGTTATTATATTGATAGTTATTGGTAGGATTATCCTTGTTTATGACTGTGATTGGGAGTGTTTCATTTTTGATATATTTATAAAGTATACATTTCATAAATGGCATTATTTATGCTTCCAATGAGAACAAAAACATTTTTTGAAATGTAGCATGTGCACTATGTAGTCTTTGCTGAGGAAAAATGGATTGTGGTATGGTAAGAAAGCAAGTTTGGGGAGAGAGGGAGGGAGGGAGGGAGGGGGGAGAGAGAGAGAGGGAGGGGGGGAGAGAGGGGGGGGGGGGCATATTGGAGATGCTTCTTTAGCCAGAAATGTGATACTTGTCAAAAACAGGGAAACGAAGTAACGAATGTTAATGCTGAAAGGTGTGAAATCTAGAGTGTTGTAGACAATGAAGTTGAAAGAATAAATGACAGTGAAAGAAACATGAACGAGAATATAAAAGAGGTGACTGAAGGTAACAATAAGGTAATGTATGAGAAGGATAGGCCAATAGAATGTAAGATAGAAGGAATGAAAGGAAACAAGCAAGAAAGTGCAACCGACCAGGCAGAGAAAGTGAATGGCAATTAGAAAGTAATTCAGGACATGAAAGCAGAGCTGGTAAAGATGACACGAGAGATGAAGGAATTGTGGAGTGAAATTCAAAATTGAGTTTATTACAGAAGCAGCATTCTCTTTGACTCTTTGATGACCAAAATAAGTTTGCTAAAGGAAGATCATGTTTTTGCAATCTACTTACTTATAACGAGGTGACAAAGGCACTGGGTAAGGGGGGGGGGGGAATGCATTTCTATTGGTATATTTAGATTTTACAAAAGCTTTTGATTGCCACATCAAAAACTGGTAATTAAATTGGAAAAGATAGAGGTTAAATAATAGATTAGTGTGATGGATTGGATACTGGTGTAATGGTGTGTGGGGGAGCAATAATCAGAAAAAAAAAAGGGGGTCACCAGTGGCGTGGCCTGGGTTCTGTTTTGGGGCCATTAAATGATACTGGGAAGAGCTTGAATGGTGATTTACAATTGCTTACAATGATACATAGTTGGGAAGAACTATGACAAGTATAATAGAAACTATAACTCATTTTTTAGAAATGTTAGTCAAGTGAGTAATATTTATTATCCGACTAGTTTCACTGATTTTTGCTATCAGCATCTTCGGGGATACAATTGGTAAGCGATATGAAGGTAACAGACTAGGTTTTAACTGACAGTTCTATTTCATACAAAATTAGTACTGTGTGTGAGACAATATGCATGTCGTGGGTACATGATTTATTGGTTGAGAGACATAATGTAATTGGCGTGAAAGTTCATTTCTTTAGTGTTTAGTGATAAAATTAAAATTTTCCAAATATCAGGTAGGATTAGACCGACCTTGATTCTTATTTGGGTTTCCTGTTGAACGAGCGACTATAGCAGCTTCCTTGAAGGTTCTGGAATGGTAGTTATCTTCTATATAGGGCATATGACTCTTATCCCACTCAATAAGATGGTGGTTGGTAGTGGCGAACTGGGAAGAAAGGCCTGAAATATCTTGTCTGTTGTTTCTAACATAGGTATAAGAGTCATATGCCGTATATACAAGAGAACTACCATTCCAGAACCTTCAAGGAAGCTGCTATAGTTGCCAGTTCAACAGGAAACCTAAATAAGAATCGAGGTCTCTAATCCTACCTGATATTTGGAAAACTTTAATTAGATCACTAAACACTAAAGAAATGAACTTTCACACCAATTACATTATGTCTCTCAACCAATAAATCATGTATCCGCGACATGTGTATTGTCTCACGCACAGTACTAATTTTGTATGAATTAGAACTGTCAGTTAAAACCTAGTCTGTTACCTTCATATCGCTTACCAATTGTATCCTTGAAGATGCCGATAGCAAAAATCGGTGAAACTAGTCAAATAATAAATATTACTCACTTGACTAACATTCCTAAAAAATGAGTTATAGTTTCTAATACAAGTAGTCAAGAAAAAAAGTCATGCAAGTATAATAGAAGTTGTTGCCTTGTAAGACTACTTGAACAGAGTCAATTCATGGGTGAATGAGTGGGTTACTGGTTCAATGTAGCAAAGTGTATGGTTTTAAATTTGGGGAAGCCAGTATGAGATGCAGAATATAAGACTGGTAGGTATATCTTAGAGCTGGAGGAGACAAGGGATCTCAGGGTGAGGGTGGATAAGAAAAAGCGAATTCTGGCAGTGATACACAGGACACTGATATGTAGAAGGATGTTATGATTTGATCAGACCATGTATGGATTACTGTACACACATTTGGTCAAATGGTTTTAAAAAAAGATGATGAAATGTTGGAAAATGTTTAGGGATAAATGACTAAGGTAGTTTCTGGTCACTGGAATACTGAGTATGAAGACATGAAGATTTAGGGAATGCAATCTGCAGTGTTTAGTGAATAGAAGGAAGATGGAGGGGCGAGTACATGAATGACACATATAACTTGGCAAGGGATTATTACTAGATTAATGTGGATGAGATTTTTCGTAGAATGGGTGCAGATGGGGAAAATAAGAGGTTATTCCTCTTGTTCTCCAAACATCATAAACAAATATATTGGTAGAATTTGGTATGAACATAGAAGATAAATATCAAGAAAGTGGTAAAATGTTCTGAAGGCTATTGAAAAAAACTTAGAAAACGAGGAAAGAAAGCAGCTTGGTGGCAGAAAACATTCCATAGGAATGATATCAGGAATATGTATAAATATTTTATGTAGAAAAAGTCATGAAAAACCTGAGAAGCAGAAAGGCAGCTGGAGTACTTAATATTTGACAACCAGAAATCCTCATATGTGGAATTTACAGTTGGTACATTACATGATTCAGAAGGCCCAGTCAGAGAGACGAATTCCAGATGACTGGAGTAGTGCTCTCATAGTAGTCATGTATAAAAAAGAAAAATAAAACTGACTGTGAGAATTACAGAAGAATTTCCCTACAGAGAGTGCAAGGTGAAATTTATGCATGCATACTGGAGAAAGGGCTAAAAAAATTTTATGGAAGCAAACTTGTAAAGAAACAAGTTGATTCAGGCCAAACAGTGGTTGTCAGGATCAGATTTTCTCTTAATCTTGAAACCAATTTTGAAACTCACTGAACCAACTTTACTGATCCTTTACTAATCCACCTCCTTTGCCAACCTGGAAACAACCTTGAACACAGACCCAAACATCCTGGAAGAGTACTTCAAGCAGTGGTACCTGAAGCCAAATCCAACAAAACCTGTGCCCATAGCATTCCACCTAAACAATGCAGAGGCAAATCGATACCTCGACCTCTCTTTCTGTGGCAAAAGGGTAAAACATGAGCCTCATTGAAATACATTGGAGTGAGCCTGGACAGAAGCCTAATCTATAAAAGGCACATCACCAACCTGTCCAAGAAAATTATAATGAGAAACAATATCATTTCAAGGCTTGCTGGAGCAACATGGGGGTTGTGGTGCAGAAGTCCTAAGGTCGTCTGCACTAGCCCTCATCTGAGAAAGAAGTGCACACAATTAGTGGGACACTGAGAAGCATCCCTCTCACCTGGCTGCCAGTCCTATCTGACATTGCTCCACCAAATATATGGAGAAGACAAGCCTCAATTAAAGAATTTAATAAAGTAATGAGCAACTCGCTCCTGCCCCTGCACTAGACTCTCATGAATCCACCTAGTCTTCACCTAAAATCAAGAAACCCTTTCTGGTCCATGAACGAACTCTCTTCAGCTGCCTTACCATCAACACCTGACATGTGGAGAGAACACTGGTCCAACAATCTTCCAACAAATGGATTCTTAGTTGAAGATCCCTGTGCTCTGCACAGCCTGATTTTGCCCTTCCAGGAAGATTTAGTCATATATCAGTAGGATCAGAACTAACCAGGCAGATGTGGCTACCTACTACATAAATGAAGACTGTTCTCCTGTGGCCCAGACGATCACTCATATTGTGAATGATGCCCAAGTGCCAATTTCCTGGTGATGGTGGTGGCCTCCGGGACATCCACGAGTGACGGATAAGGCCTTAGATTGGCTTTCTGGAACTGGATATTGACCTGTAGCTGCTTTGTATTCCTTCTGCAATAAGAATAAATAAATAAACTGCCTCCTCCTTCATCCCATCCATTTCTGTCCTTTGGAACAGTCTCCCCCACTCTGCCTTCCCCAAAGATTGCAACCCTCAGCTGTTCGAGCAAAATGTGAACAGATTCCTCCTTTCTTCCATTCCTCTTGTCCAACACACAGCACTAACATGCTATGGGTCTTGTAGCTTTTCTTGTGTGGATCAGATAAAAAAAAAGTTGAGAAATCATAGGAATATAACAAGAATATGGATTTAAGTTTTGTAGATTTGGAAAAGATGTTTAAAACACTATAGTTATATGGTGTAAATGCAATAAGCAATTCTTTTTCCATATTTGAGCTGTAAGTCATCATCAGTTGGAATTGAAGGAAGGTAAAAGTGATGGTTTGATGTTAAATCAAAAGGATGCACATTATTCATCACTGATTCAATATGGATCACAATATGAATGAAAGTAGCATTAAACCTGATATCAAAATTGCTGATGTTAATTTTAGCTCTTTACTTTATGCAGATGATGTACTCTTAAAGAAATCCAGTAGGAGCCTTCAGGATTTCCTAGATAAATGTAATAAATTTGGTATGAAAATCAGCAATAAAAATAAATAAATAAAATAAAAAATATAAAAAAATTGATATCATCAACTGCAACATGAATGAAGAAACTATAGAACAAGAAAAATATTTCTGCTATTTAGATGCAATTTATTGTGAAGATCACAAATTAAGTATGGAAATAGACAACCGAATTAGCAATTGGGGGAATTCAAATGAATAAATTTTATGGAATAGGAGAGAAATTAGTCAAAACACTAACTAGCTGTATACAAGACAGTTTTCAAACCAATTTTAATTTATGAATCTGAGAGCTGGGTCAGAAATAAAAGACTTGATACCACAGATATAAGAGGTCTGAAAAAGATTAGGAAGGTGAACAGATGCCATCAATGACAGTATCATATTAAAAAGGAGAATATTAGGAAGGAACTTAACATTGTTTGCATTCAGGAGTGTGTGAGGAAAGCTAATCTCAGGTATTATTGTAACTTAAACAGAATGGTAGAAGAAAGGTTATAGTAAAACAGATATCTGTTGCCAGAATGCAGGAAAAAGACCCCGAGGAAGACCAAGATCTAGGTGGATTGACAGTAAGAAGTGCCTTAGAAGCCCAAAATATAAGAACTGACACTATTGGAGGAAAACTGTTGAGAGGCAACTAATACCAATGTTAACTTCGTGTTTAGTACTATCACAATATCCAGTGCACTCCTTCAAAGTATATTATCAGAAATTTAATAATGATGATAATATGAGTTTATCACACCTCTATTTGATAACAAACTTTCAAAACTCAATGATGTGATTGCTGACAATGTTACTGGACCATCAAATGGATAATTAAAAGTCAAATTAAGGAAAGGTACATTTCTTGTATATTTTATTTATATTTTCATTCATACTTTTTTTTGTAAAATCAATAGTGGCTTCTGTGGATTTGATCTAATGGAACTGCTCTATTAAGTTCATCACAGCTTTTTTGATTTGTAAAATGACTTAGATATATGAACTTTAGTGTTCAATTAACTTTCCACAAGATATTAATATAATTAATTAATATTCTTCTCAAATTCTTTACAAAAATTAAAATTTTTAAAACTAACTCACTTTATTGTTATAAGGATGAAAAATATGAAATAAACCAACAAATTTCACTACAGCAACATCATCAATTTCCTGATATGTAACCCCAAGGGGTGTTCAGGTTATTATGACAGCACTTACATGATTAAGTTAACATTATTATTAATCTCCTATCAATAATTTTCCTCCAAATCAATCTATTATGTGTGAGCACTCCAACATTGTCACATCTAATATTTCGTGTTTCTAATGCTTCTGACCAAATTAATCCACCTAGACTTTGGTCTGCCTCTGGGATTCTTTCCTGCTACCTTGGCATCAAACACCTATATTGCTAACTTAATTCACCCATTTATTTAAGTGGCCATACCACCTTAGATTAGCTCTGCTGACACATTCTTGATTGCTAATAATGTAAAGTTCTTTTCTAATATCTTAATTTTTAATATGATTCTGCCATTGATGCCATCAGTTCAATCCCCTAATTTTTCTCAGAATCCTCATATCTGTGGTCTCTAGTCTTTGATAAAGTACTTTATTTCTAACCCAACTCTCAGATCCCTAACATAAAACTAGTTTAAACACTGTCTTGTATACCGCTAGTTCGGAAGTTTGGCTAATTTCTCTCTTATTCCATACATATTTATTCAGCTGATTATCCACATACCAGCTTTGCTTATTCTGTTGTCTATTTCCAGATTTAATCTGCCATCTTCATTAAAAACTATGCCTAAATAGCTGAAACATTTTACTTATTCTATAGGATCTCCACTGAGAATGCAGCTGAAGTTTTCTTTGCTCCTGCCTATTTTCATGGTTTTGGTCTTTTTTGTTGCTGATTTTCATGCCAAATTTGTTGCAGCTGTTATTCAATTATTATTATTATTATTGTTCCAGGCAACTCCAAGGAGTCGACAGACTCATCGAGGGAGACCCTAACATCATGTCAAGAACAACTATTCGACATTGACACAGTATCTATCATACCTTGCCTTGAACTCATTCACAGTCGTAGCACCCACAACAGACTCTGGAAGCTTATTCCACTCATTCACCACTCTCCAAGTAAAGAACCTAGCTCTAACACCCTTGTCAACCACGCTCTTGCCGAGCTTCCATGCATGGCCCCTAGTCCTCCCGCCACCAGTCATATTTTCAAAAATATCTTCTGGATCAATCTTATAGAAACCCTTCAGTAATTTGAATGTCTCAATCATATCACCACTCCTTCGTCTATCGTCTACTCTCTGCAACCCACAAATCTTCAACCTATTCTCATAAGATTCATTCCACAGACCTGTTATCATCTTGGTCACTCGTCTCTGAATCCTCTCCAATTCCTCCCCATCACGAAGAAACCCTGGTGCCCATAACTGGGCACAGTAGTCCAGATGGGGTCTTATCAAGGCTCGATACAGAGGAACAACAACTTGTTTGTCTCTGCACGTTAAAGTATTTTAAAGTAGCCAAGTGATTTGATGAGCTGATTTAGTCACTTTTGCAATGTGCCCCCCTAAAATTCAATTCCCTATCTACCAAAACTCCCAAATCCCTGGCCTCCTTAATATCCTGGAGTACGGTTCCACCAATGCGATATACTGCTGCTATTCTTTTCACCCCAAAGTGCAAACCTTACACTTTGCCACATTAAATTGGCATCCATTTTTCCTAGCCCAGTCCTCCAAACTATCCGAATCATCCTGTAAAATTCTGACATCCTGTGCACTCACAATTGCTCTACCCAACTTTGCATCATCAGCAAACAAGTGAACACCTCCTCTCAAATCCTTTCCTATATCATTGATGAACAAATTGAAAAGCAGTGGTCCAAGAACAGAGCCCTGCGGCACACCACTAGTCACAAGCCGTCTTTTAGACTCCACTCCTGCATAAACCACTCTCTGGTATCTCTCCTTCAACCATCCTCCTATCCATCTCACCAAACCTATATCTATCCCCATCTGCTGCAGTTTACTGATTAGGGTTCCATGTGGTATCCTGTCAAAGGCCTTGGCAAGGTCCAGTGGTATCACTGTAAACCCATTACCCCCATCCAGTTCAGCCGTCACTGTGTTATAAAATGTGAGCAAGTTACTGAGGCATGATCTACCCTTCACAAAACCATGTTGTCCCCCATACAATATCCCATTTTCATCTATCCAATCCTGTATTCTTTTCTTGACTAATTTCTCTAAGACCTTGACAATGATTCCTGATATACTAATTGGTTGGCAATTTTCAACAGCAGTCTTGGAACCACCTTTATGTAGTGGAACTATTTTCCCCCTCTTTTCACCCCCTCGGGACTAACCCAGACCCGAGACTCAAATTAAACAAAATGGTCAAGGGTACTGACAATTCTTTAGCTGCTTCTCGTACGACACGAGCTGGTATACCATCCAATCCCACGGATGTATTGACATTGAGGTTATGCAATACACTACTCACCTCCACTTCATTCACCACAATTCCCATATAATCTACTGGTTTATTCGTTTCTGCAATGTCACCACCTGGATGATATATACTTGCAAAGTGCTCACTCAGTAACTCAACTATATCAACTGATTCAGTTACCTCCCTACCATCGGCATTCTTTAAAATCATTCTGCCATGTACATTTTTCCTTTTACTTGCTACATATCTAAAAAACTGTTTAGGATTCTCTTTAGCTTGCATGGCCAATGTTCTTTCGTAATCCTTTTTTGCTTTTCTTACCACACTCGTTATCCTTCTGCGCTTTATACCGTTCATGTGCCTGCCGGTCACCTTTCTCCTTAAATTCCCTCCATAGTTGTTTCTTTTTTTGCAGCTCAAGCTTAATGGTGTTATTCATCCATTTAACCCCTACTTGATTTATTATTCGGACTCTAGGTATACAGTCAGCCATTGCTTCATGCAAACACTTCTTAACTGCCTCCCATGCACTATCAACATCTAGTCCTTGCAGTTGTACATGCCATTGCACTGAACCAATCAAACTCCTAAGCTTGTCATACTTTCCAGCCCGATAATTCCACATGTACCCTGTCTTAATTGAAAATTCCACACCTTTAGCCACCTCCCAAGTCAAGACCCTATGATCACTCTCACCAATTGGTGGCAATGTGGTCATATTTGTTACAGCCAAATCCTCAGATGTAATTATTAGGTCAAGCACTCTCTGACCCCTAGTATTTTCCATTACATGCTGTCACAGATAGTTATCCCTTAATAACCACATAAAATCCAATTCCTTCCTCCCATGTGTCCTCTCCTCACTCCAATCAATGTGACGATAGTTGAAATCTCCCATAATAATTACCCTCCTTCCACTCATTTCTTCTATTTGCTTGTGCATACTGTCACCACTATCTTTTCCCTCACCTGGTCTATAGCAGCACCCAATTGTATATTTAGTTCTGCTAGCCACAATCTCACACCAAATGACCTCAAATGTGCTCTTTTCCCTATCCTGCAATTCAACTTGTATTCTCCTTGGCTGTAGCTCATCAGCTATCATCAACAATACTCCTCTCCCCATTTTATTCTCCCTGTCATTCCTGAACACACTATACCCATTACATTCAATCCCACTAGCTATATCATCTACAGTCAGCCATGATTCGCTAATACCAATAACCTGTATTTGGAAGTGCCAACCATGGCCAAAAACTCTTCCTTCTTGTTCCTAATACTCCTAGCATTAGTGTACATGAATTTAAGACCCCCCCATTAGCCCCAACCCTACCTTGATGCCTTATATTAACTATCCCATTCTGATTTGTTGTCCTTATTCGCTCGGGCATATTATACTCATTCATACATTCAACTGCCTCCCTAAGGACTGGATATCTACTCCCCCCCCCCTTAATAAATCTAGTTTCCCTGATTTTGCACATCCGCTACATTCAGCAACACTTTTTCAAGTCTCCTTACACTGTATCCATTCAAATGCCAGCCATCCATCTTATATAGATCCTTTTGCCCATCGAACTCACTCCACACGTCCACAAATTCCACACCACTCGTCATACATAACCCACGCATAAAGTCATTTGCAATTATGGCCCTCCTTTTAAACATTTCACTGTCATACCGTGGCAAAAGACTAATCATTCTAACTCTCTCACTCTTTTCTTTTGCTACCTCAAACAATTCATTCAGGTCCTCTATCATTTCCATTTTATCTCCTTTCAAATCATGCGTACCTGCCACAACAATCATTTCTTTCACCCTTTCCTTTTGCTCTCTAATAGACTCACTTACATCCTTTATGGTCGCACCAGGTTGGTACGATTTTGTCAAATCCTCTACTAACACACGTCGTACTAACGAGTCTCCATACAGCACTCTATTCTTCATTTTGTTCATGTTCACACTCATACGCCTGTTTTTCCTGTCATACTTTTTATTATTGGCTGGTTCATTCAGTCGACTTTTGCTGATACGCTCTAGCTGCTGTTTTGCCCTTTGTATCGCACCATTCAACAATGTGATCTCACTCATTGCATCTATCTCATCTTTTTTATTCTCTGTAAAACCATTAATACTATCATTCACACTTTCTACATTCACACTCTCACAATTCTCTGGTACAACCTCGCCGTTTCTTGTCATATCCCTATTTTTTTCATTCTGAAGTTTGACAAAAATATCACACTCACGATCCGAAATACACTTCAATTCCTCATTCTCCCTACATTTTCTACACACATTCACTCCTTTATTATCATCTAACCACACTCTGACCGCACTCCGCAAAGCGTACATTTCGCAGATAGTACACTGAATCATCTCCTTTACATTACTGTTCTTGAAAGAAGATGGCGAACCATCATTACTGGCTGCCATTTTCCTTCGTACTGGAGCCATACTTACTAATAACGTATTTTATCAAATTATAAATACCAAAAACACACAGACAAACAGACGCACTAAGATACGCAAGGCAAACAAAACTACGCAATATTAAAGTAAATTTATCAACGATAACTGAAAATAATGCTTATCTTATCAGGAGCTTTCACGAACACTACACACTACGAATCCCTCTACCGGCGACTTCCCGACATAGATTATGTTATAAAACACTTTAGTACACTAACTGCACTAATAAAACTACAATAATATACTAAAATTACACAATTAAATCTAACAAAATATTAATAAATCAACAAAAATCGCGTCCTTTCACCAGCTAGCCTCGACACCCAATACAATTTAGTTAGTGACTATGGCGACTTGCACTAGATGTGTTTAGGAGTACAACATCATCTGCATAATGCAAACAGCTAAGTGTGACATCTCCAATTCTAATATCTGGCTTGTTGCCACTTTCTTTCATAATGTGTTCCATATAGATAATGAATAAGTGGGAAGATAATGTGCATCCTTGTCTTACCCCTGATTTTACATCAAACCATCTTCCAGTATTTATTTCAATTCTAACTGCTGACTGACAACTTAAATATAGACAACGTATTGCTCTCTATAATGTTCCATTCACCTCCATATAATTGTAGTGTTTTGAAAAGCTTTTTTTCTGGGCACCTTGAAGTATGCCTTTTTCGGACAGATTTTCTAAAACCAACATCTGTTGGTATAAAAAAGTTAATATAAAATGCAACGAAGAAAGCTGTATATAAAGATGATACATTCAACAGGTGCATTTTCGTAGCAGTAAAAATATAAAATCTGAAACTACAAGATTGCAAGAAACAAGCATTGCAAAACTTGTTTTATTATATAAGTTTTAGTTTATCATGATTAGTTTAGTCTAGTTACTTATATCATCATCGTCAAATTCCTGACATGTACTCTCAGGGGGAAGACACGATAATTATGATAGTTGGTAATGGTGAAAAATTTACACCATTACTAACTTCCGATCAACAAATTTCTTCAAAATTAATCTGTTATCGATCAAGATTCCAATATTAGCAGATCTTATCTTATATTTCTGTCTTTTAAAGAAAATTTTACTGTATCAATTCACCTATATCTCGATCTATTTTCCTGCCAACCTGGCAGAGAAGACTTGTTTTGCTAATCTTTCCTCTCCTATTCTATTTAAGTGACCATACCACCTAAGATTAGCACTACTAACACATTATTGAATGCTAAATCCTCATTTTTAATGTGATACTGCCATTAATGCCATCTGTCCATGCCCCTCATTTTTTCTCAGGACTCTCATATCTGTTGTCTCTAGTCTTTGGTCACGTGTTTTATTTCTAACCCAGCTCTCAGATCCCTAAGTTAAAATTGGTTTGAACACCATCTTTTTATTATTACGTGACACCTCCAGGTAGCCCAAGGACTCATTGTGGGACTTCACTAAATACATTGCATCCTCTCTTCTACTACTTAGCTCTCCAACTACATCATTACTACCATCAACGGCATCTATCGCCCATCATCACCAACAACAGTATTTTTTTGTCTGTAAATTGCGTGTATTCTGAAGGCCGATTTGTATGCAGGATGAAAAACCCGAGTTTCCGGGAGAAAAAACCCTGCTACGACCGTATGAGATCAGCTAACTCACCTTCAGTTAAAAAAGCCCATATAAGGATTCCTCTTGTTACGAAGAGAATCGAATCCAGGTCTTTTCTAATCTAAAGGCGCAATGTTCCGCTATTCTTCCAATTATGCTATGGCATCTTGTATACAGCTACTTTAATGTTTTGACTAATTTCTCTCTAATTCCATATAAATTTATTCATTTGACTTCCTACCATACCAGCTTTGTTAATTCTGTTGTCGATTTCTATATTTAATTTACCATCTTCAAGAAAAATTGCCAAGGCCTTTGACAGGATTCCACATGGAATTCTAATCAGTAAATTGCAGCATATGGGAATGGACATAGGGTTGGTGAGATGGATAGGAGGGTGGTTGACGGAGAGATATCAGAGAGTGGTTTACTCGGGAGTAGAGTCCACAAGACGGCCTGTGACTAGTGGTGTGCCACAAGGATCTGTTCTTGGACCAATGCTGTTTAATTTGTTCATAAATGATATAGGAAATGATCTGAGAGGAACAGTTCATTTGTTTGCGGATGATGCGAAGTTGGGTAGGGCAATAGTGAATGCAGATGACGTCAAAATTTTGCAGGATGATTTGGATAGATTGGAGGTCTGGGCTAAGGAGAATGGATGTCAGTTTAATGTGGCAAAATGTAAGGTTATGCATTTTGGGGTGAAAAGATTGGAGGCAGTTTACTGCACTGGTGGAACCCTGCTCCAGGAAATTGATGAGGCACGAGATTTAGGAGTGTTGGTGGATAGGGAATTGAAATTTAGGGGACACATTGCAAAAGTGACCAAAACAGCTCATCAAATCACTTGGTTGCTGAAGAATACGTTGACAAGCAGAGACAAGCAGGTTATTGTTCCTCTCTATCGAGCCTTGATAAGACCCCATCTAGACTACTGTGCTCAGATTTGGTCACCTAGGTTTCTTCTTGATGGGGAGGATGTGGAGAGGATCCAGAGGCGAGTGACCAAGATGATAGGAGGTCTGTGGAATGAACCGTATGAGAACAGGTTGAGGATTTGTGGGTTGCAAAAATTGGTTGATAGGCAGAGGAGGGGAGATATGATTGAGACATTCAAATTACTGAAGGGTTTCTATAAAATTAATTCAGAAGATATTTTTGAGAACAGGGCTGGTTGTGGGAGGACTAGGGGACATCCATGGAAACTGGGCAAAAGTGTGGTTAGTAAAGGTGTTAGAGCTGGGTTCTTTACTTTTAGAGTAGTGAATGAGTGGAATGCGCTCCCTGAGTCTGTAGTGGATGCTGTGACAGTGAATGAGTTTAAGGCGAGGTATGATAGATACTGTATGAATGTCAGATAGTTGTGATGAATATGATTTGGGGCCTCCCTCGATGAGTCTAATGACTCCCTGGAGTTGCCCGTAATAATAGTAATAATAGTAATAGTAATAAAAAATTGTGCCTAAGTAGCTGATATGTTTTACTTGTTCTAGGTTCGCCATTCAGGATTCAGTTGATGTTTTCAATGTTTCTGATTATTTTCATTGTCTTTGTCTTTTCACTTCTGAGTTTCATACCAAATTTATTACAACAGTTATTCAATTTAGTCAGGGTATCTTGCAGACTCGTACTAGATTTATTCAGAAGTACAATATCATCTGCATAAAGTAAAGAGCTAAGATTAACATTGCCAATTTTGATATCAGATTCAATACTACTTTCCTGCATAATGTGATCCATATAGATAATGAATACCAGTGGAGATAATGTGTACCCTTCTTGTACACCTGATTTAGCATCAAACGATCTTCCTATACATCATTCTTTTCTAACTGCTGAGTTACAGCATAAACAGAGACAATGTATTACTCAATATAATGTCCCCTTTACACCATATAACTGTAGTGCTTTGAAGAGCTTTCTTTTTGGCACTTTATCATATGTTTTTTTCCAGATCAACAATATTCAAATAGAAATCCTTGCTATATGTCCTTCACTTTAAGACAACTATTTGTTTTAAAGTGAAAATCTGATCCTGACAACCTCTACTTGGCCTGAATCCAGCTTGTTCTTCACCACGCTTCCCTTCCACAATTTTTCTTAGCTGTTTATCCAGTATACCTGCATAAACCTCATCAAAAAAACTTAGTAGAGAAATACCTCTATAATTTTCACATTCAGTTTTATTTCCCTTTTTACAGATTGGTACTAAAAGATCTCTGCTTCAATTATCTGGAATTTGACCCTCTGACCAAGCCTTCTGAATTAAGCAATACAGCCACTGTAAAACTTTTATACCTCCATATTTGAGCATTTCTGGCTGAATTTTATCTACTCCAGCTGCCTTTTCACATTTCATGTTTTTAATGGCTTTTTCTACTTCAAGTATGTATATGACTACATTCCTGTTGGGAGTTTTCTACCATCAGACAGACACTGCTTGTTTCATTTAGCAGTCTTTCAAAGTAATTACGCTAGACATCTAGAATATCTTTATCTTCAGTTTTCATGTCACCTTTACTATCTCTGATTCCTTTTGCATTACTTTTCCCTCCATTTCTAAGCTTTTTCAATAGCCTCCAGAATATTTTGCAACATCTGATATTTATTTTCTATGTTCTTACCAAAGTCTTCCCATAACTTTTGTTTAGCAAGTTTTACATAGTGCTTCAATTTCTTACATTTTTCTGTATCTTGTGCTCTAAGAGCACACGTCGACTTGCTCGTCAGGAACTTTTGATACTTTCTTCTTTTCCTTCACTGTCTCTTTAACTTCCTGAATCGACCATGGAGTTCTGAATTTTCTATCCTTACAAAGAGCCTCATCACATGCCTCTCTGCTGGCTAAATCAATCAATGTTTTCTTCAAGATTTGCCACTGAATCTCCAAAGTTTGGTTCTTGTTTTCAAACTCTTTAATTTTTTCTTCAATGATGTTTGTGTATTTCAGTCTACAGTTTACCACTGAAAGCTGCTCAACTTTGATTCATTTCAAAACTTTCTTACACACCTTTCTTTTCAATATGAAGCCCAATTTTATCCTGCTCAACACTAAACGGTGATCACTTCCTATTTCAAGTCCTCTGTACATTGTGCTCTGAAGCAGTGGCAAAACATCAACATTGACATAATAAATTTACTTTAATCCTTTATACATCAACATTGACATAATAAATTTACTTTAATCCTTTATTCAAGTGTAAGCAAACAAAGTTTGTGCCTGAAGTATCTTCAGGACTGAGGCAACTCGTGGTAAAGGTGGACCAAGCTCTCATCACTCCTTGTCTTAGTATCTCCCATAATTCAAAGCACATCTCCTTGCATACATGTATAATGGTCTTGGTATGGAAGGGTCACTACCCAGACCAGTTTCAACCTTTATTGAGGTCTCGTCAGTGGGAGCCAGACACAGAGGTGGTGATACCAAGGTGGAAGCAATGGAGAAGTCATATTTACCTATACGAGTTGCCTAAAGGTGTCTCACCTTATTATTAAATTACTCTGGATTTAGAGAAACTTCCAACATCAACAGTGACAATAACATAATCAATGAGAATATTTATTCCTTCCATTTTCTCTCCATGTGAATTTGTATACATTTTTATGTTGGAACATAGTGTTGGTAACAACTAGTCTATGTCCTAAGCAGAACTCTAGCTTACCCTTATTATTAGCTTTGTTCTTTTCTCCAAATTTTCCCAAAATATTTCTGTATGTCTGACAATCCTTTTGTACTTTGCTGTTTAGATCTCCTACAAGGACCAACTTTTCATTTTCAATGTGTCAGCTGCTTTCTCTAATGCCTCTAAAAATTCCTCCATTTTTTTCTTATTAGAACATTCTGTGGCATCATAAGTACAATTAAGTCTCAATTGTCCAGTTTCCCATTCTGATATTTGCCCACATCACTCTACTTGATAATACCTGCCATTCAAGAAGATTATCCTCATATTAGTGTTGGTGTTGAATACTATGGCTACTCCCTCTTTTTCTTGAATGTTATTGCCTGAATATAACATTTTGTATTTGTCGATTAGAAAAATCTCACTTGTATTCTTTGTTACAGTTATGCCTATTATATCAATCTGGTACTTATCTAATTCTTTTGCTAGTTCCATTTCTTTTCCATTGATGCTTCTTATACCAATAGTACCAATCTTGAACTTTGTTGATGTTGAGTTGCGACGTGTTCTGGGATTTGTTCCAGTAGCTGACTTTTTGCTGTTTGCTCTGGTTCCCTGATGAAAACAACGGGGACCTTGTTTAACCAGGTGACACCCCAGTTAGCATGATATTCTGCAATGGTGTACCATCCTCTTACATTGTGGTTTAAGCCACTAAGAATACAATTTGGTCAGCTAAATTCAACCATCAGCCCATCCTCGTTTGTTCAGTACCCAGGTAGATATCTAACAAGGTGCATCATGAGAAGGTAAGGATTAGACATTAGGTCAGAAGCTGCAGTCAGTTCTCCACGTTCCTTAAAAGGCTACATGGAGGTCTCCTCACAGTTATACAGCTTTGACCTTTAAACACTCCCCTGTTACTTGTATTATTTAACATAATTAATTAGTTATTGTTTCCCGATCAAGAGTACCAAGACCTAGATATATCTGCTTTTCCTAATATTAGTTACAGATAGTATGCTCCCTTGGACATTCTTATTGTACTGCACTTTCCATCACATTTGTTCTTTGTACTGAGATGAAGTTTCCTTCTCACTGGAGCCCTTATTAATGGTTATGCCAGCTGCATCCAACTCTGGAACACAATGCATATTTTCATTTTCTTAGCAGTGTAGTAAATGGTTCAGATTTTGGTGAAGCCATGTGAATGTGGAGTGAAGAATATTTATTTGAATAAATGCATTTATTATGAGGTCACTGGAGACTCAAGAAATTAGTTAGTTTTATACTCATATTATCTAATAGCAAAACATAATTGACACACCATGGTAGGTCAGCTCCATTCAAGCACAGGTATGCAGATATCTCAACACATTGTGGCAAGATGTCTGTGACAAGTAGGCCTATACTCCCAAACACCTGTAGTCTGCATTCCTTTATCCACAGCTCATCATAGAGCACATTTTCAAACTATATAAATACGCAGGAACAAGATTCAAAAAAAGACTCTTACTATTTTTAAATAAAATTTACTCAACTGGTATCCCCCCCCAATAGAATGGAAAAAAGCAATTGTGATTCCTATCTTTAAGAAAGGTAATAGAGATGACCCTAAAAACTATAGAGGTATCACAGTATGCTAAATTCCTGTTACAAAATATATAGCAGAATCTTAAATAACAAACTAATGAAATATTCTGAAAACTTTATTCTAGAGGTACAGAATGGATTTAGAAAAGGACGATCATGTATAGATCCAGCCTTTTGCCTAAAATTAATAGTAGAGAAAAAAAGAGAATATAATTTGGAAACACATATTGCATTTATTGACTTTGAAAAAGCATTTGACAAAGTTAAAAGAAACATATTATTTAACATATTAAAAGAAAGACAAATACCAAATAATATCCTAAAAGCTATCACAAGTATATATGAAAATAATCAAATACAAATAAGATTAAATCACGAGCTATCATATACAAGAGAGATAAACCAAGGGATCCGACAGGGATGTCCCCTCTCAGCAACTCTTTTTAATATCTACTTAAATGAAATAATAATAAAATGGAGTAAAAATTTACACCAAGGAATTAAACTTTTACCTACAGTTAACTTAAACACTCTCCTCTTTGCAGACGACCAAATAATAATTACAAATTCTGAAGATAACTTGCAGAAAGCTATTTTAAATCTAAATGAGATATCCAAAGATTATGGTATGATAATATCAACGGAAAAATCAAAAACTATGGCCTTTAAAGGACAAGATCCAGCAAGAACTAAAATAGTAATAGATAACAAGATCTTAGAACAGGTGAATTCATTTAACTACCTCGGATGTATGATCACATATGAAAATGAAAAAGATATAAATGTAAAAATTGCAAAATATTTAAAAATAACAGGTGTAATTAACACTATATTTAAACCAAACCTAGTTCAAAAACAAACCAGGCTAAAAGTATACAATACATTAGTCTTACCGGTCTTAATGTATGGAAGCGAAATCTGGACAATAAAAAAAAAGACAAACAAAGATTAACAACAGCAGAAATGAAGTTTATGAGAAAAACTGCAAAGTATACCCTATTTGATCACAAAAGAAACGAAGATATTATGAAAGAATTAAACCAAGAACCAGTAATAGAAAAAATTAAAAAATATAAACATAAATGGATGGAACACATTCAAAGAATGAAAACAGAAAGATTACCAAAACAAGCCTTAACAAGCCATTAAAAAAAAGAAAACCAGGACGTCCTCTTAAACGATTCAACGATGACTTCTAAGGCCGGAACAGGCCATGCTAGGCCTAAATCCTTGATACGTATGATGATGATGAATGATGATTATCTAGTCTTTATTCTGCACTTTGTCATTTCAACTCGAATTAGTGGTAATGTGCAAGTGATTATTATTATTATTATTCGTGACATCAACAAGGAGTCCGAAGACTCATTGCAGGAGGCCACCTATTGTACAACTGTCCATCTCCACCACTACACCGAACCTCTACAATCAATCATCTACATCAGCGCCATCAACTGCCCACCACCACCACAGTTAGTATTTTTTGTCTGTAAATTGTGTGTATTCTGAAGGGCCAATTTGTCTATATGCGGGATGAAAAACCCGAGTTTCCGGGAGGAAAAAACCCCTGCTACCTCTGTATGAGATCAGCTAACTCACCTTCGATTGAAAAAGTCCATATAAAGATTCCTCCCATCATGACGAGACTCGAGCTTAGGCTTTTTCCAATTCGAAGGGTCGTTCTTACAATTGCACTCCACATACACAACTCATATTTGTCACTCATTTATAAACAAATTATATATTATATTACAGCCATTATATATAATATAATATAATATAATATAGTCATGTGATAAAAACTTTTCAATACTGATAACTTTCTTCACTATATCATATTAACAAGTATTGTGAACTATATCAGGGGTCTCCAAACTGCAGCTTCACTGACTGTGTCATCAGCCATGAGAAAAAGGATAGTTATTACAGGTTACTATTTTCCAAACATCTCTTATATTCACAATGTCAATTTAAGATTTAAAGTGACATTGTATTTTCTTGCAAATAATTTTACAAATATAAATTTCTACTTAAATCAATTCTGGCCCAATAATAAATCAAAGAAACTGACCTCTTGTAAAAGAGTTTGGAGACTACTGAGCTGCATATAATGGAAGTGATTTGTTAGTCATGATATAAATATAATAATTACCTGCGAAGATGAAGAAAAGCTGTGTAACACTGGGTGCGAAATTCTTGATAATAATCTGAATTTATACCTCCCATAGCTTCCACCATTTCCTTACTGAGTTTCATAGGAGGAGGAAGAGGTTTCGGATCTCTTCCAAGTATATATCCAAAGTCAATATGAAACAACTTTCCTTCACAATAAAAATAAATAAATAAATAAAACAAATAAAAATAAAAATGACTATTGTAACTAAAAATGAACTATAATTTTGTCTGATGTATGTACCAATCTCTAAATGAAAGTACAGATAAACTTTGATATGCGTTTTTGATCAATGTAAGTTTTGTTTAAATGTTATAAATGTTTCACAAACATTTATAACATTTCATAAACATTTTATATGTAGCCACTAAAATTTCGAATAGTGTGGCTGATTATAAAGGGGACGGGGATGAAGCCAGAAAACTGTATCTGTAAACAGTGTTGCCAGATTCTGCTTCTGCCTTGTAATAATGCGGCCATAAGCACAGTTTTCAGAATACATTCTGAAAAAAAATAGACCTAAATAGAGACCTAATCGGCAAACATAAAAGCTATAAATTCTTATGTTTGCCGATGATCTAGTACTGATATCCCACAACCCAAAAGACCTAGAAGAAATGGGTGAAAAAGTATACACAAACAGCAGTAAGATAGGCTTAGAAATGAATCTAGAAAAAACAAAATGGATCAAAAACATCTACACAAGTGACAGTCACTTATGTATTGATAACATGCCTATAGAACAAACTGACTCATACAGGTACTTAGGACAAATAATAAAAATGAATAACGATTTATCTGAAGAACTAGCAAAAAGAAAGAAGGCTGCATGGCTATCATTCAACATCCAAATCTTGACATCTCTCCAAAGGCAAAACTATTTAATAGTGATATTCTACCATCACTCGCATATGGATCAGAAACATGGAACACGACAAAAAAAGAAGAAGAGACTCTCAGAATAATTCAGCGTGCAATAGAATGCAGAATTTGTAACATCAACAGAATGGAACATGTTAGAAAGACGGAACTAAGAAACAGATCAGGCATAAAAGATGCGGTAACTGCAGTATATAAAAGCAAGATGAGATGGGTAGGTCACATAGCCAGACTCAAGGATAACAGATGGACATATAGAATACTCAACTGGCAACCAAGAATAAAGAGAAAATCAGGAAGACCACCTACAAGATGGGAAGATCCACTAGTGAAATCTATGGGTATAACATGGAAGAGAGAGGTGCAAGATCGAGATCGTTGGAGGCATCTTTGTGACCTGCACTCAGGGAGAAATCCTGAGTGAAACACAGGTCCATCAAGGTAATCAAGGTAAGCACAGTTTCACTTAGGTGACCATCCAAGGAAGACATGTCAAAGCAGTGCCTTCCCATTACTGCATTTTATGCTAAATAATAATTAATATTCTTTAAAAGTTCACCTTGCCCAAAAGGAAAAGTGATATACCATTGAAATCCAATAAGAAGAAAAATCAAGTTATTACTTTGGATATGAAACTTGACATTAAATGGTTTGATAATGGTCAAAGCAAGGCAAGCATTAGCATGGAACTAGGCCTCAATGAGTCTATGGTATAACTAATTTTGTCCAAATCTAAGAAATACATAGAACAAAAGTAAAGTTGTATCAACATCTTTTAATATGCAATGCACTAAGAACAGGAGTTCTATTTTGGTTGAAATGGAAAATCTTTTAGTAACTTGGCTGCAAGACTGCAACCAAAAAACAGATTCCAACAACATAATGGTAAAAGCACTTATCCTATTTTCATTGCTCAAAGAAAACAAATTGAAAGGGAATCCCAAGACATTTTCTGCCAGCAGAAGGTGGTCTGAAAAGTTTAAAGTTTGAACTGGAATAAATAATGTCAAGTTAACAGGGGAAATGGCAAGTGCTGATAAAGATGCAGCCACCAAATTTCCTGAATGTTTTAAAAAAATAACAGGAAACTAATTACAATGACCACCAAATTTTTAGCATTGATGAAACTGACCTTTATTGGAAGATAATGACATTTCTTATCTTACAATGAAGAATTGCCACCTGGTTACAAAGTATACAAAGACCACAACACTTATGTTGGGAGGAAACACTGACAGTGATTTCAAATTGAAACATATACTTATTTACCATTCACTAAATTCAAGGACTAAGAGGTTGAAACAAAGCTCATTGCCTGTAATTTGGTAGACAAGTAAAAAAAGTCATGGGTCACACAAGCTTTGTTTGAAGACTGGTTTAAGAGTTTCTTTTTATCCAGCATTCAAAAACTATTGCAAGCAAAAAAATCCTACATTTAAGCTCCACCCCCCTCTTCGTTCTTGATAATGCCACTGGCCATCCTGCTGCACTGAAGACTATGAAAATGTAAAAGTCATATTTTTACCTCTGAACACTAGGTTTTTGCTACAGCCAATGGACCAGGATGTAATTTCACCTTTCAAGGCTTATTATCTATGAAAACGTTTGCCCAAACTATGACAGGGGAAGGTGCAATTTCATTGCCCAAATTTTTGAGGAATTTTAACATTAGGCAACCTATTGAAAATATTTATGAGTCATGGCAAGAAGTTACAGCTAGTACAATGAGGGCCGTGCAGAAATATCTTCTACCTTGCTGCACAAATGATATTTCTGGCTTTGAAAATTTGTTGATACTGTTGAAGAAATTAGCATCACTGGACAGGATCTTGGCTTTTAAGATGTTGATATCCACAATGTAAGAGAATACCTGGATTCACATTCACAGTCACTCACTGACATGGATCTTACAGAATTGAAGCAGCAATGTTCCTAAGATGAGAAAGAAGAAATTGAGACTGAAGGAGAGGAGTGTGTGTCACAAAGAAAATTTCAATAAAGGTACTCGAACAGATGTTTCAAAATTTGGAAACTGTTGGACAACAAATTATGGATTTCAATCTGAATGTAGAAAGAAGCTTGTTAGTTAGCCAAACCCTAGAAAATGGAACTGTTATTGTAAACTGTATGAAGAAGGCTAAAACTGTTCAAATGATGCTTGACAAATATTTTTCTAGAAAATGGCATATCCATTTTTCACTCATTTTTTAGCTCATTCGCCGGCAAAGGTTGGTCGATTGGTAGAGCCTCTGCTACTAATGGCTCAGTTAAGTAAGTTTGAGCGTGGTTAGTAGTTGGAAGGGGACCAATCGTTCGATGCTGTTGGCACACTCTCCCTCGATGAGTCTTTGGACTCCCTGGAGGTTTCAAATAATAATAATAATAATAAAAATGTTTTAGCTTACTTACTTTTCGGTGTTCTTTATATTTCTATCTATGTACAGAGCTGAAATGTATTTTAAAGGCCTAAATTAAGTCTTCTAATGAATGTTCCAAAACATAATGGATGAATTAGAATCTTTTCCACTGGTTTTTAACTTTGATACATGTGGTTTCGATATATACTGTACATTTATTGTATGAATTAACCGCATGTATCAAGGTTTACTGTAAGCTCTTTAATCATTTATCAAAGTTATTTTAATACATACTATCTTTTCCAAAATGCCAATAATGCTTTCAATTGCAGAGAAAAGTATATACATCCATCATCTATATGGCAACATAACAATAAAAGGATAGAAGCAGCCAGCCAACAGGCTCAGAATCAGGATAATTTGGAAAAAGACTAGTAGGATGATATCAGTTTGCTAAACTGCTGTTGCAAGAAGAGTTATTTTGCTTTTTTTTTTTTATACTAAGGAGCATATTATAGTACACAACAAACAGTGTATGCAGGAAGTTACTTCATTACAATGCTTTTTGCAGACTGACAGAACTGACTTAATTACAATTTCTCCAATACAACAGTGCAAAATACGACTGATAAAGAATATACACTTTTATTTTTCCATTTTGGTGTATTCAGATTTACTATTTAAATACATTCATTGGTGGTGGGGAATCCTGGAAGACATATAATATGAACCATGTTCTTCTGTTCAATCAATATTATACTTCAACATACAAAAGTAACTAGCAAGTGACATTACTTCATGACTGTGCTTCTGGTAAACTGCAGGAAGCCTGAATCTCAGATGCAGTGAATTGATTCAAGAATACAGTCATCGATTAAGATTAATTATTGTAGTATAATATGAAATAATAAAAAAAATACCATAAAACTTTCCACAACTATGTCGAATTCCAGAGTACAAATAATAACTAGCTGAGTGCCATGGTATATTTCCCAGGACAAAATTATATATATATATATCAGTGGTGTTACATGTCCATTTTGGTTGAGGATGCTGTTGTAAAATCTTTATCCTTTTAGTTGTCTGTAAAATGTATGCCTGGATACATTTGTAATTATTGTTCTTAATTTAAATACTTTAATTAACTTCTCTTACTTTGCTTTACTTTATTTGTCAGTTTTACTCTATATTTTAATCAATCTCAATATTCTCTCAGGGCCGTTACTTACTCTTAAGAACAATGCTAGTGGATATAAGACAAAGGAATTGCTAATGGTCAACACCAATTCCTTTGTTTCAATAGTGGATCTGATTTCTCTTTTGGATTCAAGGAAAATTTCTATTATCCTGCACCACCCTGAATCCTAGATTAACAAAGAGTGCAGAATCAAGGAACCAGAACACAGTTTAGCATACTATCTTATTTCACTATAACTTATTTATGTAGTCATAGCCTCCCTATTAACTTATCTCCCACTGTGGTCCGAATTTAATGAGAAAGTGCAATAGAAAAAAAAAAT
Source organism: Typopeltis vanoorti (assembly GCF_054136105.1). NCBI lineage: Eukaryota > Metazoa > Arthropoda > Arachnida > Uropygi > Thelyphonidae > Typopeltis > Typopeltis vanoorti. The sequence goes on along the minus strand of NC_143564.1, from coordinate 106,010,144 downwards.
CAGGCAAGTCTTCAGTTAAACTTAAAGAAGAAAACATTTAATATCAACTGAGACATCTTACACTTTATGAATATACATTGATATATTAATCCACTAATTCTAAAGGATGAGCATAGTTATTCAAACTCTCTACTTTTTTCATAGCATGCAAAACAAAGGAAAATCAATTCTAATAACCACATTCTATTTTTAGATCAATCATGCTCTTCTCTACACTTCAATACTAAAGGACTGTTACTTATTGAATCACTAAGTTAGCTCCACGTGCTTCCGCACTAATTCCTTCACTAAAATCTCATAATTACTCTACTTTAAAGGAAAACAATCTCTAAAGTCCTTCCTATAGTTACAGAATTTTTTCTTTAAAACAAAATTACTTATTAATACATAAACTGTACACTACCAACTGCTGGGAAACTATTTGGCCATCACACACATGACAACTGGACATTCGTTCTCGACTCCTTGTTCATACTACCATATCTGTAATATTCTTCAGAGGGTCTAGGCTGGACTTATCTACGCCACCGAAAGCAAGTGCTTGTCGTTCTCTGGTCAACTGGCTCAACATGGTTTAGTTATCTCTGGGGAAATCGGAGGCTTCCTTCCGCTGGGCTGATTGCTGACTGGCAAACTTTCATGGATATCACGGCATGTTCCCTCAGTCTTTGTCTCGACGGCCTCGTCGAAAACGAAGGACGAGAAGGTGCCACAAGAAGGTTCCAAAACACAAGAGCAAGAGAGCTGGTTAGCTCTGCTACGCTTTCTAAATCACGCACTATCGTTCCTATCTACGTCATCGCTTTTCTCCTACTCTTTTTTCCGTGCCACCCTATGTCTTCCAGTACTTAATGCCACAGACAGAAATCTTAGCATGCTTTTTGGTGTGTGTGTGGGGGGGGGGGGGGAACTGCGTGCTTATCTAAAAGGGTGCACGCATACTTGTAGCATGTGTTTAGATTCTGGCCATTTTTACTTAATCGGATTATCGTTTCTACCAGCAATTTATAAGTATTTACACAAAAGTAGCAAAGTTTAAACATTAAACAATTTACAACATTTACACCATAACATGAAGTAATGAAAATATTTAGTAATTTTTTTGTAAGTTACAAGAAATTAGTACAACTGATATATCAATATATGTTTCAAAATGCAAACCCATGTTAAGTCTGTAGGAAATGTGAATTAATTTAATTTTAGTTTCATTCAGAACTTAACACTGTCATGTGGGTTATGCAACCTGCGCTACAAATTTCACGTATGCATAGGCGTGCATCCACAAAAAATTTTCCGGGGGAGGGGGGGCTTGGAGGTTAATAATTACACGAATAAACGTCTTGTAGTATTTTTTGATATAATTGTTTGTCGATGTAAACTATAAATACATTATTTTCATTTTACATAAATTTTAATGATCGTTAATTCTTGGGAAAAAAAGTATTCAGAATTAATACACTTTTTAGCACAATTTCATATATAAAAAAACTGACTGGAATATTTTATTAAAAATCAACTAATTAATTAATCCCAAAATCTTAAATTAAATTATTTCAGTTTAAAAGCAAAAATACCATAAAACTAACAAGTAAAATAATATTAAATTACATACACTTACCTTCTAAAAATGTATTTTTCTGTTTAAATTTGTTTTACCATAAATTTACAATTCCCACTTCACTCAGTGACTCACTAAACACACCGGACAAACGAACTGGTCTCTGTTCACAACAGTAATGAACATTTTTTTCACAAATCAGAAAAAGATGAACCAAAAACAGGAACATGTGTTTTATTGCTGCAATAAAACATGTGCTCTATGGCTATCCCTCCGTGGGCCTAAACAGACCAACCCATAATAAAATGTTAAGACAGAAAAAGCATCCCAGGGTCGAGGGTATAAGATTACATGTCTGAATCTTTTACAATTATAATTTCTGGAATTTTTTACTCGATCCTGGAGGAAATCCCCCTCCCTCTGCATATGCTGATGACCATGTGATTGCATTTTTATCAATGTATGAGTTTTGGAGTGCATAGTGCATCAGCGCTCATCTTAATTAGTCCAATGCAATTAATTACAGGATAACTTTGAATACTTCTGCACAGAGTGGGGAACAATCTGTTTGTTTTAGAATTTATTAGAAAACAACAATGAAGAAGAATGTTATATTTGGTTGGTATATTTGAAATACTCAAAGATGAAAATATGTGAATCATCATTTATAAGATATGTAAGAATAGGAAAGAATAAGTGTGAGTAGAAACACTTTCATTAATGGTAAACGAATTATCAATAATTATTATTTGTGATGTGTGTGTCCTAGAAGATGCTGGGTAGAGCAAATAGCAAGATCCTATAAAGTCTAAACATGAATAAGTGAATTCATGATGGCATAATTTAAAATTAAAAAAAAAAAACTTATGAAGAGAGAGAGAGAGAGAGAGTATTGCAGGAATAAATATGGTTTGATGGAGCAGCAAATCATTTCGTAAAATTTGTTGCATATGTTGTGTATTTCTCTGGTTTGTGTATATTTCGCTCCGTTTTCCAAGAATTTTATTTTGTATACATAACATCCAATCATTATCAGAATTATCCACACTTTCGAGAATCCTACATTCATTAGTTTTTATTATTATTACTTTTTACTATCAGCAGTTCTTCAGTCTTATCAATCTCACAAATGCTGGTATTTTGTTGTAGATTAACAATATCTTATAATACACAGAATATTAATTTTTATTCAGGAATAGATAATTTTTTACTGTCTGCTGTTGCCAAAAAAACTATGCAAACTCAACAGATGGTATACTGCACAAGCAAAAGAAAAAAACAATTAAAATTTTTCTCCCATCATCTACTTTCAAATTTTCAGTTCTAGAAAATGTGTAACACCTGTTTGCAATACAGCCATCAGATACAGAAAGCGCTCAACTCATGACAAATGACAAGCTGCTAGGTGAGCTCACAATGTTAACTCACCCAGCCTTGCCTTCTCAGCAGTTTAAAGATAATAAAACCCTAAGAATTTGACCTGCTGCGCCATCTTTACATCTTTTCAACGGACTCAAAGGTGTATGCATTTTGAAAGCACACCCAGGCTATTAACACGAATGTGATGCAATGTTTACACTTCGAAAAGTGCCCTCTTCGTGAAGCACTAATGCTTTATTACTCTCGTGAAGTCTGCAAACAATTGGGAGAGTCTTTAATGGGAATAAATGCAAAAATATAATATTGGTGATACTGATATTTCGTGGATGAGCACTGCACACCTAGCACACCTGGAATATTCGCCTGATATATATATATATATATTAGGGGGCTCTGTTCCCCTTATGCCTATGGTGCCCAACCCCCTCCGAGTTCTGGACTGGTAGGCCGGTTCTCCTTGAATTCTGATGACTTGAAAGGGGGCTCTGCTCCCCCCCCCCCTTTCGAGTCATCAGAATAAGCTGAAATAGTAGAATTACTAAGTGAACACTTTGCAAGAGTATATCATCCAGGCTGTGATATTGCAGGAATGAGAGAACAAATTGCTGATATAGGAATTGAAGTGAATGAAATGGAGGTGAATAGTATATTACAGAACCTTAATGAAAATACATCTGTGGGATTGGATGTTATATCAGCTTGAATCTTACGTGAAGCAGAAAAGGAATTGTCAGTTCCCTTGACCATATTGTTTAATTTAAGTCTTAGCTCTGGGTTAGTCCTGAGGGGGTGGAAAGAGGGGAAGATAGTTCCATTGCATAAAGGAGGTTTCAAGACTGCTGCTGCATATTATCAACCAATCAGCATATCAGGAATCGTTGTCGAGGTTTTGGAGATATTAATCAAGAGCAAAATACATGAATGGATAGATGAAAATGGGATACTGTATGGAAGACAGCAAGGTTTTGTGATGGGTAGATCATGCCTCAGTAACTTGCTCACGTTTTATAATACAGCGACGGCTGAACTGGATAAGGGTAATGGATTTACAGTGATACTGCTGAACTTTGCTGAGACCTTTGACAGGATGCCACATGGAATTCTAATCAGTAAACTGCAGCACATGGGGATGGATATAGGGTTGGTGAGGTGGATAGGAGGGTGGTTGATGGAGAGATATCAGAGAGTAGTTTATTCAGGAGTGGAGTCCAAAAGAAGGCCTGTTACTAGTGGTATGCCACAGGGTTCTGTTCGTGGACCAATGCTATTTAATTTGTTCATTAATGATATAGGAAAGGATCTGAGAGGAACTGTTCATTTATTTGCTGATGATGCAAAGTTGTGTAGAGCAATAGTGAATGCACATGATGTCAAAATTTTGCAGGATGATTTGGATAGATTAGCAGCCTGGGCTAATGAGAATGGATGTCAGTTTAATGTAGCAAAGTGTAAGGTTATGCATTTTGGGGTGAAAAAATTAGCAGCAGTATATCACATTGGTGGAACTGTACTTCAGGAGATTGACGAGGCCAGGGATTTGGGAGTGTTCGTGGATAGGGAGTTCAAGTTTAGGGGGGGGGGGGGGAAACATTGCAAAAGTGGCTAAATCAGCTCATCAAATCACTTGGTTACTGAAGAATACTTTGACGAGCAGAGGCAAGCAAGTTATTGTTCCTCTTTATCGAGCCTTGATAAGCCTCCATCTTGACTACTGTGCCCAGATCTGGGCACCTTGGTTTCTTCTTGATGGGGAGGAGGTAGGAGGATCCAGAGGCGAGTGACCAACATAATAGCTGGTCTATGGAATGAACCTTACGAGAACAGGCTGAAGATCTGTGGGTTACAGAAATTGGTTGATAGGCGGAAAACGGGGAGATATGATTGAGACATTCAAATTACTAAACGGTTTTTACATGATTAATTCAGAGGAAATTTTTCAGAAAAGGGTCTGGTGATGGGAACTAGAGGCCATCCATGGAAAATGAGCAAGAGTGTTAGAACTAGGTTTTTTACTTAGAATGGTGAATGAGCGGAAGAAGCTACCAGAGTCTGTTGTGGGTGTCATTACTGTAAATGAATTGAAAGCAAAGTATGATAGATGCTGTGCGAATGCCGAATTGTTGTTCTTAATATGATGTTTAGGACTTCCCTCGATGAGTCTAAGGACTCCTTGGAGTTGCCCATAATAATAATAATAATAATATATTATTTTCATTTTGCATCGATTTTAATGATCTTTAATTCTTGGGGGAAAAAAGTATTTAGAATTAATAGTTTTTAGCACAATTTCGTATATTAAAAAATTGACCAGCATATTTTATTAAAAATCAACTAATTATTAATCCTAAATTAAATTATTTTAGTTTAAAAGTAAAAAAATCATAAAACTAACAAGTAAAATAATATTATATTACATACACTTTTAAAAATTTATTTTTCTGTTTAAATTTGTTTCACTATAAATTTACAATTCATACTTCACTCAGTGAGTCACTAGACACAGAGGGAAAACTAACCGGTCACTGTGTTCACAAATCAGAAAAAGATGAACCAAAAACAGGAACATGTGTTTTATTGCTGCTATAAAACACGTGTTCTATGGCTACCCCACCGTTGGCCGAACAGGCTAACCCATAATAAAATTTTAAGACAGACAAAGCATCCCAGGGTCGAGGGTGTAAGATTACATATCTCAATCAATTTTACGATTGTAATTTGTGGAATTTTTTAATCGAACCCAGGAGGAAGCCCCCCCCCACCCATGGATGCCCATGATAGTGTGATTGCATTTTAATCGATGTATGAAAGTCATGAGAGGGCATAGCACATCAGCATTCATCTTAATTGGTCCAATGCAATTAATTGCAGGAAAACTTTGAATACTTCTACGTAGAGCGGGGGAACAAATCTGTTTTAGGATTTATTAGAAAACAACATTGAAGGAGAATGCTATATTTGGTAAGTATAATAGGGGTGACTGAAACAAAAAAGACCAAAACTGGTGAGATTTTTCTGAGCAATAAATACAAAATGTTATATTCAGGCAATCACAATCAAGGAAAAGAAGGAGTAGCCATAGTATTCAACACAAAATACGAGGCTAATCTTCTTGAATGGCAGTCAGTCTCAAGTAGAGTAATGTGGGTAAATATGAGAATGGGGAACTGGACAATGAGACTTATTTGTGCCTATGGTCCCACAGAAGGTTCTACTAAGGTAGAAGTGGAGGAATTTTTTGATGCTTTAGAAAAAGCAACTGACACAATGAAAAAGGAAAAGTTGGTCCTTGTTGGGGATCTAAATAGTAGAGTAGGAAATGATTGTGAGACATACAAAAATATTTTGGGAAAATTTGGAGAAAAGAGCAAAGCTAATAATAATGGCAAATATCTGTTGGATTTCTGCTCAGGACATGGACTGGTTATTACTAACACCATGTTCCAACATAAAAATGTGCACAAATTCACATGGAGAGAAGAGGCTAGGAATAAGAAAAGTCTCATTGACTATGTTATTGTTGATAGTGATGTTTTCTCCCTGGTGCAGGACACCAGAGTGTACAGAGGATTTGAAATTGGAAGTGATCACTATTTAGTCTTGAGCAGGATAAAATTGAATTTCATATTGAAAAGAATAACATGTAAGAAAGTTTTAAAGCGAATAAAAGTTGAGCAGCTCTCAGATGTAAACTGTAGACTAAAATACAGAAATATTATTGATAAGAAAATGAAAGAGTTTGAGAACAGGAATCAAACCTTGGAGATTCAGTGGCAAACTCTGAAGGAAACATTGATTGATTCTGCCAGAGAGGCATGTGGTGAGGTTGTGTGCAAAGATAAAAAAATCAGAACTCCCTGGTGGACACGGGAAGTTAAAGAGGCAGTGAAGGAAAAGAAGAAAGCATATCAAAAGTTCCTGGCAAATAAGTCAGCTTTTACTCTTACAGAATACAGAGACAAATGTAAGAAAGCTAAACAGTGTGTAAAACTAGCTAAACAAAAGTCATGGGAGGACTTTGGCAAGAATATAGAAAATAAATATCAAGAAGGTGGCAAAATATTCTGGAGGTTGTTGAAGAAGCTTAGGAATGGAGGAAAGAGTGCTGTAAAAGGAATTAGAGATGATAAAGGTGAAATGAGAACAGGAGAAAAAGATATCCTTGAAGTATGGAGTAATTACTTTGAAAAACTGCTAAATGAAACAAGCAGTGATGACAGCACAGTGATAAAAAACACTGACCAGGCATGCAGTCAGGAATACATATCCATACTTGAAGTAGAAAAAGCCATCAAAGGCTTGAAATGTGGAAAGGCAGCAGGAGTAGATGATATTCGACCAGAAATGCTGAAGTATGGTGGTATAAGAGTCTTACAGTGGCTGCACTGCATAGTTCAGAAAGCCTGGACAGAGGGACGAATTCCCGATGATTGGAGTAGAGCTCTCATAGTACCCATACATAAAAAGGGAAATAAAACTGAATGTGAGAATTACAGAGGTATTTCCCTACTGAGTGTTCCTGGCAAGATCTATGCAAGTATACTTGAGAAACGGTTGAGAAGAATTGTGGAAGAAAAGCTTGGTGAAGAACAAGCTGGATTCAGGCCAAATAGAGGCTGTCAGGATCAGATCTTCACTTTACGACAAATAGTCGAGAAAGCATGGGAATATAACAAAGATCTGTATTTAAGTTTTGTCGATTTGGAAAAGGCATATGACAAGGTGCCAAGAGAGAAGCTATTCAATACGCTGCAGTTATATGGTGTCAATGGGGCATTATATCAAGCAATACTTAGTCTTTATTTGAGTTGTGAGTCAGCAGTTAGAATTGAAGGAAGTACAGGAAGATGGTTTAATGTTAAATCTGGTGTGAGACAAGGATGTACATTATCCCCTTTGTTATTCATTATCTATATGGATCACATTATGAAGGAATGTGGTATTAAACCTAATATCAAAATTGGAGATGTTAATGTCAGCTCTTTGCTTTATGCGGATGATGTTATACTTCTAAATAAATCCGCTACAAGTCTGCAAGATTCTCTGACTAAATTGAATAGCTGTTGTAATAGATATGGTATGAAGGTGAGCAATAAAAAGACAAAGACAATGAAAATAGGCAGAATCATTGAAAATGTCAACTGTGTTGTGAATGGAGAACCTGTGGAACAAGTAAAACATTTCAGCTACTTAGGCACAATTTTTACTGAAGATGGTAAACTAAATATAGAAATAGACAACAGAATCAGCAAAGCTGGTATCGTGGGAAGTCAATTGAATAAATTCATATGGAATAAGAAAGAAATTAGTCGGAACACTAAATTAGCTGTATACAAGACTGTGTTCAAACCAATTTTAACTTATGGATCTGAGAGCTGGGTCAGAAGTAAAACACTTGACCAAAGACTAGAGACCGCAGATATGAGAGTCCTGAGAAAAATTAGAGGCGTGAACAGATGGCATCAATTGCAATATCATGTTAAAAATGAGGATATTAGGAAAGAACTTGACATTGTCAGCATCCAGGAATGCGTTAGCAGAGCTAATCTCAGATGGTATGGTCACTTAAATAGAATGGGAGAGGAAAGATTAGCAAAACAAGTGTTCTCTGCCAGGTTGGCAGGAAAACGACCCAGAGGAAGACCAAGATATAGGTGGATTGATACGGTACAAAGTGCCTTAGAGGATAGAAATATAAGATCTGATAATGTTGGAGTCTTGACAAGTAACAGACTGATTTGGAGTCAAATTGTAGATAGGAAGTTAGTAATGATGTAATTTTTTCATGTAGTACTGTCATACCCTGTACACCCCTTGAGGGTACATGGCAGGAATTTGATGATGATTTGAAATACTCAAGGATGAAAATATGTGAATTATCATTTATAAGACGTAAGAATAGGAAAGAATAAGTGTGAGTAGAAATGCTTTCATTAATGGTAAACGATTATTAATAATAAAGGTGTTAGAGCTGGGTTCTTTACTTTTAGAGTAGTGAATGAGTGGAATGCGCTCCCTGAGTCTGTGGTGGATGCTGTGACAGTGAATGAGTTTAAGGCAAGGTATGATAGATACTGTATGAATGTCAAATAGTTGTGATGAATATGATTTGGGGCCTCCCTCGATGAGTCTAATGACTCCCTGGAGTTGCCCGTAATAATAGTAATAATAATAATTATCATTTGTGATATGTGTGTCCTATAAGTTGCTGGGTAGAGCGAATAGCATGATGGCATAATTTAAAATTAAAAATTGCAGGAATAAATATGGTTTGATGGAGCAGCAAATCATCGTGTAAAATTTCTTGCATATGTTATGTGTATTTCTCTGGTTTGTGTATATTTCACTCTGTTTTCCAAGAATTTTATTTTGTTTACTGAGACTCAGTATACATAACATCCGATCATTATCGGAATTATCCACACTTTCAGGAAGTCTACATTCATTAGTTTTTTTTTTTTTTTTTTTTTAGTATCAGTGGTTGTTCTGTCTTTATCAATCTCACATATTGTTGTAGATTTGTTGTAGATCAACAACATCTTATAATACACAGAATATTTATTTTTATTCAGGAATAGATATTTTTTACTGTCTGTTGTTTCTGAAGACGAATGAAAATGTCTCTATATACCATTAAAAAAACTTTGCAACCTTAACAGATGATATACTGCACAATCAAAAGAAAAATCAATTAGCTTTTTTCTCCTAACATCAACTTTCAAATTTTCAGCTCAAAATGTTAGCTCACCCAGCCTCGCCTTCTCAACGGTTTAAAAATACTAGAAAGCTAAGAATTTGACCCGCTAGAAACTAACAAGAAATTATTAGGTTAACATCACTGGTAATTAGCTTACGGAATTAACAACGCATATAAAGGATATTAATTAAAGGCAACTTTAATGAATAACTTCAATATTTCGGCAACGTCATGTTGCCATCTTCAGGAACATAAAAATATGGTATGTGCACGCAGGCACTAACAAAAGCAAATGAGGAAGATGGCAAGAAACTAGAAGAAAAATAAACAAAAAAGGCAAGAAGGCAAAAAATACGTAGTCGGCACTTGAAAAAATATGAAAACCTGATAAAGAATTCTACTTCCTTACCACAGCCACCACTCAACACTGTAGTCAACCTCTCGTCCGTAGTTTTAAAGCCTGAAGCACTCGCCGCACTTTCACGTGGCCACAATTTCGCCCTAGCTCCCAAAAGAATACCTGCCAAGGAAATAATGATCCAAATAGAATGTGGGATTTGCAACCTTCCTAACCATATCACCAACAACGTCAGACTGGATGTAGTCAGTGTTCTCACCAAAGCAAAACCTCCAAAAACCAACTTATCTAAAGACGAATATGCAGCTCTACTAGAAATAAAGAAAAACAAAAAAATAGTAATCACCAAAGCAGATAAGAGAAACGCCACTGTGGTGCTCAATCAAAAGGACTACAAAGGTAAGCTTAATGCTTAAGTACTAGACCGTACTACCTACCTCCCTATTGAATGTAATCCTACCAGCAATCAGATTAGAACTCTCCACAGACTCCTTAAGAAAGCCACTTCTCAGCCTGTGGAAGTCACTAACAAACTAAAACCTTATAACTCTAGAAGCCCCCCTCCCCCCCGTATTTACGGACTCCCAAAAATACATAAACAAAATGTGCCATTACGTCCCATAGCAGATGGCATCGATTCCTCCACATACATTTAGCCAAAATGCTCACACACTATACTGGCAACACATCATCACACATAAAAAACTCAGCCCACTTTAAAGCCAGTATAGAAAACCTCTCACTCCAACACACTGACATAATGGTCAGTTTCGACATCTCCTCCCTATTCACTAACGTCCCACTCAAAGAATCCCAAGAGCTCATCCAAGCCAAGTTTCCTCCCGATATCGCAGCCCTATTTCAGTTCACAATGAACTCAGGCTATTCCGTTTGGCAAGCAAAATTCTATAAAAAGATAGAAGGGACATCCATGGGTTCACCACTTTCCCCACCCTTGACCAATTTCTGTAAGGAGACCTTTGAAGAGAAAGCCTTAAACTCTGCCCCACAAAAACCGACTATTTGGCTTCCATACATGGATGATGTGTTCGCTATTTGGCCACATGGCTCAGATACACTCCACTCCTTCCTAACACACTTAAACAACCAACACCCCAGAGTTCAGTTCACCTTAGAAAAAGAGGAAAACAACACCCTCCCCTTCCTAGACACTTTAATCACTCGCCAGCTTGATGGATCTTTGGTTTTCTCTGTTTACAGAAAACCTATCCATACAGGCAGATACATTCAAGAGCAATCTCCCCCCCTCCCTCAAAACAATACGGGGTTATAAAAACACTATATAACAGGGCAAAATTAATCTACTCAGATGACGATGCCCTAACCACTAACCACATCTTCAACACTTTCTTAGCCAATGGCTATAACCCCCAAAAAATACTAAAACCAGTAAACCACAACCCCCCCCCCCTCCACAATAAAGATTACTCCAAATCTATCACTATCCCCTACATCCAGGGAACCTCTGAGAAAATAACCAATATCCTCAAAAAATATGATGTGACTTCTTGTTATAGACCATATAAAAAGTTGGCATCCCTTATCCGCTCTACCAAAGACCAATCACTTCTCCTAGACCTACCTGGTATATACCAGGTCCCTTGCAGCTGCAAATTGTCCTACTTTGGCCAAACAGGCAGGACAGCAAAATCAGGATTTCAGAACACAAAGACTACATCCGGTTTCACCAGTACAGCCACTCTGGGCTGGCAGACCCTTAGATACCCACCATAGAATTCGTTGGAAGAAAACTAAAATAATACACCGCAGCAAGTTTAAGTACGAAAGATTATTCAAGGAATCATCAGCAGCTCTAAAAAACGTTCAAAACCTCAACAAGTTTGGGTGCATGAAACTACCCCAAACTTGGGAGACTTGCATTATGAGAACTTCAGCCCAACGGTCAAGAAAACCCAATTAGCCCACCAGTGGGCACCATTAGGACTTTAGGAACAATATTAGTTTCTTACCTTCTTCCTCGTTTGCTTTTGTTATTGCCTGCATGCACATACCATATTTTTATGTTTCTGAAGATGGCAATGTGACGTTGCCGAAATATTGAAGTTATTCATTAAAGTTGCCTTTAATTAATATCCTTTAGATGCGTTGTTAATTCCGTAAGCTAATTACCAGTTATGTATGGCCAACATATAAGCCTTGCTACTAGAATTAGGTTAACATCATTCCACTGACGAATAATATTTGATTCTTATTTTACCACACTTATCACCTGCTATAGTAATTTCAATAGTGATCTCAACAATGCTTGTTCACAAGTCATGTTAAAGAAATTTTTTGTTTAATGGCATTAAAGAGTAATTCATTACACACACACACATACATAGGGTGTCCCATAAATCTTCATTGGCTTCTTTTTAAGAAGATAATGAAGCATTAGTATATTGTGTTCAATTTTAAGTCTGCAAACAATTGGAGGAGTCGTTAATGGGAATAAATGCAAAAATATAATATTGGTGATACTGATATTTAGTGGATGAGCACCACACATCCGGAATATTTGACTCTGATTATGGAGGCCTGAATAATAATAATAATAATAATAATAATAATAATAATAATATACACAGGGTGTCCCCATAAGTTCCTAGATATTTCAATAAATCATAAAAATTAGAAAAATTGGTATATTAGAACGCAGTTTGAATGATGCAAGGAAAGGGAATTTTTTTTGGTGTGGAGAAAAAATTTACTTCACATTTTCACCGACATTGTACTGCATGCATCATTTGCAAATACGTACAAATGAGAGTTCTATAAAATGCAGGTGTACTGTTGACTGTTTGTAATGAATGCATGCAAATTACCAGTCATTGGGGATGAACAAAATTGTTTTTGTGAAAAGAAAAATTTGTTGCTATGATGATTATGCACCATGAAGGAAGCAGAATAGTGACATTTTCACTATGCCTGTGATTCTTGCAGCTCTTTTCGTGCACTGCTTACACCGCTAGATATTTTCTTAACAATATGTGTTCTCAGTATATTGGTTTCTTCTTAGAAACAGTCATCTATAATGTAACCTGCCCTTCAGTGGCAATTCATATACATGAATAACACTAAAGAAATGGCATGTAGACCACCAGATAGTAATGACTTTCAATATCAATTGAAACACCACCATCACCCTCTTATTGGAAGCATAAAGTGGCTACTCTCATATTTCATCTCCAGATTAGAGGCCTTGTTCGTGTTTATTCCTTTCTTCTTAGTGCAGGCAGGTGATGGCCAGGCATATTCAACATGTTATTAATACACGTAGAGCACTAGCACCTCTTCCACTTGAAAGTACAGCAGTAAGATGGCTTCCATAGGCCAGCTGCTGTATAAGAGGCTTCCCAATCAGCTAGCAAATCATCTTACTGTTGCTTACGCCCAGCTCATTCCAAGTATAGCAGCAGGCTATCGAGGCCACGTTTGGATTGGGATTGCATACATCGTGTGCATGTATTATGCACAGTCTCACCTCTACTGCATGCCCCTGCTCTATAAAATCCACAAGCAACATAACCATGAAATATCCCACCAATAGCAAGAATATGATGACCTGGTTGGCTAAGCCATTAGCATGTCTCTGCTCTCCAGCTAACAGGCTGTGGGTTTGAATCCTGCCAAGGGCATGGATGAGGTTTGTGATTGACTTTAGGTGGGAATTGAATCTCACTGACCAGTGTAAAACCACTGCACTTATTGGAGGCCCAAAGTAGCTTGAAAAAGCTCCATATTTGGTCTGTAGACCAAGGTTTCCAAATTGTGTAAAACAAATGAAAATATAAAAAAAATACTGTCTACCAATGGTACTACAATGCTATAAACTAACCTTTCATAGATGGCAGTCGGATATAAAAAAAAAAATTATAAATAAATACTGGTGTCACTGTGGACATAAAAAAAAAATCTCCCACAAAAAAAGCCAAATAACACTACATTTTATTTGCAGACAGCTATTCAAATGGCTTGTCTACAAAAATACTTTTGTAGACAAGCCGTTTGATCCCTCGCTAAGACTGTTAGGTGTATATCAGTGTTTCTCAATGTTGGGTATACGCCTCACAGGCAGGGCAATTTGAATATTTTGGAGGGCAATTAGAATATGATGTCGCATTCATCACTGATATACTCAAAACATTCATCATTGTCGGTGAATGGGGGGGGGAACATCAAAATCTTTGAGACATTGAGGTGGGGCATGATCCAAAAAACGTTGGGAAATACTGGTGTATATTCGGTTCTTCCTTGTTTCCACTCATTTTCAATGTGTGGATAGTTTGGGTCTCCCACAATGAGCCTTTATACTTCACGGAGGGGCCTGTCTTCTTCTTAAGTATTCTGCAAATGTGCAGGTTCATTTCTTAGTAACAAAAACTTTCCTTCCACTCTCTTCTGTTCTGGGCCTTCTCTTTCAAGGATGTGCACGTGTCTCCATTCAGAATGTTATCTAGCATTGTTTTCCTTACTCATCCTCTGGGTCTTTTTCCATCTATTTTTCTTTCGATGGCATCTCTGATGATTCCATTTCCTCTCAGAATATGTCCGATCCAGTTTCCCTTTCTTCTTTTTATCCTCTTTAACAGACTTCTTTCTTCTTCTACTCTTTTTAAGATCTCTTCATTAGTTATTTCATCTGTCCATTTGATTTTTTCCATCCTTCTCAAAATCCTCATCTCAAAGGTTTCCAAAATCTTAATTTCTTCTTTCTTCAATGTCCAGGTTTCAGCTACATAGAGGGCACCATTCCACACATAACATTTTATTAGTCTTTTCTTTAGGTTTCTGTCCATTTTACTTCTGAATAAATTCCATTTTCTATTAAAGGCATTTCTTCCCATCGCTATTCTTGCTTTTATGTCACTTTTATATCTTCCATCACTGCTAATCACACTTCCTAGATATTTAAATGCTTTACTTGATTCAATTTTTCCCTATTTATTCTGATATCCATATTTGCCTCTCTCCTTGCTGTTTTCATTACCTTTGTTTTTCATATGTTACTTTTCATTCCATAATTGATACAGGATTCCAGTATTCTGTTCAACAGATGTTGTAGTCCGGTTTCAGTATTTGATAATAATTCCTTGTCATCTGTGTATCTTATTGCAAATATCTGTCTACCTCCAATCTTTATGCCTTCTTCCGAATTCTTCAGTGCCTCTTTTAACATTGCTTCGGAATACATGTTAAACAAAATTGGTGACAGAACAGCCTTGTCTTACTCCTCGTTCAATGATACCTGGTTCGGTTGTACCATATATCTCTCACCATGGCAGTCTGTCCCATATATAGTGAAATAATTAGCCTTCTGTCTTTCCAATCTATACCAATCTTTTCCATTACTTCCACCATCTTATCCCATTTTACAAAGTCAAAAGCTTTTTCAAAATCTATATAACAGATACTAACTTCTTTATTCACTTCCAGACTTCTTTCACTTACTATTCTTAACAGTCCAATCGCATCTCTTGTTCCCCTACCCTTCCTGAAACCAAACTGATCTTCTCCAAGAAATTCTTCCAAGTTAGATGCAATTCTCCATGTTAGAATTCTCATAAGTATTTTTGATGTATGGGAAATGAGGCTAATTGTTCTAAAATCCTTGCAGTTCACTGCATTACTTTTCTTTGGTATAGGTATAAATATTAAGGTCATAAAATCTTTTGGTAATTCTCCTTTGTTATAAATTAAATTTATTATTTTGGTTATTTCTTCAGTTTTTTTCTTCTGAAGTTGCTTCAGGAATTCTGCATTTATTTCATTTATTCCTTCTGCCTTTCCATTTCTGGGCATTTCTACTTCTGTCTTCAAAATCTCTGGGCCTAGATCATATTCATTTACCTTCTGTATATCTTCTAATTGCAACTCATTTGGTCTATTTTCCTTGTCACATAGATCTTCAATGTATTCTTTCTATCTCATTAGGATTTCATCTTCTTCAGTTATGATTTTCCCATTCTTATTTTCTATGCCTCTAGTTCGAATTCCATTTCTCTTGGGATTCATGCTTTTTGCTTTTTCGTACAAAAGATCATACCTTCCAACTCACATTCATAAAAGAAAGGATTCCAAACTCACAATTTTCCATTTCTTCACATTGTTTTTTAAGCCAATCTTCTCTACTTCTTTCTACTTCCCTTCTCAATTTGTCATTCAGGGTTCTATATTGTATTTTCTATTCTGGGGTGTTTTAATTTTTCCATTAGAGAAATCATCTCATTAGTTATCCAAAGTTTTTTTTATTCTTTTAGCTCATACATTTCCAATTTCTACTTCTGCAATCTTCTTAATTTTCTCTTTAACTTGTTCCCATTGCTTTTCTGGATCTTCAGTTTGGTCTCTAATTCTTTCTCCAATCTATTTTCAAATTCCTTGGTATTTCTTAATTTCTCTAAGTTCCATTTTTTCCTTTTCATAGCTTCTTTTATCTTCTTTAGTTTCACATTTATTTCTATGAACAGCAGGTTGTCAGAGTAAATATCAGCTCCAGGATACGTGCATGCATTTTTTACACTATTCTTGTATCTTTGCTTTACTATAATATAATCAATTTGATAGCTTTCCCTATCTCCTGGTTTTTTCCATGTGTATAGTCTTCTCTTAAATATTTTTAAACCAAGTATTCGTAATTATTACCTTATTTTATTTACAGAATTCCACTAACCTTTCCCCTCTCTCATTTCTATTACCTAGTCTGTATCTTCCTACTACACTTCCATCTTCTTCTTCTTCCCCCACAACTTCCATTCCAGTCTCCCATTATAATCACAAAATCTTTGCTTTTTTCTTGTATAATTTGGGCATACATAATTATATACATGCCCAAAACAAAGTGTACTATGCATTATGGGATCTTGAGATGTGAATGCCTTTCACAAAGTCATCTGCCTCCAGATAAA
Organism: Typopeltis vanoorti; assembly: GCF_054136105.1. Classification (NCBI taxonomy): domain Eukaryota; kingdom Metazoa; phylum Arthropoda; class Arachnida; order Uropygi; family Thelyphonidae; genus Typopeltis; species Typopeltis vanoorti. Next base: position 105,993,225 of record NC_143564.1, on the reverse strand, counting down.
AACAGCCTAGTCATAAAGCTACTCTAAAATTCAATGCTAAAAATTAGCATTTCTTTGCTTATATATCCTTGCATTTAGAGCATAAGTGTTTTTAGGGCACTGGTTAAAGATCAAAGCTGTATAACTGAGAGGAGACCTCCACATAGCCTTTAAAGGAATGCGGAGAACTGACCAGGGCTTCTGACCTAATGTCCAATCCTCACCTTCTCGTGGTGCACTCTGTTGGGTATCTACCTGGATACTGAATGAACGAGAATGGGCTGGCAATTTGGGATTTAGCTGACCAAATTGTATTCTTATTGGCTTAAACCAATATACAAAAGAATAGTACAACATGACAAAATTTCATGCTGGCTGGGGCGTCGTCCGTTTAAACAAGGCCTCTGTTGTTTACGCCAGGGAACTAGGGCGAACAGCGAAAAGTCAGCTACTGGAACAAATCTGAAAACAAACCCCAACTCAACATCACCAGAGTTAAAGATCGGTACTATCAACATAAGAAGCCTGAATGGCAAAGAAATGGAGCTAGCAGAGGAATTAGATAATTACCAGATCGACATAATAGGGGTGACTGTTGCAAAAATGACAAAAACTGGTGAGGTCTTTCCAAGCAATAAATACAAAATGTTATATTCAGGCAATGACAATCAAGGAAAAGAAGGAGTAGCCATAGTATTCAACACAAAATACAAGGCTCATCTTCTTGAATGGGAGGCAGTGTCAAGTAGAGTGATTTGGGCAAATATCAGAATGGTGAACTGGACAATGAGACTTATTTGTGCCTATGGTCCCGCAGAAGGTTCTATTAAGGTAGAAGTGGAGGAATTTTTTGAGGCTCTAGAGAAAGCTACTGACACAATGAAAAAGGAAAAGTTGGTCCTTGTTGGGGATCTAAATAGCAGAGTAGGAAATGATTGTCAGACATACAAAAATGTTTGGGAAAAATTTGGAGAAAAGAGCAAAGCTAATAATAATGGCAAATACCTGTTGGATTCCTGCTCAGAACATGGACTGGTCACAATTTCACATGGAGAGAAGAGGCAAGGAATAAGAAAAGTCTCATTGACTAAGTTATTGTTCATAGCGATGTTTTCTCCCTGGTGCAGGACACCAGAGTGTACAGAGGATTTGAAATTGGAAGTGATCACTATTTAGTCTTGAACAGGATAAAATTGAATTTCATATTGAAAAGAATGACATATAAGAAAGTTTTAAAGCGAATAAAAGTTGAGCAGCTCTAAGATGTGAACTGTAGACTAACATACACAAAGATTATTCAAGGAAAAATGAAAGAGTTTGAGAACAGCAAACAATAGGAGATTCAGTGGCAAGCCTTGAAAAAAACCCTGATTGATTCAGATAGAGAGGCATGTGAAGTTGTCTGCAAGGATAGAAAAATTAGAACTCCATGGGGGAGACAGAAAGTTAAAGAGGCAGTGAAGGAAAAGAAGAAAGCATATCAAAAGGTCTTGGCAAATAAGTCAGCTTGTGCTCTTAGAGAATACAGAGACAAATGTAAGAAAGCTAAACAGTGTGTAAAGCTAGCTAAACAAAAGTCATGGGAAAACTTTGGCAAGAACATAGAAAATAAATATCAAGAAGGTGGCAAAATATTCTGGAGGTTGTTGAAGAAGCTTAGGAATGGAGGAAAGAGTGCTGTAAAAGGAGTTACAGATGATAAAGGTGACATGAAAACGGGAGAAAAAGATATTCTTGAAGTATGGAGTAATTACTTTGAAAATTTGCTAAATGAAACAAGCAGTGATGACAACATAGTGATAAAAAACACTGACCAGGCATGCAGTCAGGAATACACATCCATACTTGAAGTAGACAAATCCATCAAAGGCTTGAAATGTGGAAAGGCAGCAGGAGTAGATGATATTCGACCAGCAATGCTGAAGTATGGTGGTATAAAAGTCTTACAGTGGCTGCATTGCATAGTTCAGAATGCCTGGAGAGAGGGACGAATTTCCTGGAGTAGAGCTCTCATAGTACCCATATATAAAAAGGGAAATAAAACTGAATGTGAGAATTACAGAGGTATTTCCCTACTGAGTGTTCCTGGCAAGATCTATGCAAGTATACTTGAGAAACGGTTGAGAAGAATTGTGGAAGAAAAGCTTGCTGAAGAACAAGCTGGATCCAGGCCAAATAGAGGCTGTCAGGATCAGATCTTCACTTTACGACAAATAGTCGAGAAAGCATGGGAATATAACAAAGATCTGTATTTAAGTTTTGTCGATCTGGAAAAGGCATATGACAAGGTGCCAAAGAGTGAAGCTATTCAATACGCTGCAGTTATATGGTGTCAATGGGGCATTATATCAAGCAATACTTAGTCTTTATTTGAGTTGTAAGTAAGCAGTTAGAATTGAAGTACAGGAAGATGGTTTAATGTTAAATCTGGTGTGAGACAAGGATGTACATTATACCCTCTGTTATTCATTATCTATATGGATACATTATGAAAGAAAGTGGTATTAAACATGATATCACAATTGGAGATGTTAATGTCAGCTGTTTGCTTTATGTTGACGATGTTGTACTACTAAATAAATCCACTACTGCAAGATTCTCTGACTAAATTGAATAACCGTTGTAATAGATATGGAATGAAGGTCAGCAATAAAAAGACAAAGACACTGAAAATGTCAACTGTGTTGTGAATGGAGAAGCTGTGGAACAAGTAAAACATTTCAGCTACTTAGGCACGATTTTTAGTGAAGATGGTAAATTAAATATGGAAATAGACAACAGAATCAACAAAGCTGGTATGGTAGGAAGTCAACTGAATAAATTCTTATGGAATAAGAGAGAAATTAGTCGGAATACTAAATTAGCTGTATACAAGACAGTGTTCAAACCAATTTTAACTTATGGATCTGAGAGCTGAGTCAGAAGTAAAACACTTGACCAAAGACTAGAGACCGCAGATATGAGAGTCCTGAGAAAAATTAGAGGCGTGAACAGATGGCATCAATGGCAATATCATATTAGAAACGAGAATATTAGGAAGAATTTGACATTGTCAGCATCCAGGAATGCATTAGCAGAGCTAATCTCAGGTGGTATGGTCACTTAAACAGAATGGGCGAGGAAAGATTAGCAAAACAAGTGTTCTTTGCCAAATTGGCAGGAAATCGACCCAGAGGAAGACCAAGATATAGGTGGATTGATATGGCACTTTGTACCGTATCAATCCACCTATATCTTAGACGATAGAAATATAAGATCTGGTAATGTTGGAGTCTTGACAAGTAACAGACTGATTTGGAGGAAAATTGTAGATAGGAAGTTAGTAAAGATGTAAATTTTTCATGTAGTACTATCATATCCTGTACACCCCTTGATGGTACATGCAGGAATTTGATGATGATGATGTGTTTTTATTGGATGGATTTTGTAAAATTTGTAATCTCTTAAAATTCTCCAGCATGATTTAAATTGGAAACTATGTGGCTGCTAACATTAAATTGTTAGTAGTCACACTGTATTATATTCTTGGCTGTAGCCTTTATCGAAGCATGAGCAAACAGGCTAAAGCCAAGAATATAATACAGTGTGACTACAATTTAATGCGCCACATGATTTTCAATTTAAAGAGATTACAAATTTGACAAAATCCATCCAATGAAAACACTTATGCTCTAAATGCAAGGATATATATATATAAGCAAAGAAATGCTAATAAGTATCGGATATTGTTGAAAATTCATTGCTAATTTTTAGCTATAAAGCATCGAGTGAAAAGAAATGCTGTTAGAAAATTCCTAAATGATCTGTGATTTTGTTGATTTATTGTTTTCTTAGATTTAATTGTGTATTTTGAGTATATTATTGTAGTTTTTAGGGTAATTATTATACTACAGCATTTTATAACATAATTGCAGAAATATTAACTTTTAGTACCCTTAAGAATAGTGCTGAAAACTCATCGTAGCAAGGCAGTGTATACAGCTCACGTTGTTACTACCGAGGAGTGTTTGTCCTGATGAACAACAGTACTGCTGCAGTGATGATGATAAGTTGATATTAGAAATATCTCGATTAAAAGAAATTATTATAAAATTGACCAGAGAATTGGAAAAGTTGGAAAATGTTTGACTAAACTTTGACACGATAAGTAAAAAGGATCAAAACAAGAACAGACAGGAGAGTAGTGACATCAGTAATCAGAATATTAATAACAAGAAGGTAAGTCAGTTAAAATCTAAGAAAAAAGAGGTGATATGATATGGTGACTCAATCTTAAAATTTGCGCTTGCTGAGGGAGTCACCACTTCTAGTTTCTCAGGGACAAAAATGAACAATATGACAATTTTTTCAAAAAGAAAAACAGAAAAGTAAAAGAGATGGTTGTTCTGGTAGGTACTAATAATTTAAATAGTGACAAAAACAGTATAAGATAATGAAAGGTCTGTTGAAGAGGTGAGAAACAAATGTGAAAGAGTAAAAATTGTAGGATTGCTACACAGATATGACAGTACTGAGGTAAGTAGGAGGGCGAGGATAGCAAATGATTTCACGTGTAGGCTGTGTAGAAGAAATGGATGCGAGTTTTTAGATGTATGGAGTGTATTTTTGATGGCAGAAAAAAACTTGTATAAGAAAGATGGCATGCACTTGAATTCATTTGGCATCAGGAGCCTGGAGAAATTACTTCTTGGTATGAAACCTAACGCAGAGTCAGGGAAACTAGATCATCAAGAGAGGAATGAGAAAAATGTGTGTGAAAGTTCAGCGATGGTATGCAAACCTGATAAGGGTATGAATATCTTCGAACATGGTTACATATGTAACGAAGAGGTGGGAAAATATGCTTTGAGTTCAGACCTTTTAAGTATGTCTGTGGGAGGGAAAAGAGAAAATTCTAGGACAAGATCAAATAGATTGCATATCTAATTATAAGAATAGGCTAGGTGGTAATTTATTATGTCTATACACAAATACCAGGAGCATCAGAAACAAAGGGATTGAGTTAGTTGCTTTATTGAATATGATGTGGCCTAAGATTGTTGGCATTAGTGAAACCTGACTATTAGAATCAGATATGGTAAATGGGATCGAGTGTGGATGTACCATTTTTAGGAATGACAGAAGAGATAGGAGAAGAGGACGAGGAGTACTACTAATGATATCTGATGACTTAAGTCCTGCTAGGGTAGAAACACAAGAAAACAATGATAGTAACAATGTCCCATGTAGTGGTGAGTTTGAGTCTATCTTGTGTGAAGTGGAGGTTAACAGAATGAAATATATGGTGGGTGTGTTGCTACAGATATGGCGGCTCAGTTGCAGGCAACAAAGAAATGCATTGCCAATTTAGCCTTATGGGTAGCAAACGAATGATCATTATGGGTGACTTTAATTTTCCAAACATTGATTGGGTAGAAGAGACATTTCATGATAAGAAGGAACAGGAATTTATTGAATTATTGAGAGACAACTTTCTCAAGTAACATGTGAAAGAAGGAACTCGAGGTCAAAGAGTGTTGGATTTGCTCATAGCGTCAGAAGGGATCTCTGTCAAGAATATGGCTATTTTACCACCAACTGGTGACAGTGATCATGCGGTTCTTTCTTGGGAAGTATCTACTTGTATTGAAGCTCCAATTAAAACAGGTTACATGCTGAACTACAAAGCAGGAAATTATGATCAACTTAGAAGAATACTATCTTTGGTCCCATGGTTACTGAATGGAAAAAATGTCAGCAATGCATGGGAATCTTTAAAAAGGTCTTAAATGAGATGGTATCTGAGTATATCCCTAGTGTTCGAAGAATAAATAGGTTGGGACTGAAATGGGTGTGCAACTCATTAATAAGCTAAAGATACACACGAAGATGATGATGTGGAAAGAATATCATGAGAATAAGAGTGAGAGGAGTTATGAAATATGTAAAATTCAGGCCAGAAAAGTAACGCATATTGTGCAGAAAGCTAAATTGGAGTATGAAAAGAAATTGGCCATGCAAGCTAAAGGCAATCCAAAAGAATTTTATCGTTATGCCGCAAGCAAAAGAAAGAATGAATGTGAAAGAATAATTTTATTGAATGCAGGTGGTACTCGAGTGTCGGAAGTTAATGAGATTGTTCAGCCAATGAGTGCCCACCTTGCTAAGATATATGAACCAGGTATGTAAAAACATGACCATGAAATTGGCACAGTGCTACTGGTACATTGGATGAATAGTAAGAGGCTCATGAAAATGAGGCTTAAGAATTGACATGGATAAGAATTTGTCTATAGGGACAGATGGAATATCAGTCCGTTTGTTAAAGGATGTTCAGCCGAATTGACTAGGACTTTCACATGTTGTATAACTTGATTCTCAGCTCAGCTCAGGAATGATACCACAGGAATAGAAGGAATGTATGGTAGTTCCACTATACAAGGGTGGTGCAAAAACTGTTTTGTCTAACTACTGACCTATTAGTATCGCTGGTGTGGTAGTGAAGATTTTAGAGAAGTTGTAAGAACTTGCATACAGAAATGGGTAGACAAACAAGCTACACTCTGAAAGGACCAGCATGGGTTTACTAAAGGAAGGTCATGTTTTAGCAATTTGCTCATATTTTATAACAATGTTATGGCCGGGTAGGATAAAGGGAATGGATACACTATCATAATGTTAGATTTTTCTAAGGCATTTGATAGAATACCACATGAAAGGCTGTTACATAAACTGGAGAATATGGGATTGGAATATAAACTCTTGACTTGGATCAGGAGAAGGTTGACAGACAGATATCAAAAAGTCGATATATTGGGTGTGAATCTGCCAGATTTAAGGTGACCAGTGGTGCACCTCTGGGTTCAGTCCTTGGTCCATTATTGTTCAATCTGTACATTAATGATTTCAGGGAGGGTCTAACATCAAATGTTCAATTATTTGCTAATGATGCACAGATAGGCAGGGCAATCAGGGATCTACTGATATTCAGCACTTAGATTTGAATAGGCTAGAAATTTGGGCAAACAAAAATGGCTATCAGTTTAACATTAGTAAGTGTAAAGTTATGCGTTTTGGCGTGATACAGTTCCAGCGGCATATTATATTAGCAGAGTTATGATACAAGAAACAGAGGAGGCAAGGGATCTTGGCCTATTGGTGGATAGGAATTTGAAGTTCAAAGGTCACATAGCAAAAGTTACAAATACAACTCAGAGGATAATTGTGATGATGAAGTGAACCTTGATAAGTAAGAATAAGGAAATCATTTTGCCTCTTTATAAGGCTTTGATAAGAGCACACCTGGATTATTGTCTGCAGATTTGGTCTTCCAGGCTCTAAGGAGATAAAGAAACTATGGAAAGGGCACAAAGAAGTGTTACAAAGATTATATCTGGATTATGTGATTTAAAATTATAAGGACAGATTGCAAGTATCCACATACTTGCAATCTGCAGATTCTGGTTAACAGGAGAAAGAGGGGTGATATAATAGAGGTCAATAAACTTTTGAATGGGTGTTGTAGGATATCATCTGATAAAACTTTTGAATTTTTCACAAGTTTTATCAGATCCATGGATGCCCGCATGTTCTCTCCCCCACCTTCCATATATTTTTTTCAGATGAAAAAAATATATGGAAGGTGGGGAGAGAACATGCGGGAATCCATGGAAGTTAAATTTATTTGAAGTCAAGAAAGGGGTAAGGGCTAGGTTTTTCTCCCGAGAGCAGTGAGTGGAATAGTTTGCCTTTAGGGATAGTATGAATCAACTTAAGGGAAGATATGACAGGTGGTTTGGGTGATTCATAGCCTCCCTTGATGAGTCCTTGACTCCCTGGAGGTCTCAGATAATAATAATAATAATAATAATAATATGATAATGATAAGACAACAAAAAAGTCTGTTAAATACGAGGGTGGTCTGAAAAGTTCTCAGCCTAACAATGAAAAAATGAATTATAATTTCAAAATTATTTTTAATTTTTAACATAATCTCCCTTAAGACTAATACATTTATTCCACCGATGCTCCAGCACCATTATCCCAACTTCTCAGTAAGATCTGCAAAATACCCCTCTACAGCTGCAATCACCTCTTGATTCGAAGAAAAACGCTGACCAGTGAGGTTTTTTAGTTTTAGTTTTGGGAAGAGATAGAAGTCAGAGGGAGCCAAATCTGGGGAATAAGGTGTAATGTTCCAACAATTCATAGTGAAGATCTTAATTCTCCCATTGCCAAAACACTTTTGTGGGCAATTGCATTGTCCTGATGAAAGGTGATTTTTTTCTTCTACAAACTGTGTCTTTTCTCATGAATTTTTTCGTTTAGTCTGGTTAAAAGATCGGAATAATATTCCCAGGTTACTGTTTTACCCTTTTCAAGATAATTAATAAACAAAATGCCTTGAGCATCTCAAAACACCAATGCCATGACCTTTCCTGCTGATGGAACTGACTTTGTCTTCTTTGGCACTGAACAACAGGCTTCTGTCCACTGTTTTGACTGCTGTTTGGATTCTGGTGGGTAATGGTGAATCCAAGTCTCATCCATAGTAATAAATTGCCACACAAAATCAGTTTTATTCTTGTAAAAATGCTCTAAGCACTGTTCAGAGATTTTCATGTGAGTGCATTTCTGATCTGCTGTGAGCAAGCATGGGAACCTATCTTGCACAAAGCTTTTTCATATGCAATTCTTCATGCAAAATATATCCTACATGTTCTTTTGAAATGCCTATAGTCTTAGCAATTTCTTGCAATTTGACTCACTGGTCATCCAATACCATATCATGCACTTGATCAATGATTTCTGGTGTTGTTACACTTTTTTGGACGTCCTTCACGTGGATCATCTTCAAGGCTGGTAGGGTCCAGTTTAAACTCGGCATCCCCTTTCTTAATTGTCGAAAACGAAGGAGAAGAGTGCCCATAAACTTTTATGAACTTCAAATGAATTTCTTTTGCCGTTAAACCTTCTTTTACAAAGAATTTTATAACCGCACACTACTCAATTTTATCCATTTCAAGGAATAGAGCCAACACTTTTGCTTCAGAGAGCTGTATAAAACAAACTACTTGATAGAATACCTTGCAATTTCACATGGATGCTTATGACAGATGTACCAACGTAAAAAAAAAAAAAAATCTTGCTGATAGTGTTGCCATCTAGGGTCGAGGCCGAGAACTTTTCAGATCACCCTCATACATTTTCGAGATAGCTTTCTAAGTGCTTAAGAGAAGGTGGAAACAAAAATGTTTTCATCTTCTATTCCTTCTTCCAATGCAGGCTCAAATTAATTAATTTGACAAGCACCTGGTTTGCATTTTTCATAAATGTCCCATTAATATATCTAAGAATGTAAAACTACATTCTTAGATATATTACTTTTTAAGCCATAAACCAGCAATGAATAATGCAATTATAATTAAAATTATATTTCGACAAAGAAAGAACCTACCTGTTTTAGTTAGAAGAAGATTGTCTAGATGCCTGTCTCCAACACCCAACAAATAGGTTATAATACAGTAGCCAGCTGATGGGATAAAATGAAAGATGTTATTTAAGCTTGTATGAATTTAATAAAATAAAGACAATACAAAACAGGACTGTAACAGCTCAGTTTATATATTAAGTGTACATATTGAAAAGTGAAAATAGGTGGAATTCATCACAACTTACTGCTGATATATTTGTTTTCTGATATTGTGTCTGTATACTTATAATATTTAAACAGAGAAAACAAAATATATATAATTTATACAATAGCAGTTATGATAAAGTTCATATAAGTGAAAGTCAAAAATTAAGAATATTACAATATGCTAAGTAAGCAAGTGTTGTCCAGGACAAAATTAGTCAACTGATATGCACCTGCTATTTTATTAAATACTATTTATGGCATCAGTCCAAAGTTCCACTGTGAAATCAAAAGAAATTCAAAATATTTTTCTAATGAATTCTCAAAAATCCAAATTTTTTTTTTTTTTTTTAATAAATTTTGAAAACAACAATACAAGATATTCTCGTGCAATATTATTTTCTTTTTTAAGCTGTTAGTCTTCTCAAAAGCTACTTTTGCATTTAGGATATTCTGAAATATTCATGGTGCTCCTAATATTAAAAAATAAACAGAAAGCAATGAGGCTTTTATGATAAAGGAGCTTCACTGAATTCTAAACTATAGCAGTTATGATAAAAATTAAGTTTTATCAATTTATCAATTTATTATATTAGAAAGAGAATTTGACATATCTGGGTTGTATACTACAATAACATGAGATTTGGATAAAACATTGATCTGAATCTCTAGCATTATAACAGCCAGCCAGCCAGTATAAATAAATATGAAAAGACCCTAACTGGTCTTGCTTTCATGGCAATTACACAAGATAATTTACTCCACCATACACTCAAACCAACCAAATTCCAATTAATACCTTGTTATTTCATGCTATGTGGAAAGCTCATCGTTTTCTCTATCTAATACCTGATTACAAATCCAATGAAATAGCCAGTATACCATCATTCATGTCACTGGCTTGCAGGTTTTTTGTTCTTTAATTTTTAGTTCTGTAATTTTTAATTTTTTAAAATCTTCAATTTTTTCATTCAATGATTGATTTTTTAATAAATTTTTGAATCATTATCTTTGTTAATGGTTTTACTGATGTGTCATTTCTGTGATTTCTATGCTCACTTATTGGTTCTTCACCCATCCTGCCCATCTCATACTACGGCAGATCAATCATTACATTTTGTACTAAATATGTCACTCCTACTTTCAAAAAAAGAACACATACCCAGATGTGTCAAATTCACTTCCTAATATAATAATTAATAAACTTAATTTTTAACCCAGATAGATAGGTGGAATTGAAGCTTCATTACTTAAAAAAAAAACACCTGCACAAGGGTAGTTTCGCATTATAACAGTGCCAAATGGGACAGCCTCCGAGACTACTATGCTTCATTCCCATGGTTGGACTATTGTTTGCAGTCTTCCAATTCAAACATATACACCGAACATATCACCAAAGTAATCCTCACTGGCATGAAAACATATATTCCCCACATTTCTCTGAACTGCCATCCCCCATCCAAATCCTGGTTCTACAAAAGATGTGCCAGGGCTGTACAAATGAAAAATCAGGCATATCACAACTGGCTCAAATTAAGAACTCCATCCTCCTTCAGTGCCTATACCAAACCCCCGAAACAGATGCAAAAAATTATCAATGATTCCAAAACAGAATTTGAACAGGCAAAAAGCAGGAAACTTGCAGCCTGTCCTAGCGGCAACCATGCCTTTTGGTCTCTTGCCAAAGCAATTGGTCGCAACTTCTGCCCTACACTACTCCCACCCCTATCATACCCAGATGGCTCAATTGCAACATCACCCACAGAAAAAGCTAATCTACTGGCTTCACACTTTGCCACCAATGCACGCATAACTGACAATGGCAAATGTTCGCCAGTCATTCCAACTCACTTCACCCTACAACACATCAACCAGAACTTCCCTTAATTCGGACCTCCAAAACATCCTCTGATGGGGCTCAGATAACCTCATCAACTTCAACACTAGTAAAACCCAGTTTTGTCTTATTTCCCACAAAAAAGAACCATTTTCCCCCCAGTATTATTTTTGATAACACTCAAATTCCCAGACAAGATGAAATCTCTCTTCTCGAAATTACCATGACATCAGGCCTATCCTGGCATAAACACATCACAACCATTGCATCCTCAGTTTCCAAAAAACTAGGCTTTCTCTTTAGCTCAAGACATTACTTCACTTCAAAACAGCTGTTAACCTTATACACTCGAATACTATTCTGATATTTGGAGTGGGGCTCCTAAAAGCTACCTCAAAATGCTTGACTCAATACAGAGGAGAGCAATTAGACTGATAAATGATCCATCTCTTACCAACTTACTCCCCCCCCCCCCCACTTTGACACAGACGTTTAGTCTCTGGAATTTGTATATTATATAAATATTTTCATGGAAAATGCTCATTTGAAACAGCATCAATAATTCTCCCACTCTGTACTAAACCCATTGAAACACGTACAGCAACCACACAACATCCTTTCACAGTACACCTTGAAACCCACAGAACAAGTTTGTTTTCCTCCTCCATCTCTGCTACTGTGGAACAGTCTTCCCCTGATGTATTTCCCAAGGAATACGATATACAGGCTTTTAAATCAAATGTCAACAAGTTTCTCCTTTCCCATCCCACTGCCCAAATACAGTACTAATGTACTATAGGTTGACCAGTTAACCTCTCGTATATGGGCCCAACATATATATATAAAAAAAAAAAAGAAAAAAAAAAGTGGTATCCTTTTCCACTCAAGAATTCTCACCTGTCCAATGCATAACAGCATATAAATTCCAAACTCACCAAACCTTAGAATGCTGTTTCCACATTTGGAATGGTGCATTAAAAAAACCTCTCTAAAAGGTATGATGATATCCAGAAGAGAGAAAAGTCCATTTAATAGATGATCCCATCTCTTAGAAGCCACTGCAATTCACTTTTGCACAGATGATTTGTTTCTTCTTTATATCTTTTCTATAGGTATTTTCATGGTTGTTACTCCATTCAACTTGCTGCCACCATTCCTCCATTTTCTTCAAAGCATGGAAAAACAAACACAAGCAGCTACTGATCAAAATCCATATACACTTAAAATGTATCAAACCAATTTCTCATCCATCTCTTTCATTCTATATAACTTTGTTCTTTAGAACAACCTCAAGAAATCAACCTTCAAGAAAACATATCACCAAATTCTTTCTTTCTTCTTATCACTCGTCTATAATAATACAGGTTGATATTTACATAATGCCATTATGTAATTATTATTATTATTCCTGATACCTCCAAGGAGTCCGAAGACACCTACAACTGTCTCAACCACTACACCGAACCTCTACTACGAATCATCTCCATCAACATCATCTGCCGCCCACCTCCACCCACCACAACTAGTATTTTTTGTCTGTAAATTGCGTGTGTTCTGAAGGGCTGATTTGTCTGTATGCGGGATGAAAAACCAGAGTTTCCAGGAGAAAAAACCCTGCTACCTCCGTATAAGATCGGCTAACTCACGTGTAAATATCAACAAATTGCATTTTTACAAGGGTGATTATTATTATTACATGACAGTTCCATGACTAATTAAAATGTCATCATTGCCTCAACATTGCCCCCTCCTCAGGAAAAGAGGGGACAATGTTGAGATTGTATAATCCATATTCATGATTCAGCTGATTAGTAGTAGTAGTAGTATCAAGTAGGATGAGTAGTAGAATCAAGCTTGATCTGCAAAAAAAGAAAATGTTATGGATAATTTAAAAGGAGAAAGGTGATCAGTAACACCCATGAGCAGTACAAGGCTCAAGCTAGGAAGGTTATCAGCATAGTAAGAAAAGCTAAAATCAGATTATGAGAAGACTTTAGCCAAGGAGATCAAGGGTAATCCCAAAGAGTTCTTCTGCTATGTGGCAAGTAAAAGGAAGAATGACTTCAGAAGGATACCTTTAGTGGGTGTTGATGGTATTGAGGTGACAAATTCAGATGTAATAGTAAAGTTACTGAGTGATCACTTTTCAAAAGTCTATCACCCAAGTGAGGATATCTCTGTAACTGTAACAATAACCTCAGAATATGCATTCAGAAAAAGATTGAGACTACCTCATGGGACTAAACAATGTTGACAATTACTTTAAACATATAGTATAAGAGATCATTGGAACTCACTTATCATATCCAATTAAGATAGCAATATACTAACTATTTCATTTAATTAGGAGACTAATATATTAACATGTACATCAAATCAAACCGTGTAAGGGGAGTCCTCATACTGGACTTGCAGTGACTGTTTCGAGCTAATTATTTCTCTAGTAACCAGTATAGCTATGGCCCTTGGTTACACATAAATACATAAACTAACTTACTTTATCACTAAAACCAGTAACTTATTATAAACTACGAAAACTTTTTATTTAACTATAACTAAATAAATAGCCAAAAAAAAGTGTAGGTACCAAAACAAAATTATAGTAATACTTAAATTATATTGTAAAATATTGTACAACTTGAATTGTATTGTAAAATATTGTACGTTGAACTGTACTACTTGAATTGTATTCTATAACATTATAGATTGAATTGTATTGTATAACATCATACATTGAATTGTATAGCATAAATATCTTGTATTTTAGTTGGTAAAAAAAAAAAACAATGTGAGAATTGAAATTAAGAAATCAGAGGTACTTAGTATACTGCAAAATTGAAATGCAAACACTGCTGTAGGTTTAGATGGAATATCAGCGCTCGGGTGTTGCATTAATGCGCAAAGGAATTGTCAATGCCTCTTACTTGGTTATTTAACTTAAGTTTAAACTCTGGTATGGTCCTCCCTAGGGAGTGGAAGGAAAGCAAAATAGTTCCTTTGCATAAAGGTGGCTCTAAAACTGCGGTAGTTAATTACAGGCCAATCACCAAGAATGGGTGGATCAGGATATGATACTCTATAGGAGCCAACATGGTTTTGTTAAAGGTCGATCCTGCCTTAGCAATTTATTAACTATTTATAATAGAATGACATCTGAGTTGGACAAAGGATGGCTACACAGTGGTACCTCTGGATTTTGCTAAGGCTTTTGACAGGATACCCCATGGAATACTGTTGCGCAAATTGGAGCAGATGGGGATGGATATTAAACTGGTGATATGGATAGGAGAATGGCTCAGGGAGAGATACCAGAAGGTGGTGTATGGAGGAGCAGAATTCAGGATGAGGCAGGTGACCAGTGGTGTGCCTCAGGGCTTTGTGCTTGGGCCATTGTTGTTTAATTTGTACATAAATGATATAGGAAATGGCTTAAAGGGAGATATTCAGTTATTTGCTGATGATGCAAAGTTGGGTAGCGCAATAAAAATCAAGCTCATGTTGAGAGTTTGCAGGATGATTTAAATAAGCTGGCAAAATGGACAAAAGGTAATGGATATCAGTTCAATGTGGAAAAGTGTAAAGTTATGCATTTTGGGATTAAAAGATTACCAGCTGTGTACTACATTGATGGAACGGTACTCCAAGAGATTGATGAGGCTAGGGACTTGGGGATGAAGTTCAGGGGACACGTTGCTAAGGTGTCCAAGATTGCACATAAGATTACTTGATTATTGAAGAACACACTAACATCCAGAGATAAAGAGGTTATTATTCCCCTTTATAAAGCGTTGATACTTCCACATTTGTATTACTGTGCTCAGGTCTGGTCACCTGGATTCCTTGGAGATGAGGTTGTGGAGAGGGTTCAGAGGAGAGTGACTAAGTTGGTGAGTGATGTAAAAAATGCTCCCTTTATTGACAGATTGAGAGCTTGTGGATTGCAGAGGTTGGTTGATAGGTGGAGAAGAGGGGATATGATAGAAACATTTATATTACTAAAAGGTTTTATAAGATTGATGCAGGGGAAATGTTTCAGCTGTGTGATAGTGATGGAAGAACAAGAGGTCATCCCTGAAAATTAAGGAAAAGTGTGGTTAACAAGGGCGTGAAAATGAGGTTTTTTGCCTGGAGGGTTGTGAATGCATTGCCTGTCTCAGTTGTGAGTTCTTCGTCTGTAAATGAATTCAAGAAGAGATATGATAGATGTTGTCTTGATAGTTTGGATCTCCTGTGATGAGTCTACTGACTCCATGGAGATACTCGTAATAATAATAACTCACCTCAAACCACAACAGAGAGAGAAACATATTACATCCGCAAAAGAGTCCTCAAAATATGATTAGGCCTATAAAATCTGTTGTCCAAACAAGGACCATATCATCAGCTAGCAAGGTTGCGAACTATTTTCTTGGGATGCATGTTAGTTAATTTTCTACCAAAACTATAAATACTGTCAATATAGCAAACAGAATATCACAATAATACTTCAAGCAAAGGAAATGCCTGAGAATTGTTCACCCAACCTACCTGCAGTCCAAACTTGGCATTCTTAAGACTGCTACTTTTTGGGTGCTTCAAAAATTACATTAGGACAACTTTAGGAGATGAGGGGCAATCCAAGAGGCCAGAATGAATTTCTATCACAGTGGGATTGATGCTCTTATATACTTGTTGAAATTCATTTTGGAGATTTTGATTAAAAAATGCATGCTACTAGTGACAGTAATTGTTTCATTTATATGGCAAACCTTTGTTTACTGTAAAAAATCTCTCATATTGAAAGTAAACTTTAAAAGAATTTCATTCAGAAGATAAAGTAGAATATAAAATTGCTTGCTATTTTTCTAATAGTACAATGAAATTCTAAAAACGAATGTTTTACTTTTTGGTTTTTAATGCATATCAGTTTACTCTAATGTATGACTTGCTAACCATCATAAAGTGCAATACAATCATAGGCCCATTTGAACTTTTTCTCACATGGGAAACAGTGAAATGAAAGATACAAGCTCAAGTTACTTGAATATCCCCAAAATATATTCAATTCTCATAATAATGAACTCATAGAGACCAAAAATGAAGTTATAGCAGGAAGTCAGTTATTAGCACATGAATTATAATATGGCATGGGTGTCAAAAATCCCAATGATGGAACTTGGATCATTTCAGTAGTTTTTTTATACTGAATAAGTCTGATATAATGGCATTTGCTATGGTGAAAGCTAACAGTAGGTAGGGAAAATTCAGCAGAGAAAAAAGACATTCATAGTAGTGAAAGAATTGTTTTGATTAATCTACTTAACAAACCTGAAGATATGGAACCTACCTGACAGACTTTTGTACAGTTGTTTTTGTAGTTGCAATTCCTTTTATAAATAAGTTTTATCCTGGTCTTGTCAACATAGATGTGAAGTTACATTGCTTTAAGAAAGTAATTAAATTCTAATTATGGTCATCTACAGGAAGTATACATTCTATTAAAATTTAATGTATACTTACTGTAGTGTTAATCAGTGCAAAAATTGCAGAAATCAATTTTCACTATTATTGTATACTGAAAAAAAAAAAGGCATTCTGTTTCATGTGTGTGACTGTCACTCATGAGAGATTGTAAACTTAGTTACAGTTTCACAACCTTTACAATGAATTCATAATATATGAACATTTAAAGAACATTAACAGTGAATACATGCAGCTTAACAAGGGTTAGCAACTGTAAATATTTGATATTATAGTTACAAAATACTGTCATTTATGTCCAATTTTCACTTTCCACTGTGTCACAATTTTTGAAAAATAAATATCTCAACTAAAATGTCCTGAGTGCATGTAGTTGGTTTTCACTGCAGGAAACTTAAAAAGTAACAGGAACAGTTTGCTATAGTGGATGTGAAGTCAGCCACAGTGACTTCACGTGGATCACAGCATTGTGCGGACAGGTGAAGCTTTTCTCAGGCTTCTGTTATGGTGTTTGCTATAATGAGAGAGTCAAATATATTACATAAATTAGTTTTCAGTGGAATATCTTACCACATGATTTCACATATGTATCCATCACATCAGGAGATATTCCATAAGGACCATTTTCTGAAGGAGAATGCTTTCTAAAAAAATTCTGGATGCTGCCTTCTGTTGCTAGAACTTCAGCCACAGCAGTAGACTCTATGTACTGCACAAATCCTGTTTAAATAACATTCAGTTACTTACCACAGAAATTAATAATATAAAGGAAAATAAAGCATAATTAAATTGGACTTATTTAGAGCACTGAAAAAACAACCTGTATAATACTCATGGTACACATGCATCGCTGTTACTAGCAAATAACCTTGTTATTCAGGGATGTGTGAGTGTGTTTGAAGGGGAAGGAATAATGTTGAGGATGCATAATTCATACTTCATGATTCAATGTGCCTTATATTACATATATTGCATTCCTCAAAAATGTTTTCACAAAATAATAACCACTTCCATTGTTTCACATTTGACAATTATGCCTGACAAGTAACAGGGTATCATGGTGAGATTAGTGTACATACTGCTGGAAGCAGGGCTCCAGAAATACAGCTTAAATCTACTAGCCACAAAAAATAAATAAATAAATAATTACTCACCCAAGGTATTGGTCTGCTTTATACAATTGTTATAGATGTTTAAAAAAATAATAATAAAAAAAACACTAAATGTTATGAAGACAAAACAAACTAAGAGTTTCTTTAATTCTCACTATACATCACACATAATTATACAGAAATATGCTTTCCTTTAAAAAACTGTATACTGACTAATGCTCACCATTCGCATGTGCTGTAAATTACACTAATTTATTTTATTGTAATTATTTTTGCAGACCTATTAATGCAGATGGAGCTATTCTCCTGCAGCTGATAGTGCATATAATATTATGTGCATTCAATTGAAATGATGCTTTCTTTTTTGAATTGTTTTCCTATAATTGTAGAGAAAATATCCATGAAATACAGCCAAAAACTATATAAATAAAAAGATTTAAATTAACATAAAGGATTCTAGTTGAAGTGCTGGATGTAACAGGGAATATACATGAAAATGTGTGTGATGGTGTAGCAGAAGACAGGATTGAAAGAGAGAGAGTGGAAGTAACAATAAAAAGAATAGTAGTATGACCAATGTGAAGAATGAAGAATTGGCCTTAATGAGGGAGACAGCAGAGTTATGTGGATTGCTACACAAGACAAAGCATGAGCTAGAGAAAATGCAGAAATGTCTGGTGAGTGGTTCAGCTGAGAACGGAAAGAAAGAAATGCAAGAAAAGAGAAAGGAATGCCTGACTAAGAAAAATTAAAGAGAGAGTCCTGTATGGTGATCCTGTTATAAGAGATGTGCTTGACAAGATAGTCACAAAATTGTGCTTACCAGATGCAAAGATTATGTTAGCAAGATTATGCAATGATGTTAGCAAGGCTATTAGAATGCAAAAGAGTAAAGTGAAAGAGTTGAATACAGAATTTACATTCAACTGGAGAAAGTAACTGACAATCAGAAGAAAATAGTAGGTGAAACAATGGAATCTCGTAGAATTACAGTAGCAGTTACAAAGTTTGAGGATAAAAATCCATCCACCATTATATGTAATGCTTGGTCAGAGAGAAAGTTAGCAAGCTGGTTGTTGGAGAAGTCAGACCATACACTGAGAGGCCTTTGTGCCAAACATAATCATATACCTTGGAGATATCACAAAGAACATCTTGAGAATCCATACTTTAATTTTTATGTGAATCCTACACACACAGTCATAAACTTATCATACATTTATGTACCAGGAGTGGGTTAAAGTAAATTAATCTAGTTTCCCTGCTCTACACTAAACAGCCAATTCAGGCTGATGATCTGACACTGGACAATGAAAACTATCTACCACCTAAAATACTGGACTCATTTATAAGCTGAGTGGTTCACAGCTGGGATAAATGCGACTGTTAATATGACTCAGATATGAGTCATATGAGAGATAATATGACTCAGATACAGCACGCTGGAAGAATTTGAGGATGGAGGAGAGTGAATGTTCAATGATTCTAAATGCAAGATTTTACATTTTGAAGTAAAAAGAAAGGATTTTAAAAGATGATAGGAAAGAATTCAACAAGGGCTGTGGTCCATGAAAGTTGAGTAAGAGCACAGCAAGCAAATAAATGACAAGTATTGTTACAAGATTTGCTTGTAGCGAGAGGTGAGTGAATGCAATGTGGACAGTAAATGTACCGATGGAAAATGAATCCATGGCGAGGTATGACAAGCACTTGTGTGACATGGTTTATAATAACAATAAAAAAATTGTAGCTTAAAAATTTAGTCATTCATTTCATATCAAATGAAAGTTCTGAATAAGATATTTAAACACAGTGCATTATATAATTATTCAGATGTTAATGATAAATACCGAAATCTCTTCTCCTAGCAGTAAATCTCAACACACATATGTATGTATGTGTGTATGTGGGTGGGTGAGTGTGTACAGTGTACATACTGGGAGGGGGGTGCAAAAGTAGGTCTACAGTAGGTATAAATTTTGAAGTTTAGTATGCATAATATCAAATTAGCAAAGTTAATTATTCATTATTTTTCAGATATTTTCGTAACATTACTCCATTACCCCATTAATCACGATGTAAGATAATTCAGTTAGACAGAAGAAGAAAAAAAAGCTGTTTCTTTAGAAAACTAAGATTCAAATTTTAGATTGTTTAGCAGCTGGAAAAAGTTCAAAATCCTTAGGGAAATAATTTGGATTGAATGAATCTACTGTGAAAATGATTAAGAAAAATGAAGAGGCCATTAGAAAATCTGTTCTTCATGGAACAAAATTAGGTGCCAAGTCATCATCGTATATGAGAGACATCATAAAACTAAAGATGGAAATGGCCCTAGTGATGTGGATAGAAGATTGCTCACAAAAAGGAATACCTTTAGATGGAAATGTCAAACAGAAAGCATTACGGTTATACAAACAGATTCAGGAAAAGGAGCCAATAACATGAAACAATTGTGATTTTTCTGTAAGTAGAAGTTGGCTTACAAAATTTTTCTAAAGATACGCACTTCATATTGTAAAAATAAAAGGAGAAGCCTCATCTACAGATGAGCTACCAACTAGGGAATTTCTTTCAAAACTGTCCAAAATTATTGAAAATAGTGGATATACTCCTGATCAAGTTTGGAATGAAGATGAGACCATTCTTTTTATGGAAAAAAAAATGCCAAGTAGAATTAATATAGTGAAATCACAAAAAGTGTTGGCGGCTTTAAAGTAGCTAAGGATCGTGTGTCTATTATTTTGCAGCAATGCTTCAGGAGATCTATATTAAAACCTTTACTCATTAATCGATCCCTAAGGCTGCGGACAATGAAAGGTACAGATTTTAACACATTACCACTGCACTGGCAGACAAACAAAAAAGGTTGGGTTACAAAAGAAAATTTTAATGAATGGTTTCATCATTGTTTTGTTCAAGAAGTTAAAACGCTATTTGATGGGAAAAAAAATCTGAACTTCAAAGTTTTATTGCTTATACACAATGTGCCTGGCCATCCTGTTTTAGAACACCCGAAAGTGGAATTTTTTTTCTGCCTCCTAATACAACCACTAGACTAGGGTGCAATTGCTACCTTCAAAACTTACTACATACAAAGAACATTCCAATACATTTTGGATAAACTAGATAAGTTACTGACAGTAATTGATGTGCAGAAGAAATTTTCTGTTTTGTATTGCATAAAACTTGCTAAGCTGGCATTATCAGAATTGAAACCATCAACTTTAAATGCATGCTGGAAAGCTACTTCGCCAGAATGTCTGAAAAAGAAAAACCTGTACCTTTGCATACAACCGAGCATCTCAATATCATCAGATTAGCACTTGCAGTTGGTGGAGAAGGATTTGATGATTTTTCGTCTGCAGATATTGGAGAAATGATGGTTGTTAGTGATGCCGTTAGTGATAACAAAATAACAGAAGCTGTCCTTAAGAATCTCAACGAAAAGAAAAAAATGATGATGATGAAAAGATTCCACTCACTGCAGGATTAAACAGTGAAGGGGTTCAAATGCTGAGTAAATTGCAAAGTAATTTTCTTACACATGATCCATATACTAAACAAGCTGAACGGTTTCAACGTGAATTGAAGTCATGTATAGCGAGATATGAAGAATTATACAAAGATCTAGTCAAAACAGGATCTCAACAATTGATTACAGAGTTAGTGTTAAAAAAATAAACCTTCAGGATTATTGGAAATTAGTGCTAATTTAGTTCCTTTTACTGGTGAAACATTTTCACCATTACAGTATGAACAGGATGGCCAAAATGTTTCAAGTGATGGAAGGGATTTAATTTCAGTCTCAGACAAAAGAATGCAGCTACTGTCAGAAAGTGATAGCGAATAAAATGTAACCAATAAGTACATGTGTAAGTATTTGGACATTTTTCAATGTGTGTTTTATTAGTGACATACTATTTTCATTAAGAAAGATACATATGTATATACTTTAAATAAGTATTTAAAATAAAAAAATATCCCATCAAAATTAAATAGAGTTTTATTCAATGATTTTAATGTTTTGTTTGAAAAGAACTTATTGTTTGTATCAGATTTTCACATCTGGAATCATTCTTCTATTTTTTCATAGGCACTGTATTCTTTTTTACATGTTTTTTTCTGGAACCAATCTACTACGTAAAGGGAGAATTGGATGTGTGTGTGCACACACACACATGCATATATCTACTCTATACTATAAAATGATAAGCTGAAATTGGAAACGGATGTGATGTCAGCTTGAAATGGATGTAGGCTGTAACGTTTTTGTGTAATGTTTTTGTCAAGTTATTTGAAACATTTTGAAACTCAGGGACTACCCTGAGTGTCGAGTCTTCAAAATTCGAGTCATCGGAATTCAAGAACCGGCCTACCAGTCCGGAACATGTGTGTGTGTGGGGGGGGCACCATAGGCAGATCGCCCCTTTTGAAGACTCGACAACACTCAGGGGCTACCCTGAGTGTCGAGTCATCAGAATTCAAGGAAAACCGGCCTACCAGTCCGGAACACGAGGGATTGGGCGCTGTGGGCGTCAGGGTGCAGAGCCCTTTAGTATACACATAAATATACATACATATGTATATATATGTGTGTGTATATACATGTATACACACATGTGTGTGTGTGTGTATGTTCATATGTGTGTTTATGTGTATACACACACACACATACATGGGGTGCTTAAGGGTCAAAGTTATTTAACTGAGAGGAGACGTCCACATAGCCTTTAAAGCAATGCGGAGTACCGACCAGGGCTTCTGACCTAATGTCCAATCCGCACCTTCTCGTGGTTCACCCTGTTAGGTGCATCACGTTAGATGCACCTGGATACTGAATGGATGAGAATGGCCTAGATAAATTTGGGATTTAGGCTGAACAAACTGTATTCTTATTGGCTTAAAACAAAATTTGAAACCCAATTTTCCAATATATGTTATGGGAAATCAATTAACCCGTTCTCAGATTCAAAAATTAAAAAACTATTCTCAACTAAATGAAGAAAATGCAAAGAAATGGAGGAGTGAGAGAGAGCATTTTTATACTAAATATGCATTTTGTATATTATTACATTAATTTTTATTTATGAAATCTTTGGTTTTACATGAGTATGAAAATCATCTTCTATTAAATTGTAAAAAAAAAAAAAATCAATTTTCTTGTGGCTAGTTTTGTGGTTCAGGAGGTTGATTTGTTCTCATCAGTTACTTCTTTTTGTCTCTTAAGTGAGGGAGGTTTAAATAACCTATTGAACATTGACTGAATCTGTCATTTCCTTACCACCCTTCTAAAGTGATTAATGACATTGTCATTGAAGATATTGGTGGCTCTAGAAACAACACCTTGATTGGTTGCCACTTGTTAACCAATTCTTGCAATTGCAGTGCTGCAAGATTTTTTTTTATGTCATTTGTTGGAATTGCTCCATTTTGTTACTGTCTTCTTCGTCCTCTGAAGACATTTGCTTTTCCTCCTCATCCCTTTCTTTTTCCTACTCTCTTCTTAACTCCTGTAGCACTTCAGTGGTCAGCTCAACGTTATGCTCCTCTATATCGGCTTCATAAACATCCAAATTCATGGTCTTGCCCAGGGAGACAACTGTATCTACAATGTCAATTTCGCTTTCAGGTCCTTCTAGTGCAGTTCCTCAGACACAGTCAGGCCATAACTTATTCCAGGCTGATTTGAGAGTTCTCACAGAAATATCTTCCCATGCCTAATAAGATGCAAACAATGAAGAATATTGAAGTGATTCTTCCAGAATTCCCTGAGGGTTAATTCTGTGTCGGTGATAACTTCGAAACATCTTTGGAAGAGAGCTTTGGTATAAAGCTTTTTGAAGTTGGAAATAACATATCGATCCATTGGTTGCAGGAGTGGTGTGGTATTGGGAGGCAAGAACTTAATTTTAATCAAATTAAACTCTTCATCCAAATGTGGTGGATGTGCTGGAGCATTGTCCAATATAAGAACTTTCTCAGGTAGACCCTTTTCTTGTAGATACCATTTCACTGTGAGAGCAAAGACCTCTGTCATCCACTCACAGAACAATTGCCTAGTTACCCAGGCTCTGCTGTTACCTATCCACATAACACTGAGTTTGTGCCTGTTAACTTTCTGCTTTTTAAAGACTCGAGGATTTTCAGAGTAGTAAATAAACAGAGGTTTTATCTTCAGGTCACCACTGGCATTGGCACAAAAAAGTAAAGTTAGTCTGCCTTTCCTTGGCGTGTGTTCTTACAATGTCATTTCCTTCTTAGTGATGAACATTCTCTTAAGCATTTTCTTCCAGAAAAGTCCAGTTTCATTACAGTCGAAAACTAGTTCTGGTCTGTAACATTCTGACTCCATCAGTTTCCGAAATTCCTTCACGAACCTTTAAGCGGCTTCTTTGTCAGCACTAGCATCTTCTCCATGTCTAACAACACTATGAATACTGGTTCTATTCTTGAATTTCTCAAACCATCCTTTGAAATTTAAACTCTTCACCGATGTCTTTGTTACTGCTAGTGGATGGCAAGTACCTCGAAAGATCTTTGTAAATAGTTTGAGTTTATAAACAGATCGTGTTTTGAGATACACTATATCCTTTCAGTTGCATGTCATTAATCCAGAAGAGTAGTAAAGTTTCCATTTCTTCAATAACTTTATTTCTTTGAGATGACACAGATACTCCTTTGGCCCCATCCAGTTCCTTATAAAAATCTGCTTTCTTGACAATTGTAGCTATGGTGGATTTGGACAAGTCATACTGCATGCACAGATCACTTTGACTGACTCCTTTCTCATATTTTTCCATGATCTCTTTCTTAATTTCTATTCCGATTTTCTTCCTCTCTTCTTTCTTAGTGTTTCTTTGGCCCTATGTTGAAAATAATACACTGATCAGTGAAATAACGCTTATCTGGTAGATATTCAGAAAATAAATGTGAACCT
Organism: Typopeltis vanoorti; assembly: GCF_054136105.1. Taxonomy (NCBI): domain Eukaryota; kingdom Metazoa; phylum Arthropoda; class Arachnida; order Uropygi; family Thelyphonidae; genus Typopeltis; species Typopeltis vanoorti. Next base: position 105,968,281 of record NC_143564.1, on the reverse strand, counting down.
ACAATAAACACGTCACATATAAAAAGAAATACATACAGTACACATAATAAATACAAACCTAAAAAAATCTTCACAAAGTGTATTGTTTGTTTACACAAATACCGAAATAGATACATAAGAAAGCAAATACGTGCAGCGTTCATTCTATTTCAGATAAATACGACATAGTACCAACAATCGTTACACTAGACACGGGTCAGTGGGTGCTCAGCTAAACGTGCATACATATATCCTGGTCTGTACTCTGCATTAAGCCTGTTTCTAGTACTGGGGCAAAAAGATAAAAAAAAAAAAAGTATAATGTAAAACAGGCTTTGGTTCATTTGAAAAGAAAAGCATCACAATTTGTATCTCGCGTCTGGATTCGTATCTAGAGATCAAAATGGGATATGAAGAAAGTTTGAATCTCGAAAAGTTCGTATGTCGAGTAGTTCGTAAGTCAAGGTACCACTGTAATGGGAAATACCAGTTGAATTTCTGCTCAGGACATGGAGTGTTTATTACTAACACAATGTTCCAACATAAAAATGTTCATAATTTCACATGGAGAGAAGAGGAAAGGAATAAGAAAAGTCTCATTGATTATGTTTTTGTTGATAGTGATGTTTTCTCTCTACAGAGGATTTGAAATTGGAAGAGATCACCATTTAGTCTTGAGCAGGATAAAATTGAATTTCATATTGAAAAGAAGAACATGCAAAAAAAGTTTTAAAGTGAATAAAAGTTGAGCTGCTCTCAGATTTGAACTGTAGAATAAAATACACAAATGTTATTCAAGAAAAAATGAAAGAGTTTGAGAACAGCAACCCAACCTTGGAGATTTAGTAGCAGTCCTGAAGAAAACACTGGTTGACTCAGCCAGAGGGGTATGTGGTGAAGTTTTCTGCAAGGATATTAAATCAGCACTCCATGGTGGACACAGGAAGTTAAAGAGGCAGTGAAGGAAAAGAAGAGAGAATATCAAAAGTTCCTGGCAAATAAGTCAGCTTGTGCTCTTAGAGAATACAGAGACAAAAGCAAGAAAGCTCAACACTGTCTAAAACTGGCTAAGCAAAAGTCATGGGAGGACTTTGGTAAGAACACAGAAAATAAATATCAAGAAGGTGGCAAGATATTCTGGAGGTTGTTGAAGAAGATCAGAAATGGAGGAAAGAGTGCTGTAAAAGGAATTAGAGATGATGAAAACAGGAGAAAAAGATATACTTGAAGAATGGAGTAAATGCTTCAAAAAATTACTAAATGAAACAAGCAGTAATGAGAGCACAGTGGTAAAAAAACACTGACCAGGCATACAGGCAAGAATACATATCCATACTAAGTAGCCATTAAAAGCCTGAAATGTGGAAAGGCAGCAGGAGTAGATGATATTCAACCAGAAATGCTCAAGTATGGAGGTATAAAAGTCTTACAGTGGCTGCACTGCATATTTCAGATGGCCTGGACAGAGGGACGATTTCCAGATGATTGGAGCAAAGCTCTCATAGTATCCATATAGAAAAAGGGATATAAATCTGAATGTGATAACTAATATTTAAGGAATTGACAGCGTATACTAGAAATATAGATTAAATAAACTTTAATATATACTTTCTGATATTTCGGCGAACGTCACGTTGCCATCTTCTTGGGAACTTACTACAAAGACACGTGCACACAAGTACTAATAACAGCAAATGAGACTGAAGCTAGGAAGCTAGCGTTTCCTAAAGTCCTGATGGTGCCCCCTGGTGGGCTATATTGGTTCTTGGCCTTTGGGCTGAAGTTCTTCTGATAAAAGTTTCCCAAATTTGGGGCAGTTTCATGCATCCAAATTTGTTGAGGTTTGGCATGTTCCTAAGGGCCGAGGCTGATTCCATGAATAGTCTTTCATAATTGAACTTGCTGCAGTGTATTACTGTGGCTTTCTTCCATCTTATTCTGTGGCGAGTATCCAGAGCGTGGTCTGCAAGCCCAGAGTGGCTGTACTGGTAAAATCGGATGTAATCCTTGTGTTCTGAGATTCTGATATTTGCTGTCCTGCCTGTTTGGCCAAAGTAGGACAGTTTACAGCTGCAAGGGACCTGGTATACACCAGGTAGGTCTAGGGGAAGTGGTTGGTCTTTGGTGGAGCGGATAAGGGATGCCAGTTTTCTATGTGGTCTGTAACAAGTGGTCAAGTCATGTTTTTTTAGGATTTTATTGATTTTTTCCGAGGTGCCTCTGATGTAGGGAATAGTGATAGATTTAGAGTAATCTTTTTTGTGAAGGGGAGGGGGTGGTGGGTTGTGGATAACTGGGTTAAGTATTTTTTGGATTTTTTGGAGGGGGTAGCCGTTGGCTGAGAAAGTATCACGGATGTGATTTAGTTCAGTGGTTAGGGCTTGATCTTTAGAACAGATTATTTTTGCCCTGTTGAATAATGTTTTAATAACTCCATATTGTTGTGAGGGGGGGGGGATTGTTGGTGAATGTATCTGCCTGTATGGGTGGGTTTTCTATAAACTGAGAAAACCAAGGTTCCATCAGGTTGGCGGGTGACTAGTGTGTCTAGGAAGGGGAGGTTATTGTTTTCCTCTTTTTCCAAGGTGAATTTGATTCTAGGGTGTTGGTTGTTCAAGTGTGTTAGGAAGGAGAGGAGTGAATCCGGGCCATGTGGCCAAATAGCGAAAACATCATCAACGTAGCGAAGCCATATGGTAGGTTTTTGTGGGGCTGAGTTTAAGGCTTTCTCTTCAAACGTCTCCATGAAGAAGTTGGCCAAGGGTGGGGAAAGTGGTGAACCCATGGCTGTCCCCTCTATCTGTTTGTAGAATTTTTCCTGCCAAACGAAATAGCCTGAGTTCATTGTAAACTGAAATAGGGCTGAGATATCGGGAGGAAATTTAGCTTGGATTAGCTCTAAGGTTTCTTTGAGGGGGACATTCGTGAATAGGGAGGAGACATCAAAACTGACCATTATGTCATTATGTTGGAGTGTAAGGTTTTCTATACTGGCTTTGAAGTGGGCTGAGTTTTTTATGTGTGATGGTGTATTGCCAGTATAGTGTGAGAGCGCTTTGGCTAAATGCTTCGCTAGTTTGTAAGTGGGGGAATCAATGCCATCCACTATGGGACGTAATGGCACATTTTCTTTGTGTATTTTTGGGAGCCCATATATGCGGGGGGGTCTAGAGTTATAGGGTTTTAGTCTGTTGGTAATCTCCACAGGCCAAGAAGTGACCTTCTTAAGGAGCCTATGGAGTTTTCTAATTTGTGAGTTGGTGGGATTGTAATCAATGGGGAGGTAAGGGAACGATCTAATAATAAAGCCTTGAGCTTACCTGTGTAATCTTTAAGATTAAGTAGCACAGTGGCGTTTCCCTTATCTGCTTTGGTGATCACTATTTTTTTGTTTCTTTTCAATTCTTGTAGTGCCTTGTATTCACTACTGGATATGTTGGATTTTGGAGGTTTTGCTTTGTTGAGAACACAGGCTACATCCAATCTGATATCGTTGGCGATGTGGTTAGGCAGTTGGCGAATCCCGCGTTCAATTTGAATCATTAATTCCTCGACCGGTACTTTCCTAGGAGCAATGGCGAAGTTGTGACCACGTGACAGAGCGTGGAGTGCTTCTGGCTTTAAGGTAGCTGACGATAGGTTAACAACAGTGTTGATTTGTAGTTTGGGCGCCGAGTTCTTTGTTAATTTATCAAACTTGTTGATATGTCGGCTTCGTACTCGTTCAAATTCTTTTTTAGCTGCCGTACACGAGACGTCATGTAGTACCGACCAAAGCTCATGATTCAGCGTAAGCGAAAGCTCATTTTCTAGCGTTGATATAGCACTGTTTATGTCGGCTAGGGAACCGCGTGTGGCGGTAATTTGCTCCCAAAGTAATGCCTGGCTAGCGTGGTTGTAAATATGGAGAGCTTTCTGTGAGATGAAGTGGTGTGTAAATTTGACACAGTTCGGGATGACATGATTATCCCGGCAGCGTTTTAGGAATGCCAGACGGTTAAGTTGTCTGGATAATTTCAGCTTCAGTTTGCCGTAATGGCGGGCCTTGCGTGCGAAGAGATCTCCGTGGATGATCATTATTCTTGTTGAGAGGCTTATACGCTGGTTAAACATGATAACTAATATTTAAGGAATTGACAGCGTATACTAGAAATATAGATTAAATAAACTTTAATATATACTTTCCGATATTTCGGCCAAACCTCAACAAATTTGGATGCATGAAACTGCCCCAAATTTGGGAAACTTTTATCAGAAGAACTTCAGCCCAAAGGCCAAGAACTACCAATATAGCCCGCAGGGGGGCACCATCAGGACTTTAGGAAACGCTAGCTTCCTAGCTTCAGTCTCATTTGCTGTTATTAGTACTTGTGTGCACGTGTCTTTGTAGTAAGTTCCCAAGAAGATGGCAACGTGACGTTCGCCAAAATATCGGAAAGTATATATTAAAGTTTATTTAATCTATATTTCTAGTATACACTATCAATTCCTTAAATATTAGTTATCATGTTTAACCAGCGTATAAGCCTCTCAACAAGAATAAATCTGAATGCAAGAATTACAGAATGTTCCTGGTAAGATATATGCAAGTATACTTGAGAAACGGTTCAAAAGGATTGTGGAAGAGAAGCTTGGAAGATAGTTGACAAATCATCAGAACATAACAAAGAGCTGTATTTAATTTTTGAAGAACTGGAAAAGGCACATGACAAGGTGTCTAGAGAGAAGTTATTCAAAACACTACAATTATATGGTGTCGATGGGGGCATTGTATCAAGCAATACTTATTCTTTATTTGATTTGTATGTCAGCAGTTAGAATTGAAGGAAGTACAGGAAGATGGTTTCATGTTAAATCTGGTGTCAGATAAGGATGTACATTATCCCCTCCATTATACATTATCTATATGGATCACATTATGAAGGAAAGTGGTATTAAACCTGATATCAAAATTGGAGATATTAATCTCAGCTCTTTGCTTTATGCAGATGATGTTATACTTCTAAATAAATCTGCTACAAGTCTGCAAAATTCCCCGACTAAATTGAATAACTGTTCTAATAGATATGGCATGAAGGTCAGCATTAAAAACACTAAGACAATGAAAATAGGCAGAAATATTGAAAATATTATTATTATTTGACACATACAGACAGTCTAAGGACTCATCGAGGCAGGGCACCTGCTCTACAACTGTTTCCACCATTCAATCACCGACTGACCACAACTACACTAATGCCATCTACCGCTGACCACCATCAGTAAATCCACAGACAATCAGAAATATCCATGCCCATGATGTGATTCAGAATCGCAGACTTTTATCTGGAAAGCAGATACACTCTCCACACAGCCAACCAGGGCAGCATGTCAACTGTATTGTGAATGGAGAACCTATAGAACAAGTAAAACGTTTCAGCTACTTAGGCACGATTTTTAGTGAAGATGTTAAATTAAATATGGAAATAGACAACAGAATCAACAAAACTGGTATGGTAGGAAGTCAACTGAATATATTATATGGAATAAGAGAGAAATTAGCCAAAACAATAAATTTAGCTGAACACTGTATACAAGACAGTGTTTGTAGCAATTTTAAATTATGGATCTGAGAGCTGGGTTAAAAGTAAAACACTTGACAAAGACTAGAGACCACAGATATGAGAGTCCTGAGAAAGATTAGGGGGCATCAACAGATGGTATCAATGGCAATATCATATTAAAAACGAGGATATTAGGAAAGAACTTGCCATTGTCAGCATCCAGAATGCATTAGTAGAGCAAATCTCAGGTGGTATGGTCACTTAAACAGAATGGAAGAGAAAACATTAGCAAAACAAGTGTTCTCCACCAGGTTGGCAGTAAAAACACCCAGAGGAAATCCCAGATATAGTTGAATTCATACAGTAAAAAGTGCCTTAGAAGAGAGAAATATGACCTGATAATACTGGGGTCTTGACAGGTAACAGACTGATTTGGAGGAAAATTGCAGAATGGAAGTTAGTAATGGTATAAATTTTTCATGTAGTACTATCATATTCTGTACCTTCAGGGCATATATCAGGAATTTGATGATGATATATATATATATATATATATATATATATATATATATATATATATATATATATATATATATATACACACACACACACACACACACACACACATATATATATAAATATATATATACGAACATATATATATATACTCATATGCATATGCACACACACAAGTATATATATATATATATATATATATATATATACTAGGGGTCTCTGCCCCCTGTGTTCCGGACTGGTAGGCCGGTTCTCTTTGAATTCTGATGACTCGAATTTTGAAAAGTAGAAAAAGGGAGTCCGCGCACCCCCTTTTTCAATGAGCTGGTCGATTGTAAGCTCTGTAGATCAAACTTCTTTGCTAGCTCACAAATTTTCATTCCACCTTCAAAATTCTTAATAATGTTGAGTTTTGTTTCCAAAGTCAATGTTTTTATTTTCTTGCTAGCTGTAGAAGAACTGGACTTGCTTCTTTTGGACGACATCATTATTTTTTATGTGATAAAATTTTTATCAAGAATATAACATTAAACAATCGCAAGGTTTGTAGACTATAAAAATCGTGTATGAATGGAGACTGCAGAAAACACGTCAGTGCTTGTTCACAGCATGTGCGACACTGGCGATTGCAGCCTGCGCCGGAAAGATACGACTAGTGGTGAGGCATGAAGCAGGACGGGAATACATACATAGAAGAAACCTTTTAACTCAGGATTTGCATAAGTCAGGTTGTTAATGTGTATGTGTGTGTGTATATATATATATATATATGTAGAAAGATTTTTACCTTGGGTATATATGTGTTAGATACCAAGCTATTTAAACCTGGTTTTAATCCATTTCCCAAGCAAACAGGCAAGTAAGTAAGTCTGTTTGTTTACTTGGGAAATGGATTAAAACCAGGTTTAAAATAGCTTGGTATCTTTAACATATATATATGATTAGTACTATTAACTCGGGGTTGGAATATGTTCATTTTTCTAAATTAACTGACTTAAAACCCGAGAATTATAACACAATGACATTTATTTGAAAAAACGCAACATGTTTCGTCAAAAATGACTTCATCAGGCGATAAGAACATAGAAAGATATTAAAAGACACTGAAATTAACATTGACACACTCTAAAGCTATACAATTATAAAGCCATAATATTCGACTGTAAATTACAGTTATTATGAGCTTGAACTACAGTCCGAGTTAAAGTTCTATTGTTGTACACCTGTGCGTGTGTGAAATCACGCGATCTCCAGTATCTAATAGTAGAGTTGAAAGAGTCAGGCAAATTATAGCTAAGATTGTTATTCATGTAAAAAGGGTCCAAGGTGATTTCCTTTGATTCGACAATGCGGTGCTCTACCTCATCATGGCAGATGTGTAGGTTTGAAGTTGATGTCCAATTTATTTCATGTTGGTGGCTTTCGTTGTTCGTGTTTATTGAAAACAGGACATTGAAAACAGAGCAGTTGCTCTGGTTCTTTTATAAGCAATGTCGCGCTGGTGCTCTTCGAGACGTAGTAAGATAGATTTCTCTGTCTGCCCATAGTAAGGCTTTTCGCATTCACAAGTGACCTTGTATACACCTGGGAATTGTAGAAGGTTGTGAGGTTGTTTATAGTTGTTGAAGCATGATCTTATTTTTGGCATAGTCGAGAAGCACGTTTTTATGTTAAACTTCTTTAGAATTCTACTCAGCTTTTTGGATAGTGTGCTGATATATGGTAAGACGATATGACCTTTGGAGTCGTCCTGTGTACGTTGCTACGTTGACGGTGGGATAATTCATCATCATCATCATCATCATCATCAAATTCCTGCCATGTACCCTCAAGGGGTGTACAGGATATGACAGTACTACATGAAAAAATTACATCATTACTAATTTCCTATCTACAATTTTCCTCCAAATCAGTCTGTTACTTGTCAAGACTCCAACATTATCAGATCTTATATTTCTATCGTCTAAGAAACTTTGTACCGTATCAATCCACCTATATCTTGGTCTTCCTCTGGGTCGTTTTCCTGCCAAGATTTAGGACACAATTCAAGTAGTTTAAATGAAGTGTTTGAAAGGTATAAAAATGAAATCTTTAAGTATACTAATTTGGAAGAAGAAAGTTCAGAATTATCTCTAGTGTCAGATGATTCTGAAACTAGTGATTCAGAAGATATGCATAATGATTAGATAATTAGATTAGAACTTAAAATATAAAGATTTAGAAATAAATATTAAAAGTTTGTTTAGATGTAGGTTAAATATAAAAAAAATTTTTTTTAAAAAAAAATTTTTTTTTTCACAGAAAAATGAAACTGATGTAAAAATAATCATATTATAAATTCTGAATATTTTTACGTATTAATATTGCTTGTTAGTTTTTGTTTTCATACACGCAGTGTCTGCACTTGTGATGTGCTCGTTATGAAAATATTATGTTAGAAGTAATATGTAAAGAAGTAAAAATATTGAAGTACTTACTTAATTGATTATTTGTATTATTTATAAGAAAGTTTGTTGTGTTTTTAAATGTTGAATTTTGTGTTTATGAAAGACTTTCTTCAGCGCTGGTGGATACAGCGAGTCAGCCATATTTTTACAATGCGTAGTTTTTGACGTTGTTGAAGTGCGCATGCTCCCGGAGTGAACTTGATGTTTGATTGACAGCTGACAAGAAAGCGTTGCGTATCCAAGTTACAGTGGTAAACAAGAGAGCGTTCGGAAAGTTTTTAGAACACTGGCCGAGGAATATTCAAGTTGGGAGGAACTTGATTTTTTGTGTGCGGCAGTCAAAAGGAAATTTCATATTGTATTCCGAAAAAGGAATAGTGGAAATAATATGTTTCAAGAAGGAACAAGTACTGAAGAAAAAGGAAATCTTGAAACTAAGTTTTTATAAACTGGCCGAGGAATATTCAAGTTGGGAGGAACTTGATTTTTTGTGTGCGGCAATTAAAAGGAAATTTCATATTGTATTCCGAAAAAGGAATGGTGGAAATAATATGTTTCAAGAAGGAATAAGTAAAGAAAAGGGAAATCTTGAAACTAAATTTTTATAAACTGGCCAAGATATATTCAAGTAGGAAGGAATTTGATTTTGTTTTGTGTGAGGCAGTAAAAAGGAATTTTAAAGGGATCCTAAAATTGAAGTACAGAACCTTGTAACTTCTGGAAAGAGCCTTAACAGGAAGAGAAAAAGACTATGAACATTTTTTTGTGATTTGTGAAAGAAAAAGTGTTTTGTCTTAAGAGTAAGTTTGTATTTTTTAAATAAGGCCTTGGATCCATTTAATCTGTAGTTGTAGTTATGTATTTTTTACTAGAAGTGTATATATATTGTTTTAAGTTTTATTAAATGTGTTTATTTTGTACTTGGTGTTGAGTCAATGATTAGTTGGATTCTGAAAGAGTGAGTTAAAGTCATTGCACCAATTGGAGTGAACTCTTTGTGCAAATATAATAACATATAGGGACACTCGGAGTCAAAAATAAAAATAATTGTTAGTAAATGAAATATTATTTATAATATACATTATAAATAACTAATGGCGCAGCCTATATAGGATAATTCATTAAATATTAACAATGGCACATATATAGGATAAATTCATTAAATATTAACAATGGCGCAGTCGCCTACAGGATAAAATAAATTCATTATATATTAACAATGGCACAGTCGACTACAGGATAATTGGTTATGACTAAACTATTTTAGAATCCAAAAGGCAAATCTTGACTCAAAAAAAAAAAAAAAAAAAAAAAAAAAAAAAATGGCTACAGAAAATAGTAATATTAGTAGTAAAGTTCCTTCAGTTAATGATGAAGAATTTTTTAGGTTAATAAATCCAACCTTAGTAATACCTTCTTTCTCAGGTGATAGTAGTGAAAGCATAGAAACATTTTTTAGGTATGCAGAAAAAATTAAAGATTTAGGAAATTGGTCAGATTTTCACTTGTTAATTATACTGCGTAATAAATTGTTGGGAAAAGCCAAAACATTCTTAAATACATCTCCTTTACTAAGAGATACTGACAATTATGCAACCTTTAAAAATTTGCTAATATCAGAATTTTCAAATGTAAGAGAATTAGGGCCTAACATTTGGAAGATTCAACAGTGTATCCAAGGTAATAAGGAATCTGTTTCTGAATATTATCATAGATTGTGGACCATTGCTCATGGATTTAATATTTCATCTGAAGAGAAATCCTCTTTAGAATGGTTGCTCTTTAATCAATTTAGGCTTGGCCTCAAGGATAATTTAAAAGAAACAGCGTATAAGAAAAAAGTTAGAAATCTTGAACAATGTTTTGAGCTTGTTAAAGAAAAGGAAGAAAGATTAAGAGATATTTTTCATTCCTCAAGCAATAAGCAAGTAAATTGTTTTCAGCATAATCAAACTCATTCTTCTAGCATTGTGGGTACTGATAAAATGAGAGAAGAAAAGCTTCAAAAGAGTAAAGCTGCAAATAAAAAGAAAAAGTCTAAGGAAACTTCTGTAAATTTTACTAAAGATATTCCAGAATCTGATTCCAGGGTAAAATTACATGATTTGGAAAAATATGAGGAACTGAAAACATTTCTGAGTGAAGAAATAGAAAGACAACAGAGACCCATAGTACAAGGACAGGAACTTCTGTTTAAGATGATGTCGGATTTAACAATATCAAAAAATCTTACAGATAATCAATCTTTTTCTTGTAAATCTGATGACATTAACAGGAATAAAGCATCTCATAGAAGATACATTCCAAAATGTTTTAGATGCAATAAACAGGGTCATTTTGCTAAAGATTGTTATGTTAGAGATAGATCTTGTTTTCAAAATAAGAAATCAGAGAATAAAAGTAAATCTGGAATTGGTTATTATTCCAATATTATACTGGCAAGGACAGAAATGTCAAACTATTCACTAAACATGGGTAAAGCCAAAGACAGCTATAACCATAAAAGAAAGTTTGATGTAGCATTAGCTCCTTATGCTAATGAAAGTAATCCTTTAACAGTATTACAAGGATTTATTGAAGATGTACCTTGTGATATCTTACTTGACACAGGTGCACACAATTCACTCATTTCTTATAGCTTATTTAACAAAATTAAATCTCTAATTCCAAATGATATTTCAGTTTTAAGCAATCCAATTAAGTTAAAAGGAATATTTGAATCTGAAATTTCAGCTTATAAGCAAATCAATGTCTTTATTTCAATTCCTTGTTTTCCATTGAAAGTTTCTCATTCATTAATTGTTCTTCCAGAATCTTCAAATCCAAATGTACAAATAATATTTGGAATTGATTTTCTGAAACGTCATGGGTTTGTGTGTAATTTTGTTGATAATACAGTATCATTGTGTGGAATAGAATGCTGTTTGGATAGGAATTCAGGTGACAGTGGAAAATTAGAGCAGTCTCCTGAAGTTTTTCTAGATACTAGTGATAGTGATCAAGTATTTAATATTGAAACTCTAAAGAATAAGGATCCTAGTATACAAATTTGGGAAAAGGATAAGATTATCCAAGCTCAGAAGGATGATCTCATACTAAAAACTATTTATGAAGCAGTATTGAAAGAGGAAACTCAACTAGATACATTTTTGAATCTGGATAACTTGTATTTAGATAAAGATGGGTTACTCTTGTCTAGAAAAATGGAAGATGGAAAATTGAAGGTGAAAATATTGGCACCAACTGAAATGATTCCTTGGATTATGTATACTTTCCATGATTCTGACTTAGCAGGACACCAAGGGTTTTCTAGAACTTTGGAAAGAATAAAGGATCGTTACATCTGGAAAGGTATGAAGAGTGATATACTCACGTATGTCAAGTCATGCCATAAGTGCCAAATAAGATCCCCTTTTAGAGGAAAAGCTCCTTTACAACCATTTCCAATTCCAACTAGACCATTTCAAGCTGTTGCTATTGATGTAGTAGGTCCTCTACCAATTACTAAAAAAGGAAATAGGTATATTCTAGTAGTCATAGACATGCTAACTAGATTTCCTGAAGCAGTATCAATGAAAGACCAATCTGCAAAAACTATTGCAAGAAAGTTTTTGAATATGATAGTTTGTAGATATGGAACTCCTCAGACCTTACTTTCAGATCAAGGAGCAAATTTCACATCTGAACTATTATTACAGTTATGTAAATTGCTTAATGTTAAGAAGATTTTTACAACACCTTATCATCCGCAATGTAATGGTATGTGTGAAAGACTAAATAGAAACATAAAGCAAATACTTTCAAAGTTGGCAAACACCAAAATGAATGATTGGGATACACATATCTCTCAAACATTATTTGCATGTAGGTCTGCTTTTCATTCTGCTATCAAGGAAAAACCATCTTTTGCATTATATGGTTTTGATCCAGTTTTTCCTAATGAACTTGTTTCAGTTATTCCAAATACAGGATACAGTGATATAAATGAATATTTAGAATTAGTAATAGATAAGTTTTCCACTACTCATAGACTAGTAGGTGAGATAAGTAAATTAAGTGCTCAGAAAACTAGACAATATATAAATCGCTTTAGAAAATATAAATCTTTTGTACCAGGTGATTTAGTATTGTTAGATGATAAATCTAGTATTAAAAGAGTTGGGAAATTAGGAAAGAAAGCTTTAGGTCCATTTAGAATTTTAGACAATTTTTCTCCTGTAAATTTTAGAATTCAAGATGTCAATAATCCTAGTAAAATTTTAAATGTGCATTCTGATAGATTAAAAAGGTACTTTTTGGGAAATAAAAATTTAGTTACTTTAGGTGATAATATGAATAAAATATTGAAGGATGAATGTAGTTTTCCTAATACTAATTGTGAATCTTATTCAAAGTTAAATGATAGAAAAGGAAATAGATCTAATATTCATAATTCAAATATGCAGCGAAAGAAAAAATTAAACTTTGGTAAAGTGAACCAAAATACAAGAAATTTTAGAATTCCCAAGACACACATTTCAGATGATGTACAGTGTAGGAATAATGATAATCAAATTGATTCTAATATTGATGAAAGTATAGCGGAATTTCATAGGTTGATAAATATAGGATTAAATAAGAAAAGGGAAGTTAAAGATACCTCAAATTTAGTTAGTAAGGATAAGGAATCCCAGAAACTTATAGAATCACAAAAACCTGTAGAAACTGATTCTGATAGTGATGATTCTATAGATTTAGGACACAATTCAAGTAGTTTAAATGAAGTGTTTGAAAGGTATAAAAATGAAATCTTTAAGTATACTAATTTGGAAGAAGAAAGTTCAGAATTATCTCTAGTGTCAGATGATTCTGAAACTAGTGATTCAGAAGATATGCATAATGATTAGATAATTAGATTAGAACTTAAAATATAAAGATTTAGAAATAAATATTAAAAGTTTGTTTAGATGTAGGTTAAATATAAAAAAAAATTTTTTTAAAAAAAAATTTTTTTTTTCACAGAAAAATGAAACTGATGTAAAAATAATCATATTATAAATTCTGAATATTTTTACGTATTAATATTGCTTGTTAGTTTTTGTTTTCATACACGCAGTGTCTGCACTTGTGATGTGCTCGTTATGAAAATATTATGTTAGAAGTAATATGTAAAGAAGTAAAAATATTGAAGTACTTACTTAATTGATTATTTGTATTATTTATAAGAAAGTTTGTTGTGTTTTTAAATGTTGAATTTTGTGTTTATGAAAGACTTTCTTCAGCGCTGGTGGATACAGCGAGTCAGCCATATTTTTACAATGCGTAGTTTCTGACGTTGTTGAAGTGCGCATGCTCCCGGAGTGAACTTGATGTTTGATTGACAGCTGACAAGAAAGCGTTGCGTATCCAAGTTACAGTGGTAAACAAGAGAGCGTTCGGAAAGTTTTTAGAACACTGGCCGAGGAATATTCAAGTTGGGAGGAACTTGATTTTTTGTGTGCGGCAGTCAAAAGGAAATTTCATATTGTATTCCGAAAAAGGAATAGTGGAAATAATATGTTTCAAGAAGGAACAAGTACTGAAGAAAAAGGAAATCTTGAAACTAAGTTTTTATAAACTGGCCGAGGAATATTCAAGTTGGGAGGAACTTGATTTTTTGTGTGCGGCAATTAAAAGGAAATTTCATATTGTATTCCGAAAAAGGAATGGTGGAAATAATATGTTTCAAGAAGGAATAAGTAAAGAAAAGGGAAATCTTGAAACTAAATTTTTATAAACTGGCCAAGATATATTCAAGTAGGAAGGAATTTGATTTTGTTTTGTGTGAGGCAGTAAAAAGGAATTTTAAAGGGATCCTAAAATTGAAGTACAGAACCTTGTAACTTCTGGAAAGAGCCTTAACAGGAAGAGAAAAAGACTATGAACATTTTTTTGTGATTTGTGAAAGAAAAAGTGTTTTGTCTTAAGAGTAAGTTTGTATTTTTTAAATAAGGCCTTGGATCCATTTAATCTGTAGTTGTAGTTATGTATTTTTTACTAGAAGTGTATATATATTGTTTTAAGTTTTATTAAATGTGTTTATTTTGTACTTGGTGTTGAGTCAATGATTAGTTGGATTCTGAAAGAGTGAGTTAAAGTCATTGCACCAATTGGAGTGAACTCTTTGTGCAAATATAATAACATATAGGGACACTCGGAGTCAAAAATAAAAATAATTGTTAGTAAATGAAATATTATTTATAATACACATTATAAATAACTAATGGCGCAGCCTATATAGGATAATTCATTAAATATTAACAATGGCACATATATAGGATAAATTCATTAAATATTAACAATGGTACTATGTGTACATATACAATATGTGTATATGTACACATAGTACATATACACATATACTATATATATATATACACATAGTACATATACACATATACTATATATATATATATATATATATACACATAGTACATATACTGCACTGCCTGTAGGATCAGCTAGACTTGCATCATTTGCAGGTGCAAACTTGACTTATTGTCTGTTTGCTTACTTGGGAAATGGAGTAAAACCAGGTTTAAAATTGCTTGGTATTTTTAACATTTATTATACCCAAGGTAAAATATTTTCTACATATACTATATATATATATATATATATATATATATATATATATATATATATATATATATATATATATATATATATATACTATGAACACATATATACACAAACACACACACACACATATATATATATACACACTATGAACACATATATACACAAACATGCACACGTATATACAAAAACACACACACACATATATATACATATATACACAAACACGCATATACAAAGATATACATAAACATATATATATATACACACCCAACCCTTACATATATATATACACATACACACCCACTCAGACACACACACATATATATATATATACACACCCACACACACACACACATATATATATATACACACCCATATATACATACATACATATACACACACACACACAGTGCTTTTTTTCTGGCGGTACGCAACGATACGCAGTACTGGCACCTATTTTCTTAAGCTTAAAAATTTGCGATTAATTGACAGCAAAATGTATTATAAATATTCCAGTAGATGGTGCTGTGCTCACGAATTAAATTTTCAGCTTTGATTACTCATAAGTTGTTACCCTGCTTTCCTGTTTCATAGGTTGGTTGGTATGCAACTGGAAACAGGAAGTTCTGTTCACTTCCGATTGCTTCCAATATCGGTTCTATGTTCACTCTGCAACAGGCAGGTGTCCACATGAGTTTTGAATTAATCTAAGTTAAATCAATGCAATCACTGTTCAAAATGAGTAAAATAAGTAGTACTTTATGCTAATGAGTAAAAAAAGAAAGGCTAAAGAAGCAGAAATTGTGGAATCTACTTGTGATCCTGTAAAACAGAAAACTAGCACCGAAAATACCCTTGGAGAAGAAGGTTCACCAAACCAAGACCGAAGATCCACATGCTCAAAAGGAAGCAGATTCTGATAATGATTGTCCCGAATGTTGGACACTTTTGCAGAAAAATGACTTCTGTGAGAGAAATCAGTGGCGGTATGCCAAGAATAATATGTTGATACCAAAAGCAAGAAGCGATCTAGAGACGATGAGGGTACATCAGAAGATATGTTAAAAGTGTGGAAGTTGCTGTAATAACATCCTGAGGAATTGAATATGTAATGTTGTCTTCAACCAATTGAAGCATTTTATTGTGGTAATCTTCAGAATTGAGTAGAAGATCAAGAATATATCTATAGCCTAAATGACGAGGCATCTCTTACTGACATCAAAAGAAGTTATAAAAAAACATTGAAGAAAATAGGACTGAGAATCAATAGGTTGATGATTTTCATAAAATGTTGTAAATTCAATCAAGTTTTTCCTAATTTCATTTCGTTTCAAGAAACAATTACAACAGAACAGGCTAAAAGAATTTATCGTAAAGCAAAGTTAGATGTTCTCAGTGAAAGAATCTCAGATACAAAACGTTGTCTTGCCCATTTGTTCAACATAAAAAGCTCTTTAACTCAAAAACTTATAGAGGTTATGAATAATGATAATTTTCATGATTTTATCTTTAACAGTGAAGCGCAAGCTACACGGATACAAAATAAGAATAAGCTTAATCTTATCAAGAAGTTTGATACTCTTAAGAGAGTGCAAAACATATCTATTCCTACTAAAGCCTATATTAATCCTGACAAAGTTGTAGTAAACAATTCGTCACATGTTTTAACAGTTGCTGAAAAAGATATTCTAAGCAAAGGTCTAAATTTCATTCCCTCACCTAAGTTTATTCCAAAAGAATCTCTACTTACTAAAATAGAAAAAGCCAGTTCACTTATTCCTAATCATTTGGCAAAACTTCTCCATATTGAATCCATCTTCATTATCAATAATGCTAAATCTCCAAAAGATAATCTTTCTCCTGCAGAAAGACAGGCCTTAAAGAATATTAAAAAGAACAAAAACATCATTATTTTACCTGCAGATAAAGGCAATGCCACAGTCGTCCTCAATTCTGAAGATTACCACAATAAAATGCTTCAATTGCTTGAAGACAACATTATATATTCAATTCTTCAGGATGATCCAACAAGGGAACTACAAAACAGCACAAACAATCTGTTAAAGACTACATTTGAACTTCCTCACAATATGCTGCGCCTTTCTTTACGTTCTCTTCACCCTCTTATTCCATGCATTTATGGAATTCCGAAGATACACAAAGAAAACACCCCTCTTCACCCAATTGTAGAAGGAATTGATGGTCCTACTTATAAGCTTTCGAAACATCTTGCAGAATACCTCAAGTGTTTCTCCAATAAATCTTCATCGTTCATCAAAAACACCACAGACTTCGTTTCTCATTAAAAAATATTTCAATCAGTGAAAACGATATCATAGCAAGTTTTGACATTATCTCATTATTTACTAACGTCCCTAGTGAGGAGGTATTAACATTACTTAAGGACAAATTGTCTAAAAAGATATTTGCTTTACTAAAACATTTTATTCAATCTGGCTACTTCAGATATAGGAATTCCATTTAACAACAAAACTAAGGCCTAGCAATGGGGAACTCTTTATTCCCAGTTTTAGCAAACATTTTCGTGGAAGATTTTGAAACAAAAGCCATATCATCCTTCTCATTTAAGTTGAAACTTTGGAGACGTTATGTTGACAACATTTTCATTATATGGAGTCACAGACACACACACATCTCTCATGGATTTTCTTCAACATCTTAACAACCAGCACCCTAATATAAAATTCACTGCCGAACTAGAACGAAATAACTGCCTTCCTTTCCTGGATGTAATTCTTACACGATGCTCTGATAGATTTAAAATCTCTATATACCGAAAACCAACTCATGCTAACAGATATCTGCACTGTCAATCTCATCACTTTCCACCACAAAAGCTGGGAACTATTTCTACCTTAGGACACAGAGCACGATCTCCTTTAAATGAACCAGATGAACTCCAAAAAGAAATTGAACAACTTTCTCTTATCTTTAAACAAAACAGATATCCTGAAAAAACAATTAAAAAATTTCTTCTGGATCCTCCTAGGCAGCGTACTACAGAAACTACTGATTTTAAAGGTAGCATCTCAATACCTTACATTAGTTCAGTCTCCAATAAATTGGCTAAAGTCCTTAAAAAATACAACATCAGGACATTTTTCACTACACTCCCTAAAGTCCGTTCTCTTATAAGCCATCCGAAGCCTATTCATCATAACCTGAAATATCCAGGTTTTTACAAGTTATGGTGCTACCGTAATATTCCTCATTTTGGACAGACTAACAAATCTGTTGAATTGCATATTGAGGAGCATAAGAGAGACATCTCTTATGAAAGATTACATGCATCTGCGCTATCCAGTCATGTTCTTTTCTCTAATAACCCTCATGACAATCTACAGAGTCACTCAGTTTGCTGGGATAAATCCGAAAACATTTTTCGCTGTAGTGAAAGGAAATTTGAAAGGAAAATCGTGGAGTCCAGAGAAATCCTCCTTAATCCTGAACATTTGAACAGCAATTTGAGTTATAACATCCCTGATAGCAATACTGCAGAGGTTCAATACTGACGCTCACGAGAACCTGCAAGCACGCATACAAAAAACAATAGCACATTAGATAGGACGACTTGAAAAATACAACCTTTTTGTGTCAATTATGAATTGCATTTTTTGCCTGTAATTCTCAGTTTTTTGTAACTTCAATTTTTTATTACTGTGTTCTACCTTTAGTGGATACCTGAAGAAGGCTGAAACTAGTTGTATCATTATCATTAAAATTTAATATTTTATCTCGGTTTAAAGTCATTTAAAATTTAAATACAAACTTATTTATTAATTACTGACTATTTACGAAAAACAAACTACATTAGAGCCTACCAGTTTCGCCAGCAAACTGTCTGGCTTTTTCAAGGTGTTTACGGAGACATAAAAACTAGTAAATGCAAATTGAAAGGAACAAAAACGTTGTAAAACAACTAGTAGCTAAGGTTACAGAGAGGACTTATTGTTCTTATTCATT
Source organism: Typopeltis vanoorti (assembly GCF_054136105.1). Classification (NCBI taxonomy): domain Eukaryota; kingdom Metazoa; phylum Arthropoda; class Arachnida; order Uropygi; family Thelyphonidae; genus Typopeltis; species Typopeltis vanoorti. Next base: position 105,949,212 of record NC_143564.1, on the reverse strand, counting down.
ATCACGCATGCGTGTTTGTTGTAAACATGTAATGTGATTACTGGCTAGCTGTAGTTCAGATTGATTTAGAGAGAGGATCAGGTTTTTCCACGAACTGTTTAGGATTGCACCCTGATTTCTGTTGAGGTTTCCACATGTTATTAACACTATTGTGGCTTCCTCGAATAAATGATGTCTGTAGTCGTCATCCAGATATGGCATGGAGCTGTTTTACCACTCTATCATGTGGTTAGATGTACAGAAATGATGTGCTAAACTGGAAGAGATACTTCTGTTGTGGTTTACATCAACAACATGTTCTTTTTGTCTGATTTCTAAAATCCGTGAAGTTCGTCTGATGTAGACAAGACCACAGGAGCAAGGAATGTAATATACTCCTGGATATTTGTAGAAAGGCACCTTATCTTTCGGGGATCCTAAAACTTGTCTAATGCTGGTGGTTGGTTTGAAGACCACTCTGATGTTGTAGGCTCTTTGTATTCTGGCTATTTGATAAGAAATCGACTTGATGAAAGAGATCACTACAGTAGAAATGAGCTGGGAGCGTGATTCTTCTTGTTTGGGGTTGTCACCGTATAGATATTTTTTTAAGATGTTTTGAGGATATCCATTTTGTGATAATGTATTGGCTATTAGTGAGAGTTCAGTCTGTGTATCCTCCTCTTCTGATATAAACTTTCTGGCCCTATATTTCAAAATGTGGATAATGCTCAGTTTGTGTGTCGTGTGATGGTTTGAAGTATAATGAAGATATCTTCCAGTATCTGTGGGCTTTCTGTAAAATCATTTAAAATTTATTCTTTAAAATGTATCATTACAGCCAAGTAGAAGAGCAAGAATACACACACACACATATATATATATATATATACAATACACATACATATATAAACACATATACCATACACACACACACACACACATATATATATATATCATGCACACGCATATACATACATATATATATCATGCACACGCATATACATACATATATATATCATGCACACGCATATACATACATATATATCATGCACACACACATATACATACATATATATCATGCACACACACATATACATACATATATATCATGCACACACACATATACATACATATATATCATGCACACACACATATACATACATATATATCATGCACACACACATATACATATATATATCATATACACCCATATACATATATATCATACACACCCACATATGTATATATATACATATAAACACCCACCCACACATATATATACATATATGCATACCCACATATACATGCATACATAAACACACATACACATATATATATATGTGTGTGTGTGTGTGTGTGCGTGCGTATACATGACTGAATGCTCGCTCTCCTAGAAAGTAAGAAGTATTTTGAAAAAAATTTAATATAAAAATGTGCATTTCCACTCTTCCTAAACTCAGATCAATTCAAAGACAACCAAAACAGGCTCACAACCATCTTCAGTTTCTAGGTGTATATAAAATCATGTGTAACTGTGGGAAGACATATTATGGCAAAACTGAGAAGTCCATCCTCCTGCATCTCGAAGAACATCAGAGAGACATCGCTTATAGTAGAACCAGAGCAACCGCACTCTCAAGTCATGTCATGTTCTCACTGAACTTCAGATAATGAAGGCAGCCAACATGAAAGACTGGAATACAGCAACAAACATTCATATATGCCACGATGAAGTAGAATGCCGCACAGTTGAATCCAAAGAAATTATCCTAGACAATTCTCACATAAACAGTAACCTTGATTATAGTTTGGCAGACTCATATAGCTCTGCAATCGGATACCGGTGCTCTTGTGAAGTCACATGCTTGCATATGCCTAACAATAGAACTTTAGCCCAGACTGTAGCATCAGTTAAAACTTAATTCCAATTCATAGTCTGTTATTGTAGTGGTACAATGTTTCTTTATGATTATAGTTTGGCAGACTCACATAGCTCTGCAATCGGATACCGGCGCTCTTGTGAAGTCACATGCTTGCATATGCCTAACAATAGAACTTTAGCCCAGACTGTAGCATCAGTTAAAACTTAATTCCAATTCATAGTCTGTTATTGTAGTGGTACAATGTTTCTTTATGGTGTTTTTTATGTTTGATTTTAATGTTCTTACGCCTGAAGAAGTCGGCATTCCGAAGAAACGTGTTGTGCCGACTTCTTCAGGCGTAAGAACATTAAAATCAAACATAAAAAACACCATAAAGAAACACTGTACCACTACAATAACAGAATTAATTTGTTTTTCGAATTCTTGGAATACACATATTCATACATACATATACACATATTCATACATATCTATATATTTTTATAAAAAGATTGAATGACTAGAACCGCGAGAAATGAAAACAAAGTTTATTAGTACTACACAACTAGTTTCAGCTTGTATCAACCTTCTTCAGGTGCACATTAAAAAAGAAGAAATAACCAGTAAAAAACATGGAGGAAATAACTGTAAACACGGAAAATTAGTGTATATATATTTCAACGTTGAAGTCTGTCTGCGCATTCAAAATTGTTCCCTCGTTGGCTTCATTGTTGGGCGTATGCATGGGTATACCATCTCGTGAATGCCAGTATTTCACCACAGCACAATGACAGTCTGAAAGGTTGTACCTCGGGTTGTTGTTGAGATGTAGGGGATCGAGAATGATTTCCTTTGATTCTATTATCTTCTTTCTAATTCATCATGGCAATGGAAAATGTTATTAGACTTGTCCCACAGGACTGTATGGCTAGGGTTTTCTTCATTACAATTGACTGAGAATAGAACAGGACTAGACAAAACACTGGCTCGAGTTCTCTTCTAAGTGACGTCTCTCTTGTACTCCTCAATGCGTAACTCGATTGACTTCTCTGTTTGGCCAAAATAAGGTACGTTACAGTTGCACCAGATCTGGTAACACCAGGATATTTAAGATTATGATATCTAGATTTTGGATGTATGTTTCTAGGGAGAGGATTTTAATAAAAGGGGTAAATAAATTTCTTATGTTGTATTTTCTAAGAACCTTGGCTAATTTGGGCGAGACAGAGCTTATGTATGGAATAGAAATATTATCTATTACACTATTGGTCTCTTCATTATGGTGACTGAGAGGATTAAATAGGAATTTATCAGTAGGTTTTTGAGAATAACCATTTAGTTGAAAAGTAGACTTGAGAAAATTGAATTCTTTATTAATTTACTTTTCAACTAAATGGTTATTCTCAAAAAACTACTCATAAATTCCTATTTAATCCTCCCAGTCGCCATAATGAAGAGACCAATAGTGTAAAAGGGTGTGCACTTCCATCCCCAAACGTGAGGGGATGGTAGTACACACCAAAACCACTAATGTTAGTAATAAAATATGCGGCCGCAAACGCAGCCCGGTGGTAGGGAGCACGGCTTAAAAGTGCTGGATCGGCCAAACCCCAGCATCGACCGGACACAAGATGGAGCAGTTTATGAACGTAGAAAAAGTCGATATGCACCTGATGTATGCCGGAGCCGAGGGCAATGGTAGAGAGGCACAAAGACTACCGTGAGCGATATCCTATGCGCCTGATCATAAAATGTTTGCGCGACTGCACCATCAGCTGTGTGAGGCAGGCAACTTCCACGTCACTCGACATGATGCCAGACAAGCACAGACAGTCAGAACATCGGCTATGAGCGAGGACATCTTGTGTATGGTGACAGATAACCCAGGTACAAGCACGCAATCCACCGTGCAGAGTCTGGGTGTGCATCGGAACAGTGTCTGGTGAGTACTGCATGAAGGACTACACCCCCTATCACTTGCAGCGAGTGCAGGCATTGACAGCTGTTGATTATCCCATGCACATGGATTTCGCCCAGTGGTTCCTGCAACTAAGTGTCGCACAGCCCAATTTTTCTGCTCATGTACTCTTTACGGATGAATCAACTTTCTCACGTGAAGGCATAGTCAATGTCCATAATGTGCATTTGTGGGCAGCCCAGAAACACCATTGTACATATCCACAGTCGAACCAGCAATGGTTCGCCATCAATGTCTGGGCGGGGATCGTGCATGACTACTTAATTAGAGGCTATTAATGCCACATTTGGATCGGGTGCGGTGGTCCCATCCCATCCCATCCCATGCTCCCCCCCGATCACCCGATCTTTCATGTCTCGATTTCTTAACGTGGGGATATTCGAAGAGTCTCAACTACAAAGCAGGAAATTATGACCGACTGAGGAGTATACCGAGTTCAGTGGAATGGGATCGGTTGCTGGATGGATCGAATATTGACAGTGCATGGGAAACATTTAAAATATACTTAAATGATGCAATATCAGAATGTGTCCTAAGAGTTTGAAGAATAAATAGAGTAGGATTCAAATGTGCAGTCTTATTAAGCAAGAGATTCGTAAGAAAAGGACAATGCAGAAGGAATACCATTTGCATAAGGATGATGCCCATTATGAACGTTATAAGCAGCAGGCTAGAGTACTCACAACTGTTGCATGGAAAGCAAAGTCTGAGTATGAAAAGAAACTGGCTCTGCATTGCTAAATTCTATCACATAGACCCACAAGAATTCTATCAATATGCTGCAAGTAAAAGAAAGAATGAATATCAAATAATAACTCTTCTAAATCAAGAAGAGTCTGTTCAGTTAATGAGTGCCCATTTCATTAAAAGCTTTCAACCCAGTGAATGCAACACTGAGCTCACTGTTACCTCTTCACTAGATGAAGAAACGCAGGTGTGCGAGGTCGAGGTATTAGAGCTATTGCACAAATTGGATAAGAATTCACAATAGGGACTGATGGAATATCAGCACGTGTGCTAAAAGAGTGTTCAGCTGAACTGGCCATTCCTTTGACCAGGATGTTTAATATGAGTCTCAGAACAGGCAAGATTCCGCAGGAATGGAAAGAATGTATGTTAATGCCATTGCACGAGAGTGGTGTAAAGACCAATGTATCCAACTATCGACAAATTAGTATCTCAGAAGTGGTAGTGAAGATTTTGGAAAAATTGGTTACAGCTTGCAATCAGAATGAGTTGACAGTGAATCTCTAGTTTGCAAGGAACAACATGGGTTTACTAAGGGAAAGTCATGTTTTAGCAACTTGCTCACATTCTATAACAATGTTAACATTGAACTAGACAAGGGGAATGGATACACCATTCCCCTTGATACTTTTGGATTTTGCTAAGGCTTTTGACAGAATACAGCATGGAAGACTGTTGCATAAACTGGATAAAAATGGATTTGGGTTATAAAATATTAGCATGGATAAGAGGATGGCTGATTCACAGATATCAAAAAGTGGTATATGGGGGATCTCAGTCTGCAAGGTTTGGGAATCGAAAGCGTTGTTGTTGTCTTGGCTTGCACATTGCCTGAGACACTGCGCAAGTGCAGCAGTAGGCAGCCTCCTAGGGGCAATTCCTGGACATCTTCGGGTGCCTGACTGGCCTGCTACACTTCCTCCCTTCCAGGGTTAGCAGCTCTGGTAGGGTTAAGTTTCCACGCTTACAATAACTCATCAGATGAAGGCTCCGACTCTTATAGGCCAGAGCCAGGAAACTCGTCAAGTGCAACTCCAGATGTCTGTTTCTTGTTTGGAGGTGATCCTGCCACCCGTCCCAGTGGCGTCCTCAGGAAGAAAGTTAAAAGAAAGCTCTGTAAGGACTCCAACCAATTTCTTCAAGTTCTCATCATGCTTGTTCCGGCGGTCAAGGAGTTCCAAATCTCAGACACTAAGTATGTCAGGTCTGCGATCGTGCATTCTCCACCGCAGTCGGCCTTGGAGTGCATCGCACCTCGAAACATCCAGCCAAAGCCAACGCTACAATAAGAATGGAGCATGTCAAAGCACGTAGGACTGCCGAAGAAGAAAAGATCCTTGCTGCTCATGAGATCGAGTTGACGGCTCGAGGGATAAAGAAAATCAATGAGGCTTTATTTAAGGTGTTCCCATTAAGATCTTTGGATCCCATCAAGTGTCATAGACAGAAAGCCAGTTACAAAGCCTTAGTTCAAGAATTGGCAGCCTATGCACCACAGATAGGGACAAGTAATATCTCCCTATCTCCTGTCCCTGCCTCTCCATCTTCCAGCCATCATCCTGCTGTTGAAGAAGAGGCTTTGATTCTCAGACTGACATCATCTCTAGATGATCCTCTTCTTCTGGAATATAACCATCATATTCTTAAATCTCTCATCCAGACTCACCTTCTGGGAATGGATATCACAGATCAGTTAAATGACTACCTCCATGCTGAAATGTTTGAATACTTGATGCCTCGTCAACATCAGCTTACATCTCATTCTACAATGACTTTGTCAAATAGGAAGCAGAGGATGAGGGCTTATGCAGCTATGCAGGCCCTCTATAAAAAGAATAGAGGGCAATGTGCCAAAACCATCCTTGACGGTGCTTCCCCTCCACCTCTAGCAGACTTACATGATGATTTTGTTAAAATCCATCTACCTGCAATTGTTTAATGCACACAGAGCAGCACACACTGATTTCTTGCCCATCTATACTAATGGTTGAAGAACTAATACCTCTGTTGGCTGTGCTGCTGTGTTTCCTGACATTATTATCTCAAATCTGTTATAATCTCAGTACCATAAACAGACTACAGACAGCTTATAAGATCAAAGCTAATTGCTCAGTGGGGGTCATCATAGCAGGAAGCATTGACAAATAAATTATGACATTAACCTGAAATTAAGCACTGGCATTCTAGTCAACTTACAAAGAGAAGGGAAGAAGTTGTTCTTGCTAGGCTCCGCATAGATCACAGTCACCTTATGCATTCTTATTTACTGAGGGCTGATGACCCTCCCATATGTGAAAATTGCAATACGCATCTCACTATTTCGTGTTCTGATAGAGTGCCAACACTTCACACGAGAGAGGAATGAAATTTTCAACTATCTAACATGTAATATACACTCATGCAGATTGCATGATGTTTTTAATTCTTTACAAAGAATTAATTTGTACAAACACATTTGACTGTAAATTTGTTTATATGTAAATACTGTATTGCTTAACTTAACTTTTATACATATATATTATTCATTACTTTAAATTTTGACCAATTATGTATTACCATAGGCAGGGTCGCCAAGAGGTGCTAACATCTGAGACTTTTGTCACAGGCACGGCATCGAAAAGGGCCTGACCATCAGGCCCTGACATGTCACATAACTATGTTTATAATGCATGGTTTTAATTCTCGTAATAATACGACAATGATAAATAATAATGGCATATCGAGAACGATACTGTGTTTTGTATTAGACAGACGCCTATGCTCTTTAGCTCGCCATGAGTGTCCGGAAGACACTGATTCTCTCAGCACGGATCGCTGTAGTTATAGTGGGTGATGATGTCAATAGGCGTTGGTGCAAGGTTGTTTTGCAGTTGGCTGCACTAGCTAGTCTATTATGCTGATAGACGAAGGTTTTGTTGTTTGTAAAGTGTGCAACTGTATAGTGTAGGCCGTGCACTAAAAAAATGAAATTATGTATACTTATTAATTTGATTTTTTAATTATTAAAATTATATTTTTAATAATAAAAATTTGACCAACAGAAATGTATCATCATAAATCTGGAAATCAAAAATGAAAGGAGAAAAGGGGTCGTGAGAAGGCAAAAGATTTAAAAAAACAAGCATTTACTATTGAAATATTTGAAGACGGAAGAACACCAAGATATTGAAATTTCAAGTAAACAATGTGCTAACAGTTTAACTGCTGACAAAAGTAATAAAGAATCTTCTTCACCTGGACCTGCAGCAACTAAGTCTGAAGTGAACACTGAAATAGGCACTAGGGACAATTTAAACCTTCAAGATAAAGAAAAAAAGTTGCTTGGACCCTGGAATTGAAGCAACAATCAGCACTACAACCGATGCAGTTGGTAACAATGATTTAATATATGAAGAATTTACTTCAACTGGAGGTGAAGCTGAAGCGACTACCAACTTAGAAGCTACCGAAGTTATAAATTACAAAGATCCAGCTACTTGGCTAGATTTCTTTAGTGATGTAAATCGGCAAGTACAATATATTTTGGAAACTTGGAGTGTTTATTTGCATTTTTTAGCTCAAGCCCAATGAGATGGCAAATTTTATTAGGAAAAAACTGGCTGTTCTCTTCATGGTCTATCTCAAACTCGCTGGAATTGTAGAATCGATGCGGTTAGACCGGTTGCTCAGAAGCTTCCAAGTGTTTAAAAAGCTTTAGAGGATGTAATTTTGACTAGGAAATTATCAAATGAAGGTCATTCTGAAACTGTTACTCTAAAATGATATTTTCCAAGTTTCAAAGCAATACTTTTTGCAAAAATTTGGTTTAAAATTTTAGCTTCAATTGACAAACAAAATAAAATACTGCAATCTAGTACCATATCGATTGATATTGCAGCAGCAAATGTTGAGTCTCTTCTGAAAGAACTTGAACATTTTAGAAATAAGTGGCAAGATGTTCTCTCTGAAGCTACACTTGTTGCAATTCAATTGGATATAACCCCAAATGTCGAAAAACGGTTGAAAGCGAAGAGAATAAAGCTAGCAGATGAAGAAAGTGCAGATGGGGATGATACACAAGGACATTTTAAAAGAACTGTATATTTTGTTATACTGGATACAATTATTTCGCAACTTCGCATGCGTTTCACATCTTTAAAATACATTCAGAATTTATTTTCACCAATATTAAATTTTCAAACAATGAATCATCAAGAAATTTCTGACTCGTGCAATAATTTTAATAAATAAATATTCGAAAGACTTAACAACATCAGTGAAAGATGAAATCTATCACATAAAAAAGATTTATAATGCCACGTTTAAAGATGTTATACCAGGACTAGATTTATTAAATACCATTTATAAATTTCAACTTCACGGTGTTTTTCCCGAAATATGTACTTCCATCAGAATTTTTTGCACAATACCAGTAACAGTTGCCGAAGGTGAAAGGGCGTTTAGTGAACTTTCAGCAATAAAGAGCTTCAGTAGGAAAGATTAAACGACCTAGCTTTGCTATCAATAGAACTTGACCTGGCAATGAAAACTGATTATGACGAGATGATTAAAGATTTCGCTAACCGTAAAGATATAAGTTCCATTCAATCATCCCTAAGATCTTAAAATTTAAAGAGTCCATCCATACAAAACGAGCACATATTATTTATCTTATGGCCAAACTAGAACTTTTAGCAGAAAGGATTTTGGATACCAAACAGAGTTTAGCTTCTTTCTTCTCGAAAAAAGGTATGTTACAAATCAGCCTAGAGTTTTCCTTAGACAATATATCTTGGAATGCGACTAAATCTATTAGTGCACTTTTTGCTGCCAGAACCCAAAATATCAATAGATATAAAATGTTTAGAAAATTTGATTTCATCAAATGTATGCAAGACTGTTTATCCTCTAATAATTGCTTCACACACACACACACACACACACTCTTAACAATGTTGTCATTAATAAATCTTCACATATTCTTACAACGGCAGAAATAAATGTACTCTCCAAAGGGCTTAATTTCATACCTTCACCTAGATCTATTCCTAAAGAACTTTTAATTAAGAAAATAGAAAAAGCTGCCTCCATTCTACCAACCAAGGACACAAACTTACTTAGGATAGAAGCTATATTTGCAATCAACAACAGTAGATAGAACTTCCATTGATAACGTCTCCCGTTCAGAGAGAAAAGCTATTCATCAACTGCGGAATAATAAAGATAACATCATTTTGCCAGCTCACAAAGGGAATGCCACTGTCATCCTGAATAGAACCAATTATCGCCTCAAGATCCGTGAATTATTAGATCGTAATACTTCCTCTGAACTTCAAAGAGACTCCACGAGAGAGAACTACATAACCAGACAAATAATCTCCTCAAATCCACCTCAAAATTACCTAGGAATATCTGCTATCGCTCCGCTCTCTTCATCCACTTATTCCCCATTTATATGGCCTTCCAAAGATCCACAAAGAAAACACTCCTCTTAGACTAATAGCTGAAGGCATTGACCTCCCTACATACAATCTCTTGCTTCCTCCATGAAACATCTCACAGGAAAATCCTTTTCATATATCAAGAACTCAGCTGATTTTGTCTGGAAGATCAAGAATATCCAACTTAACAAAGCAGACAGAATGGTAAGCTTCGACATAGTTTCACTATTCACCAATGTTCCAACCAAGTCCTTAGTCTTTTAAAGAACAAGTTATCTAAAAAGATTTCGCCTTACTTGTGCATTGTGTGGATTCAGGCTACTTCTTATTTGAAGACAAGATCTACAAACAGAACAACGGGGTTTGGCAATGGGTAGCCCATTGTCTCCGGTGCTAGCCAACGTTTTTCTGGAAGATTTTGAGGTAAAGGCCATTTCCTCAGTGACACTGAAAACCCAAAATCTGGCTACGTTACATGGATGACATTTTCCTAATTTGGGAGCGCGACACAGAAAACTTTCAAGAAGAACTAATGCTTCATTATCCTCGTGAAGAGAGCAATGAAGCATTAGTACATTGGGTGTAATTTTAAAAATAATGTAAAGTCTGCAAACAATCAGGGGAGACTAACAGGAATAAATGAAAAAATATAATATAGGTGATACTGATATTTCGTGGATGAGCACTGCACACCTGGAATATTCGCCCCTGATATAAATATATATATATATATATATATATATATATATATATATATATATATATATATATATATATACACACATACAGTCATCCCTCGACTTCTGCCCGGGTTCCATTCCATGAGGCAGGACGTAATAATCAATATGCTGTCATTTTAAATTTTAAACCTTATCATAAAATTGTACTGTGCCTTACTGCAACTATAAAAAGGAGAATATTCACCAAATCTTCCTCCACAATCACATCTTCATTACCTTCCTTATGTGAAGGACCAGGCTGCAGCTTTTCGGGTGTAACCTTTGTTTTTTTATTCCTCTTCTTCTTTTCATCATATATTTGTTCATAGCAAGCAAACGCAACATGTACTTTCCTTTGTACTAATAAGTAGCGTCTATTTTGAGAACATCAGAAAACATTTCTGCAAGACCCTTCACTGTGAATTGTTTAACTACCTCTCCTTGTTTCTCTTTTCCTCTTCCTTTTCTTGTTCTTTCTCTTCTGCAACACATTGTTCCTCCAGTTGACCAATTCTTTGGCCAACTCTTCGGGGACAATTCTTGTGAGTTGAAATTTGTTGTTGTCATTCACTTCGAGATTTGGGTTGTTTGCTAGGCCCACTATTTCTTCACTCAATTTACAAAGGTGTTAATTTTTTTTTCAAAACTTACAAAATCGTGCACAAACCTTTTTAATGTCTCTTTCCATATGCCTCATACATTGAGAGGTCACTGCATCCCAAACTATAGCAATATTTTTTAATAGCATGTTAAATATTGATACAAAATTAATAATGGAAAAAAACTCACGTACAAAGATTATTTAATAGTATAATTTTCGCCTGTGTGTCACAGGCATCTTCTGTACATATTAAGCTCAAATTAAACAATAACTGACAATTATAAAATGCACCACCTAAGTAGCTGGTGTAAGATAACAAAGGTCAATAAATTTCCTTTAAAAAAAAAAAAATCAATACAATAAAAAGTTAGGAAAGATTAGCTGATTTGTAAAGTACTATCTCCCATAAATGAGATAGATGTAAGCCGTCGGATCTGTTTAAGTTAGGAGAATGAAGTAGAGTTTCACATGTTTCTTTATAAAGGCGTTCCATGAGGAACTGACTTTTGTGAAGAACTCTTGTCTTTCTCCAATGAACTCTATGTCTAGTGAAGATGGCATGTTCTGCAAGTCCAGACTTTTCAGGTTTAAAGTATTCAATATAAGATTGGTGTTCTTCTAGCCGAACAGAGGCAGATCTTCCCATTTGTCCGAAATAAGATAATCCACAAGAGCACGGAATCTGGTAGACATCTGGATGATTAAGATGTGGAAGCTTGTCCTTAGGAGAAGTGAGAAAGGTGGAGATTTTTCTAAACGGTCGAAAGGCAACAAAAATATTCGGTGGTTTTAAAACTTTTGTAATATGTTCACTGATGCCTTGTACATAAGGGATAGGAATGCGCGTTATTTCTTCTGTGTTTGAAGAGGAAGACATATTAAACTACTCAAAGTTCTTTTAATGAAGCAATTCTTATAACCATTAGACAGAAAGGAAGAAGTTATATATTATAGTTCTTTCTGTAAGAGATTGTCTGAAGAACAAAAGGAGTGGGCCCGATGAACCAGTGTTTTTATAGTTCCTGCCTTTTGACTGGGATGGTGATGAGATTCTGCATGGATATAATGGCCTGTATGAGTCTTCTTTCTATAAACTGAGAAATGTAGGTTACCATCTGGTTGGCAAAGAAATAGAAGATCTAACATGGCTAACTGCTTATTTGATTCTACTTCTAGGGTAAACTTGATCCTAGGATGAAGTGCATTTAACTTAGTAAGAAATTGTTGAAGTTCATCCGAAGAGCCATTCCATACAGCAAAAATGTCATCGACATATCTGAACCAATGAGTAGGTCTGGGAGAAATGTTGTCAAATATACGTTGTTCAAAATGTTCCATAAAGAAATTGGAGATAGCAGGAGAAAGAGGATTACCGATTGCTGTTCCTTCAATTTGTTGATACAACTTATTTTTAAAGGAAAAATAACCAGAATTTATTACAAAATCAAATACATTTACAATGTCTGAAGGAAATTCCTGTTGTAGTAATTCAATGCTTTCTGAAAGAGGCACATTTGTAAATAAAGAAACAACATCTAAATTGATCATGATATCAGAAACATCCAATGAAGATCTGAAATTTTATTTTTGAAATCCAAAGTATTTTTTATATAAGTATCAGTTCTTCTAGTTGTAGAGGAGAGTAAATTTGATAAAAATTTTGAGATTTTGTAAGTGGGGCAACCTATACAATCTACGACTGGTCTTAACGGAATGCCTGGTTTATGAACTTTTGGAAGACCATACAATCTAGGTGGATGACCGAAGAAGGTTTTAAGTTTTTTCTTTTGATCTTCATTCCATGTAGATACATTATCTATAAAAGAATTAAGTCTCTTCAATTGACTCCGGTTAGGATCCGATGTAAGAGGCCTATAAGTTGAACAATCTACAAGTCTTAACGGAATGCCTGGTTTATGAACTTTTGGAAGACCATACAATCTAGTTGGATGACCAAAGAAGGTTTTAAGTTTTCTCTTTTGATGTTCATTCCATGTAGATACATTATCTATAAGAGAAATAAGTCTCTTCAATTAACTCCGGTTAGGATCCGATGTAAGAGGCCTATAAGTTGAACAGTCGCAAAGTAAAAGAGACATTTTTCTCTCATATTCCTTCCTATCTTGAATCACTACAGCCTTCCTTTATCAGCTTTCGTAATAATTAAATTATTGTTATTCTTCAGCGATTTCAATGCTTTAAACTCAGAGTAAGAAAGATTAGGACAAGGAGGCTTAGCATTAAAAAGAATTTTTACACATTCAAAACGTAATCTGTTGACTGTTTTTTGGGATGAGGATTGAATACCCCTGTCTATGTTATGAAAAAAATCCATAAGTGGCACCTAATTCGGCGTAACGGCAAAATCATGTCCTTTTGTATCGATATGTCTACTCACGGTATACCTCTTTTAAAATTTATGTTAAATAATGAATGCTTTCCAGAATTACAGGAGAGTCTGGTCATTTCCTTCAGTGGCAGAAATTCCTTGTGAAAAAGGTCACTGTAGATAATAAATCTTAAACACCAATAGAAATCCCATATCCATCAGCTGGATCAATGAAGTAGCATTTGGAGGGAGAAACATGACCTTGAACTTGGTGAAGATCACCAATATAAGACAGATGACCTGGAGCATCATCTAGAATTAATAAAATTTTATTTAAACTCTACATTTTCTTTCACACAATAGCTTTCCATTTCATTCGTATAACAGTTGATAAAGGCATCCCGCAAACAATTTTTGAGTCATTCATGACTTCTTATATCTCCACCTACGAACTGGAAGAATATGTTTCCTAATGTTTTTGAAGGCTCGTGGATTCTCACTGTGCCATATCAGAAATGGTTTCAGTTTATATCCAGTCACATTACCCCTAACAGAATCGTAATATGGTCTTTAAGAGGTCTGCAACAGGCATAGAGTTTAGAATTTTGTGGATGAATTGTCTGTTAGGGCATTTTATTCCGAAACAACGCGGCGTCATCCATATTAAATATTTGCTGTGGCAAATAATCTTCCTCCGTAATAATTTTATCCACTTTCTCCACAAACTCCTTGGCAGCCTTCTCATTGGAACTTAAAAATTTACCACATATTTTCACATTATGCAGTGCAAAACGCTGTTTGAATCAGATGAACAAACCGGAAGAAGCGTTGAATTCATAGTCATAATCGGGTCCTGCTTTATTCTTCAACATGTTGAAGAGACTTAGTGCCTTAGTAGTTATGGTCATAGTGCTAAGCGGTATACGGTTTTGGTTCAGGTCCTCTATGCATGATGAAAGTAGCTTTTCAAATCAGTGATAAGACCTTGTCGTTGCTTTATCACTATCGCTGAACTTGCAACTTCATTTCAAGATCAATTGCTCACTTCTTTTTCTGTAATTCTTCACTAGGTTTCTTGATTGGGCGTGTAGGGGCCATGTTGCACAAAATATCGCAAAAAATTTAACGATAAATACACAAATAACATATTTTTCAAACACAAAATCAACAGAGGAACTGTTGAAGCCAAGTGCTGACAGCAGAGAGTGGTTGCCACTGAATGCACTGTTTCCACTGGATTGTTGATAAATAAAAATCTTTTTACTTTACGCTCGCATGCACCTTGTTTGAAGGTATAGTAAAAAATGTTATCTATTCCATTATGGGATCACGGATGTATCTTCGAAAGGACGTAATTCGAAGGATAACTGTATACACATAGACAGGTAACGCTCGTATAACGCAAATGTTAGGTTCCATAGAAATGGTGCGTTATATAAATCTGTTATGAGAGACTCAGATCACAAAAAAAAAATAGGGTTAAATTCTGAAATCGTTTTTTTAAAGATTATATAAACAATAACATATCCAACAAAAATATATTTTTATTTAATTAAAGTAATTCATGTAAGTTAAGAAAATATATAAACTATGAAACAAATACATAGTATAAAATTATAAAAAAATTATAAATTGTACGTAAACTTCATTGCACATAATACATAAATGCTAAGGCAAAATAAAATAAAGTGTATATTTTAATTGACGTCACTGTCTTCAAAACTAACATTAGTAGATGTTCTTTATTTACAAGTGGCCAGACGTCTTCATCACTTGATATCTCTTGGATATCATTTGTATAATTCTCATTGCATATTTCAGCTGGTTTAGCTATCAAGTCAGTAATAAGACCTTGCTTACCACTATTTTGCAATTTTTAATTACGTTCATAATACAGAGCTAAACAAATATCCAATTGTGTCATACATTTTCTGGAGCACTCCATTAAGAGATCATTATCCATAAAATAACTTTTTTTTTTGCCAAGTTCAATCCTTCTGCTAATTTCTTTAAATTGAATTCTTTATGGATTCATTGCTATCAGAATCTTTGGCAGAACTTTCCATTTTTTTTTCATTTGGTTCGATGTCATCTATTAATTGTACCAGTTCCTCCTCATTTAAATATATTTCTCCATCAATTAATTCACTAATTTCGCTTTCAACCATATCACAAAGTGCTCTAAGTGGCCATTACTATAAAAATAAATTTTTTTACATAAAAAAGCATTACATATTGTATGCAACTCACCAAAAGATAAAGTGCTCTGCTTGAGATAAACACGCTTATGATTTTTAATGTGCTTTCCTAGCAAAAAACGAAGACAATTTTCAACAATAAACACTTTATAAGGTAAACAATTGACATACATGTGTGCTAAAGGCTATTTCCCCTAATATAAATTTGCTACTTATAACTACATGCGAGATAGGGCAGACACAGATTTAACTAAGAGAAAATTTGATTTTTAAGTCGCACGTTGAAAAATATACGAAAAGATAAAGCTTTACTACAATTTGAATGACTGTCATATTGAAACCGAGTTGTATAAGTACCGAGTTCAACAAAGATTACTACAATTTGTAGACCATGTTATATCAAATCCATGTTGTATAAGTACCGTGTTATACGAGGGTTACCTGTATACACACATATACACATACACATAATATATATATATACACACACATAAACACATAAATATAATATATATATACACACATATACACATAAATATAATATATATATACACACATATACACATAAATATAATATATATATATACACATATACACATAAATATAATATATATATATACACATATACACATAAATATAATATATATATATACACATAAATATATATATATACACACATATACACATAAATATAATATATATATATATATACACACACATATACACATAAATATAATATATATATACACATAAATATAATATATATATACACATAAATATAATATATATATACACATAAATATATATATATATACACACACATATACACATAAATATAATATATATATACACATAAATATATATATATACACACAC